>NW_027526361.1:158138619-158382872 GCF_048455015.1 Haemaphysalis longicornis
GCATCAAGAGCACTGACTACTGCTGAGCAGCGGTACAGTCAGATTGAGAAGGAAGCGCTTGGTGTCTCTTGGGCCATCGAGAGGTTCGAGGAATTCCTGCGCGGACTCAGCTTTGTCGTTGAAACAGACCATCAGCCGCTCGTCAGGTTGCTTGGCTCCGCCGATCTTGACCTCATGCCCCCTCGCATCCAGAGATTTCGCATAAGGCTCATGCGATATCAGTTCACCGTCAAGTATGTTCCAGGGAAGTACCTGGCCACTGCAGACACCCTCTCTAGGGATCCTGAATGCTCTTCTACATCCAAAGTGGACAGCACAGAAATTTTTGTGTCTATGGTCGTGGCAGCCCTTCCTTCAACCCTGGCCGTACGTCTTGAAGACTTCAGGTCTCACCAAACTTCAGACGGCGAGTGCTCAATGCTGAAAGCATACAGCATGAAGGGGTGGCCTCGACGAGACCGGCTGCCGCTCAACATGACACGTTACTGGGAGCACCGTGGGGACTTCACCATATGCGAGGACCTGTTGTTCATGGGCGGACGTCTAGTTGTGCCCGAAGCACTACGCAGAGACATCGTGAACCTGCTGCATGATGGTCATCAAGGCGTCAATCGATGCTTGGCGGTGGCCCGAGACTCTGTGTGGTGGCCCGGTCTCAACAGCCAGGTTAAAGCAACCGTAGAGAACTGCCCAGCATGTGCTTCTACACGTGTCCAACGCTGTGAGCCCATGATTCCGACCGAGACACCATCAGCTCCGTGGGAGAGGGTGGCCATCGACTTGTTTCATTTCGCCAATCAAGATTTCCTTGTGGTTGTAGACTACCGTTCTCGCTACCCAGAGGTCATCACACTCCGGTCCACTTCTGCGGACGCCGTTATTTCTGCAATCAAGAGCACGTTTGCCCGACACGGCATCCCGGTGACTGTAGTCAGCGACAATGGGCCACAGTTTTCCTGTAAAGCTTTCGAGGACTTTGGGAAGACCTACGGGTTCACACATGTCACGAGCAGTCCACGCTACCCGCAGTCCAACGGCGAAGCAGATCGCATGGTTCGCACAATCAAGGAGCTGTTTCTGAAGGCCACAGACCCATTTCTGGCTCTGCTAGCATACCGTAACACTCCCGGTGTGTCTGGCTACAGCCCGGCTCAACTGCTCATGGGACGCTCTCTGCGAACTCGTGTGCCAGCCACGGCTCAAAGCCTTGTTCCAGATTGGCCACAGGTGAAAGAATTCAATGACAGGGATGCCGCCCAGAGACGAAGACAACAGAGAGACTACAATAACCGGCACGCAGCGCATGACCTTCGTGCTCTCGACGATGGGGAGGAAGTATGGGTACGCGACACGCGGTCAAGGGCGACGGTCCTAAGCCCAGCTCAGAGACCACGCTCGTACATCGTCCAGACGCCCAGTGGCATACTAGTGAGAAACTGCAGACACCTCGTCCCTTGCAGCAATCCTCAGTCAGCCCCCTCAAATGACACGGGAAGCTCCAACCGTGCGGCCCCGATATCTGCGCCGTCTCCAGGACCACAGCGGGCAGCAACTGGTGCCGCATCGGACACTCCAGCTCCTGCACCTGCTGCAGGATCGCCAGGCCACCGTTGCACACGATACGGCCGGCGCGTGGTGCCACCTCGCAGACTGGATTTGTGAGACTGCTGCAAGGACTGTTTCTTGGTGGTGCTCTTTTGTAGCACTTGTGTTTGAGAGCTCCGGAAGGAGGGATGTAGAGGACGCCACCTGTTGACTCGAGTAACTGGGAGGTGGCGCCCCCACTCTGTATAAAGGCATTGGCGGGGATCACTTACACCGTGGCGGGGATTAAACGGGGCTTTTTGTTGTTCGTGAACTGCGCGTGGTTGCGTCATTCTTCGCGGGCTTCACGCCCACATTCGGCACGGCTCGCGGCGTCCGCGCCACCCGGGCGCGTCTCTACAGTGTGGGCATCCCGATGCGAGCTGACTGCTGTGCTACTGCGTGGTCGAGCTGTTTGGGTTGGTGTGTTGCGCAGACAGCGATGTGCTCGTCAGCTAGAATAAGTTCTTCGAATAATCTTAACAATACAGCGCGACAGAAACAAATACTTAAGCAAGGCACACAGGACGAGCGCTGACTTCCAACTGAGTTTTTATTTCAGAAACAAGCCATATTAATACAAACACGCATGCACACACCGACGATGAAGCAATTCGACACGATAGGTAATCTATAGCAAATGTGCCGGAAACATTACATTCAAAACAGATGCATATATGATTAACAACCCACACGCCCTGAGCACATGTGTGTACATTGATGCGCCAAGTTAGGTTGCTCCTTTTAGCACGTGTAGAAATTCTAGTTCCTTAGTGGACAGGGCTACAGACGGAGCGCTGACACAATCTTTGCCTAGCCTACTGATTTGCGCAGCCTCCACAATTTCCCTTGTCAACTGGTCACAATGATGCTGAATGACCTGGCATTCATCAAATTTTGGAGTGCATTTCTCGGTGGTGCCCTTGCAATCTCGGCAGTGTATGCCTAGGTGCCCTCTCGCACTTTTGTGGGCGTTGTTGCTGTGTTCTCTGAGCCTTGTGTTCAGACACCTGCCCGTCTGGCCCACATACTTTTTGCCGCATGACAACGGAATCTCATAGACTACTGATGTTGTGCATGCGACAAACTTCGTTTTGTGCTCGATGGAACACTTGCGGGGTTCCTGCTTCGGGAGGTAGGTCTTTTTGCAAAGGTCTTTTTGCAAAAAAGACGGGAGGTAGGTCTTTTTGTCTATAGCCCTGTCCACTAAGGAACTAGAATTTCTACACGTGCAAAAAGGAGGAACCTAACTTGGCGCATCAATGTACACACGTGCTGAGGGCGTGTGGGTTGTTAATCATATATGCATCTGTTTTGAATGTAATGTTTCCGGCACACATTTGTTATAGATTACCTATCGTGTCGAATTGCTTCATCGTAGGTGTGTGCATGCGTGTTTGTATTAATATGGCTTGTTTCTGTAATAAAAATTCAGTTGATAGTCAGCGCTCGTCCTGTGTGCCTCGCTGAAGTCTTTGTTTCTGTCGCGCCGTATTGTTAAGATGAATCACCAACTAGCCCAATACCACACTTTGCTTGTAAGTAAGTTCCTTACAGCTGGGACATATGCTGAATCGCAAATCAGATTTGTTTTGTTTCCTGGAGTGTGCCCATCTTCGCTGGCATGCTTCTGCTCAGAGTAGAACAGGTCTGAATTTTTACAGCGAAGCTGTAAATGGCTAGGATCCAGCAGATCATCTCCGATCACAGAGCGATGTAGACAAGAATCGCTAAAGAGCGTACCGCCACCTTGTGGGACCCACTGAAACCCCCGGAATCGCAAAGCTGCGCTGAGTAATTCGGTGTTTCAAGGAGAGGGGGGGGGGGGGGGGGGTGCGGAGAGGGGGATAGGGTGAAAGAGTAAGGGCGCGTGAACGGGCGTTCGCGTCTGCTGTCAATACATAATCTTTGTCGGTCACCTTTACGGCGCACTAGAGCATGAGCCGTGATTACCATACCCGCACTATAATACAACGTAATTGTGTCTACCCACGATTCCTGTGTGTTTTTTGTCTGTGATGAGAAGATCACGCCACTGTCCTTGTCAGTTGGGCTCCCAACTTCACATGGGTCGTACCCGTGTAGTACGTTCCGAACAGGAGCAGCAGGAGTATCAGGAGCGTCGACGCACCCAGAAGCGAGAATGGGCGCGCCGCCAACGTAAAAGCGTCGTTGCCGCTGCTCCCAGTCCAACAAGAACATAAAGTACCGACCAAGCTCCCCCGACGAAGACATCGCCCACGTCGAGCACCGACGCGAGCGCATTGTCAAAACAAATGGAGCCGTCGAGCCAATGCCACCGAGGATTATCTGGAAAGGGAAGCCAAACGCAAGTGTGACGCATATCACCACGCCACCAAACCATCGGAACGCTTCCCCAGTGCGACCTAGAGCTTCCGGAGAGAATTCATCGAGAATCCTTTCGGCACCGCATGTTTGTGACCGTTCGTGGTTCGCCGGAGACGTTTCAATGATCGCCGGCGTGCGTGATGCGGAACCAACGTTTATAGATACTTTTTCAGTTCCGTATCTCCCCGCCGCGGCCATGGAGAGAAGGCGGCCGGCCGCGACTCTCGCCACCGCGGCGCTGCGGTTGCGAGTTGCGCTAGGAGAGCGAGCGTCGTCTGCTAGCGGCATGGAGGAAAGAAAAGCATGCTAGCGGGGAGCGTTTCGCTCGGCATCTCCGGTCCTCGATTGATTGTAGGGTTTAACGTGCCGACGCAACGCAGGCGATGAGGCGCGCCGTAGTGGAGGGCTCCGGATTAATTTTGACCACCTGGGGATCTTTAACGTGCGCCGAAATATCGAACACACGGGCGTTTTTGCTTTTCGCCTCCATCAGAAAAGCGGCCGCCGCGGCCGGGAATCGAACCCGCGACCTCGTGCTCAGCAGCGCAATAAAATGCAAAATAAATGAGCTGAGCTCTGTCGGCAGTCCATGCGTGTTTTGTCCTCCATTGCAGTTTGTACAGTGTGATTTTGATATGATTGGTAGCAGAATATCTGACACTGAATTTGCTCACCACTGGCTGCACTAAAAGCAAACGTTAATATGATAATACGTAACTACTATACTGTGAACTTCTCTGAACACTGAGCTAGAAATAATTCTCAAAAGGAAAAAAAAAAGAGTAAAGAAAGAAAGGGGAAAAAAGGAAACTGCTCAAGATTACGATACCCTCAACGCAAAATCGGAGCGCAGTGCAAACTGCAGTCTTCTCGGTGACGGTGCGTAGCTGCTGTGTCTCAGAAATGACCGCGTCATCAGTGAACACACGACAGCGGGCGCAACTCTGGTGTTTTATCACAGTGCCTTACTGCCGCTGAGCATGTCTCGCGCAGCCTATGCTTACTGCCCTCTCCCTCACACTTTCACCATACTTTCCTCCTCCACCTTCCTGTTTGCTCTATCTCATTTATCTCTGGTGCCCTCTTCTTCATTCGGTTACACCGAAGCCGACAGTGACGTGAACCTCCACCTTCCTGTTTGCTCTATCTCATTTATCTCTGGTGCCCTCTTCTTCATTCGGTTACAGCGAAGCCGACAGTGACGTGAACCTCCACCTAACTGTTTGCTCTATCTCATTTATCTCTGGTGCCCTCTTCTTCATTCGGTTACAGCGAAGCCGACAGTGACGTGAACCTCCACCTTCCTGTTTGCTCTATCTCATTTATCTCTGGTGCCCTCTTCTTCATTCGGTTACACCGAAGCCGACAGTGACGTGAAACCACAGAAGCGAAGCGGGCACTTAAGGGGTGCCCTCTAAATAAGAAATGGCAAGCAGATTGTTTTAGAAAGCTGTGTTGCAATGAAATTTCTTTTGTAGCTGAACAGTTGGCATTGTTCAATTTACCCGAGTCAGGAACAGCATGATATACAGCTGTTTAACTCCAGCGCTTGTTCATTTTTGAAAAGTGTTTTTTCCGTTCTTTCCTTACTTTTCTTGCTGCTCCAGCAGCACTGGGAGCATGAGCATGCAAGAAAAAATGTTTATATGTGTTTCACGTGAAAAGTTGTATGGCCATGACACCTTTAACTGGCATTACAAATTTCCTGCTTCACTTTAACTGAAGCAATAGAATAATTAAGTGAAGCATCAGTTTTACATTTAAAAAATGGGTAACATAAGCAAGTCCACCAAGGCTATAAATATTTTAAAGACAAAATGAAATGTCTATTTATATGTTATGTTAAAGGTGGGAAAATTAAAATTCTTCATGATTAGTGTTTGCTATTAATTCAATTTGCAACATTGTTTACTGTTTGAAGCATTTATTTACAAAAATTCCTGGGGGCACTTAGTCTGCTTATGTGGTTTTTAAATAACAAGCATTGTGGCTTCAGCTGGCATTATATGCTTCCTGCACTTTGGTCTTGTCATTGTACTTGCCTGGTCGACCAAAGTTAGCTGGTGCATAATCTAGCAGTACACCTGACGTCGAGCACATTCCATAACAAGACACGAGGCTAGTAACTCCAATACCTTCGAGAAACATCACGTAAACTGATAGGTTCGCCTGGCGCGCTATTGAGGCACAAGCATGTAGTCCCCCAACAGCTCCGACAAATACCAGGCAATCGATGGCTCCAGGTGGGAGGTTATTGAGCCACGCAGTCTTGTAAGAGCCACCAAGGACTTGCTCTCGTTTTTTGTGTTATTTCTCCTTTTAGCACACTTTTGTTCATAAGCCATGCTCCACGCGTACCTGATAAATATCAGGGCCATTCACTGCTTATAACACTAAATATTTCGCCTCATGGAGCAGATAAGGCTTGCACCTCATTAATAATGATGATGATGACTGATAGTGGTATACCTTTTGTAGCGGGGTGATGACATGTCATCTTACCAAAAAAAAAAAACAACTAATATACCTGTGTTTTACACGCATTTAATACTAGCTCTGCTCTTAGGGCAGGCACAAAAAAAACTTATAAGGCACAGAATACTTATTCTTTCGGTTACACGTGGTAGCTGTCCTAGGCAATATTCCCCAGTCTGCGTTTCGTCCACCAGCATTCTAATCTTCTCTTTGTCGCCTCGACAGTCCTGAAGTTGACTTCCTCTGTGCTACCCTGAAACCCTGCGGCTTCTGGAAGCCAAAGATTTCCCTCTAGGTTTGGATGGATACCCTCGCATTCAAGCACTATGTGCCGCATAGTTTGTTTCTTTTCTGCAGACCGCGCATACCCCATCACTTTGTGTATACTTCCCCACAAAGCTCTTAGTTCGCAAGCAATCTGTCCTAGCCTCAAGAAGCAAAATGCTTCCCTTAGAATTAACGTAGAAATTTTCCTTTATATTGTCCAATATCTCAGCCCTGTACATTTCTAACGACGTTTTAGCTTCCATTTCTTCTCTCCATTTATTCATTTCTATCTGCCTTGCCTCCGTTTGGTTACTTTGGCTGTCTTAGCTTCTCCACTGTTGTTTCTGCATTTCATCTAGTCCTCCTAAACCCCTGCGTGTCCACGCTTTTCATGTATATGTACCTGAAAACCTTAGCTGTCCACCTACGTCGATCCATTGCTCTCAGCCTCCTCTCAAAACATATTTTACTCTGAGCTTCTCGAACTGGAAACGCCGCTCACGCCATTCCTCTGTGCACTACTTCGTTAGTTGTGTTTCCATGCGCTCCTAAAGGCAAACGGCCTACTGTTCTCTGGTTCACTTCAAGGTCTGATTTTAGGCTTATTAATACAGAAATAAAAGTTGTCTCTGCCGCACAACATGCAAACTTTCAAGCCTCACTGCGTGGATTGATCCTTGAGGTAGGTTTTTTAGCACGACACCAAAGCCATGCAAGAAAGCAAACCACAAAAGCCTTGCACAAAAGTGGAACTCTTGCAGCCAATGTTGGCTGAAGTGCAATGCTACCTGTGCAAAATTTATAATCTGGAAAGAACTTTCCCATCAATGTGGTGGTATGAGTAAGAAACCAAGAGTTATTACTTGCTGCAATGCTTACATTAAAGTAAAGGTCATACCAACCAGTAGTGTACCTCACCTCTTTTAATTTCCCTGGAGCAAGCCATTCAAATGCAGTCGACTCTTGATAATGTGAAGTCACCCGATTAGAATTTTCAGTTGATTGGAAGTGATGTTGAGGTCCCAGTAATTTTACATGCAATTCAGTAGAAGAAATTGCTTGATAATTCAAAGCTAAAACCCAATATATTGGTTAATTTGAAGTTACTTAGTATAAAAAAACAGAGAATGTGAAAGCAATTGAAAAAAAAACGAATGTGCGCGGATAACGCAATCTCACTGGTAGTAACCCACAACAAACGTTGCCCACAACGGAGAAACTTGTAATGCTTCATGTGAAGGAAGAGAAAGAGCTGCTCAGAAGAAGTTGGCCGAGGGTGGAACGTGAAAATTGTAGTTAAAGGCTGTGGGATAAAGAGAACAGAAATGGGGCTGCTGCGATTACGGCCATTTTGGACCTCCCGTCGCGGCAAACAAAAAGTCAGAAAAATCAAATGGCCAATAACTTCACCGTATGAAATTTTAGACGTTGTTATACACTGGCACAACCGGGTAGATGGCAGTGCCACTGATGCTTTCGAATTATTGGACATTCCAAAAAAATTGGCCAGTGACTGTGTACAGCGCTCAGCGATTGAAACGCGATACTCGGAGCGCGTGGCTGCCGGTGCTTGTTGCGCCACAGGTGAGCGCTTGTGAATGCGAGCTGACGCATTGTGGTATACGGTGAGGGTGAGAGCATTTGTGACGCATACTTAGTGCATCTGGGAGACAGCCCTTCAGTGTGTGGTTCTTGACGGCACCATAGGGGTGCTACATGCCATGGCTTCAAAACGCTGCGCCTGCGTGCTGCGCTGCGCCACGTTAACACATCGCGATAAATGTGTATTCAAATTCTCCATAATGCGCGCGGTGCCAGCTCGCCCAGCTTCACACGGCGCGGCGCATCATGCAGGCGCAGCGTTTTGAAGCCATGGCATGTAGCACCCCTAAGGCGCCGCCAAGAACCACACACTGAAGGGCTGTCTCCCAGATGCACTAAGTATGCGTCACAAATGCTCTCACCCTCACCGTATACCACAATGCGTCAGCTCGCTTTCACAAGCGCTCACCTGTGGCGCAACAAGCACCAGCAGCCACGCGCTCCGAGTATCGTGTTTCACTGTTCGTAGAGATCGAAGTCAAACATTATGATTAATTTCTCATGAAGGAATTTGGCATCACTACTCGTTTAAAAGCACCTTTTGTTACATGAAAACTTGCACACACCTATAAGATGGCAATCAAGGAACGAGAGGCCTGAATAAAACGGAACACTCGGTGGATGAGTGTGAGAGGAAAACCTATGGGCAACAGATGGATTTGGATAAAGCAGGATAGGAGAAATCGGAAATGGAGCAGACAGGCCTCTGTTCTGGAGTGTACACAAATAGACTCAGGATGATGACTACGGCATGAGCAATGTGAGAAAAATTCTCGTCTGGCGATGTGGGACCGGTCAAGGAGTGCCCCGTGTCAACAAAAAAGTATCGATGGCTACCTATTCTTCAATTACCTGAGGCTCCTTTAATCTTAAAACCCCACTTGCATTGCTTGAGGAAATTTTTGCCGAAATGCAATTTCATTAGTAAATTGCAATAAATAACTGACTTCTAAAACGACCATGTACAGCAACCTCTGTAGTGCAGTCTTAGCGATAAAAAAAAAAAAGAAACAGCAGCTTTGAATGCACTCAACACCAATGTTTGGGCACCAAATGTGAGTGCATTAGGTGGGTGCACCACATGGTACGCAGTATTTGTTCATTGTTAGCATCGAGTGTCTCCATTTCACTTTCCCCTGAACAGAATAAGTCGCGGCATGTATCCTGTGGAATCCATTCCATCTTCTAACTCCTGCATGCGAGCGCTAGGAAATCTCAATTATGCTTCCTAAAAAATTACAACAGAAATTGTGGTGACAGGCGCAAATTGTATATTTGCACACACACACACACACGCACGCACGGACGCACGCACATATAATCCAGCTTCTCAACAGGAATATACTTTCACTGCACTGTCTCTACGAAAGACAGGCTGCGAAGCGCAGATTTTGCGAAATACTTACACCCGCAACGAGAACAGTGACGCCCTTAGCCCAAGGCATCGACAAGCAGTCTCTTGAGGTAGGTCTGTCTCTCTTTAGAAACAGCGCAGGTCACCCGTCGGCCACTCGTACACGTGCACCGGCTGTAGTGGAAATTTTCGACCAGCCCCTGTAATGGAAGCAGTGGGCGACGTCTCGATGACATACGATACCGAAATGAATACCTCCGAAACTGTGCCCGCTTTGCATTTGTGCATGCAACCCAGAACCCCTGTTCTGCTTACTGAGGCTGTGAACGTTCACCTCGGTGTAATAACTGTCCCCAGTAGTAAGCATAGTGACACCATAGCTAGCAGATTCGAGCTCAGTTACGCATGAGCCCGTAAGAAAAAAAAAATCACGACGCTATGATTGCGGGTGCGCGTTCGCAAGAAATATGGCACGTAGCTTACCCACTTTAAAATGAGCCTACACTTTTCTACCACGAGCCCTTAAAGGAGCCATGAAGAGAAAACACAAGTTTGATTCATTCGAAAGATTGCCTCGTTAGAACCATAACGACACCACTTATAACGCAAACTTCGCTCAAATAAGCTACATAATTAGGAAAAAAGGAAATGACCATGCGACCCACCAGCCCATTTTCCGCAACGGAACCTGTGATGTCACTTGGGAATGCTCTGCGATTGGCGGAGGCCGGCAAAAGCAAACGCATGTTAGGCAGGGCTTACAGTTTGCATAGCGAGCTAAATGCCCGTGAAACATACTGCACATTCTTTTTATGACAAAGAACGGTGGAGTAAACGGTTGAAGGTCCGAACGAACTCGCAAGCGTGTGCGCCAATGCATACGAAACTAGCGCCGGCCGAGCTCGACATCTCGCCGTCGCGCAGACGAATTTTCGGGTTCGAGGCTCTTCGGGGCCAACGAACCGTTCCAGCACGCACAGCCGCGACCTTGCTTCGTATCGTAATCCCTTCACAGGAGGTTGGCCGTCATATCGCCAACCAGCAAAGGTAAAAATAGAAACGAGGGGAGTAAGGAACAGCAAGAAGCGACGAGATAGTGCCAGTCGTCGCGTAAGTTTCGAATGGTGTTGGCTTGCTGCTGTCGTTACGAGCTCGTTTCCAGTTTACAATCACTGAAAACTTCAGTTTGTTCGAGTACTTTCGAACGGCTTTCCATACACGACACCGGCCAACTGGCATAAGTGATACTGCTACTGAAATTGAACTATTATTAACCGTAATCAAAATACGGCACATACGTACCAGTCTATATTCGTCCGTCGCGACGGGGCTGACGAGGCAGCGGTGCCGACGGCTGGGCGTTCGTCTGTTGTGGCTATCGCGGAATGGTCGCTTTCCCGTCCACCGCGTATCCCACAACTCTTGCCGCTCGTGCACTTAGAAGCATTGAGCGTTTTTGTGGTGTGAGGTTGTTAAATGCAAGCCCGAGCTCCTCGGCGAAAGTTTTGTTCTCCGGATTAGGCGATTCCATGACTAGGGCTGCGGGTGCACTAGGTTTTACTAGTATTTTTAAAATGGCCGCCGTCTCGATCGACTCCCGCGTGTGGGTGCTATATGGAGTCGACATACTAAGTATGTGTTTCATGGACCGGCTCTATGACGCCATTGTACACGTCACGAAATGTTCAATTTTAGCGGGAGATTTAAAATTTTGGCTTAAATTGCCTTATTTCTCAGTGAATAAAGCATCATTTGCTTCCGGGAAAGCGCTTGGGGTACTATGAAACACCTAATCTTTCGAATAAAACAAACTTTTGTTTTCTCTTCATGGCTCCTTTAAAGGTATTCCATCCGCCTATTCTTCTCCCCACAAAAGCAACACATGCTATGAACTAAATGGGAGCGCAAGCAGCCTTCGTGCAACACTATTTGCCGGCATCCTCATCAGCCAGTGGCCACGTTTGAGGGCACAGACCCATTCCTCCCTATTTAGCCACAGCAGATCAAGCCTAATGGTGTGAAATGGCGCGCGCACACACCTTTCAAAATAAAAAGAAAGAAAGAAGTGCGGGTACAAAAGCCGGCAAATTTAAACGTGCAACGCAATCCTCCGATTCCTTCACTCGGAGTGGTTTTGCCTTGCCCGTAGGTGCGCCGTAGATAACACAACACTGAACGACAGCCGATGTACCAAGGAGGAGAGTTATCAGCCTGCGCTTACGGCGCGTAAACAATGAGAAGCACAGCCGACCTAAACATGAGTGCCGGCACGGCCACTTTGCACGGCCGGCATTGTACTTGGTACTAGTTTCACCGATCAACAAGAACGACCAAATCTAAGAAATAATAACAAAAAACAGGTGACGTCACTTCCGTGGGGCGCTCCAGCCGTCAGCGATCGGGCGAGGCTGGAGCACCCCGGGGGAAAGGATCCCCGGGGTGCAGCAGCCTTTGCCCTTTTTTTTCCTCCATGGTTATTTCGGTGTTGACTACCATAGATTTATCTACCGGGCGAAGAAATACTGCCAAGTAGTGGAGGTAAGTGAGTACTGGTGAACCTTGTTTTCTTGTCATATGTATTTAACGTAGTAGAGTTGCTCTTGAACTTCGGTACGCGTAAGCGGTTAGCCTTAAAGAGAAGGTGAAGCAGTTTTAGAATTAAAAGAAAAGTTGACTAGCAGCAAGTACACATTGAATAGTTCATGTGTACGAAATATTTTCGCAATACATGCAATAGAAGCGGCGCAATGAGCAAACAAAAGTGGCCCGATGCCCCGCCCCCATCTCGCCGGGCGATGCCGGAAGACCGAAGAGCGCGGGCGAAAACCGGCTGAAAAACGTCAGACCTGGACTTCCGGCCGGATCGGCCACCTCGGCCATGCTCTTTTCGCTGTGTTTCCTTGTGAATGATACTTGTTGTTGTGGTTGATACCACTCATTTGTACAATTTT
Organism: Haemaphysalis longicornis; assembly: GCF_048455015.1. Taxonomy (NCBI): domain Eukaryota; kingdom Metazoa; phylum Arthropoda; class Arachnida; order Ixodida; family Ixodidae; genus Haemaphysalis; species Haemaphysalis longicornis. The sequence continues at coordinate 158,151,202 of NW_027526361.1, forward strand.
CGTGTTCAAAAAGTATGCACGAACGCCAAACGAGGCATACGTTATCATGCCGTATTCCTAAGCAGAATAATGCCACGCCGGGATGCTTGATAACATACGGAAGCGACAGCCGAGGTGGCTGTGCTTGATGACAGAGAATATACTACACTACGTTAAATACTTTGTAAACCGCTCCAATGAGGTTTTTTTTTTTTTTTTTTGATGCGACGGACGTGAATGTTCACATTAGATCCTAGATTTAGGAAGGATGGGGATTAATACTGCTGTACTTTGGCCGGGGATGTTCCGTTCCATTCCAGAAACCAAGTCACATTTGTTCAGGAAATACTTGTTTCGTTAAACGCGTCGGTTTTCTTTCCCTATGGGCTCAGGACAGTGTTCAAAAAAACAATTTTTTGGCGAAACTAAAACAAGGGGCCAATCCTGATAGAAGTTCTCCCCCGGCTAAGAGGTAAACAGTATTCCTACAAAGTAAAAGAACCAAGACAACCAGATTACTTATTTTGAAAGTATACATGTCACGATAAGGTGATGTTTGTCTGGAATTAAAAAATAAAAAACACCACTCCGAACCACCACCATGCCATAATTTGTGTTGACTGCGGGGGCCTAATTTTTTGCCCAAGATTCCGTGTGGCTGCATATTATAACCTGGCAAGCACTTATTGTCACTGAATCTCAAGTGTGCTCCAGTGATAGTCGGTGATATATATAATGATGATACTAAAAAAATTAGGAGCGAAGAGTAAATATACGGCCTCTGTCTGACTAGCGCGGTAAATGCTTAAATCTAGAAATGCTGAAACAGGCCAACGATTCATTATCACAAACGTTTGGTGATTGTTACCTAAAGTAACGTAACTACAACGTAACTGCCTTGTCCGACTGGTCTGTTAATTATAATGAGGTGGCCGTAATATTGTAGCAGAATGCGCAACGCACAAGCGAAAATCAAGCCCTACTACAGCCAATAATGCTGAGTAGGCACTAGTATGCTGCAGTGTTTTCAGAATAAATGCATGTGAAGCAGTAAGACGCCACTCATCAAAGTGCAGCTAGCAATCGCGGAGGCCGTAGCGTCGCTGCCGAAATGGCGCGCGCGTGTGGGTCTGTGTACGGGGATGAGTAACGGGGCTGGGGTGGGCGACAACGAACAAAGGAAATGCGGAAGCAGAGTCTGCTTGTTGGTTTATGCGTGTACCGGGAAGATGTGTCTCGCATATACGTTTACAGCGCATGAACGCTATTTTTTCGCGCAGTGCACGTACGTGCTTTTCGCTGGTAGATTGTTTATAAAACGCCCATTAATCTTCGGCATAAATGGTTTTGTGTATAATAAGAAACAGTTAAGGCAGTACCTAATATTAACACAAGGTATAAAATCCCCCTATGCTGGTTGCCTAATTCAAAAATATTTATATGGAACCCACTAGTCGAAGTCACAGTCACTGCTTTGGGGTTCTCTGTCGTGTAAAGCAAATTTAAGCCCCAAGATAATTGAACCAACAGCACGGGAAAATATAAAACAAACTTCCAGTCATGTGCGAAAATTAAACTGCAAGTTAAATTGCCGCAAAGGCAACTGTGCGATCGTTCGCGATGCTTTACCACGAGCAAAAGTGGGCGATCCAGCAACTCGAGGAGGCTCTGGCAAGACAGAGAAGAACGGGAGACCACACGCCGGACTCACCGGCAGCGGGACCCAAATACCCCTGTCAAGGCACCCCCCTCCCTCGAGTCCAAGGCCCGGTGTGACAAGAGACTTTATTCGAATCACACTAGAGTCGTAGTGCGAGCCCTGCGTGGCCGCTGACTACATCTTGCCGGATCTATAAATAAAGTTCTTCTCTCTCTCTCTCTCCGACAACCCGCGCGGCCGAAGGGTGTCCTCCTTTGACGTCATGACGGGCGCAACCAATCAGGGGCGTCAAAAGACGAAAAGCGCGCGTCTTTCAAACGGGGCCGCGCTTTTTGCAAGATAAATGCCACTTGGACTCATGTACGATAAATTTCAATGTGATATTCGGAATCAGCGCGCAAGAAACTATATAACTGTTAATCTAACTGAAATTTTTTGGAAAGTGCTTCAGCTTCCCTTTAACAATTTGAGGGACTCGCTTTGTGCGTTGCGGAAATTTGTCGGTAGACCTTGGTATGAGGCTGCTGCGTTTGTAAAGAGAATCAATTTCTAGCCCTGTGTTTGGTGAAGTGTTTGTGTTCTGTCCTGTTTTGCTAGGCGAATGTTTTGATATGAAATAAAGTAAGGGAAGCTGGAGAGTGCGAACATAAGTGCGTGTGCGAATATAAGCGTGCATAGGTTACACGCACATTGTGTACTTTTAGCGTGATATTTGTTTTTGTTTCGTTTCCGCAGATGCCTTTTTTTTTCGTCATAATAGTTTTCGGTTAAAAACGTGCACAAGTAATTGAATGATTGCCGTGCGTGTAGCATTAAAATAAAATATTAAATCGAGTGAATTCCGAGAGTACAGCATTGGATTAAAATGCTATCTGGATGCTTTCTTCGCGTTTCGATTGAGCGTTCAATCTTTTCGAACGCTCAGTTTGGTCGTAAAATGTTGGAATGAACAACGTGTATGCACCCTATTTAATTGTAACGTCAGAACTACACGCATGTCGTAACTGGTACAGTAGTATGAGCAGTGCTGGTTGTGCTTCGTACTCTTACTGCAACATCGCAAACGTAAATTAACCTTTCAGAACCTAGTAAAAATATTCAAAAATGGCTGTTAAAGTTCTGTCACTTATGGAATTTTCAGCTTAATGAATTTAGTGTGTAACACACCTTGGTGATCAGAGTAACACAGCATTTGGAATTTCGCAGGTTTAAGGCAGAGTATGATTCTGGTGTCTGGCCTGTCGTTTGCTAATAACTTACATGTGGCAGGCTGCTGACTGGTGCAACTGAGACTATGTGTGAATGTGATTGTGCTGTAAAAATTTCTTGCACTAATTTGATGCTTCCTGCTGTACAACGTATACTTCAACTAAAAATGTTGGCCTAGCAGGACAAGCGAACAGGACAACATGACGAGTTTTTCAGTGATGTGCTCTTTGAAGATTTAGTTATGCATATATACCAACTAGCCCACCTCGCCATTCTGCTGCAGGAAGTATACGTCCATGGCAGTGACGCTGTCCGGGTTTGTCCATGTTTCCTTTTGCCACATTTTGTGGACATGGCTTCATCCGTGTATATATTGTCACTTCAATCCACCAAGCGGTTAGGATAGACACAGAAAAATATTTTGCAAGTTCAGATAGGACCTGTAGCTGGGCTAAAATGTCCTAGAATCCCCATTCACGAAATATAGTTCTTATATATAGTGGTACCTCACATTAGCTGTCATAGTTAGTGTTAAGGTTGCCTTAGTAGTGCCAGTGCTGACATTAAAGTATATCCACTCCACTCTCTTCCTTTCCCTTAATGTTACACTCATCTTTTAGCGTTCTATTGTCTGATAGGTAGTCCTTAATTTACGTTAGACCCTTTTAGTTAGCCTGGAAGTTTCTACCCCGTAGGCGAGTACTGGTAGGATGCAGCTGTCATAGTCTTTTTCAGGGACAATGGTAGGCGGCCATTCTGTATTATACCAGTCTTAAAAAGCTGTATTAACAACACAGATTTTCCTGTACCCATGCCTAGATTGATGAACTGGCTTTCAAGGGAGGTGCTACTGCAACAGTCTGCACAAGGCGCCTGATCAAGCTACTGTTGACGGTCAACTTGGCGCAGGACTTCTCCTGGTTTGGGAAACAGGAAACACGCTTTTTTCCACCTGCGAGTGGCATCCTGCATTGTGTGTAACTAGATATCTTCGTGTAGTTGCAGACATCAAATTCTTTCACCAGACAATGTATAGGGCCCAGATTTTTATTGTCAGTCACATCCTGAGCAAATATCAGCTTTATCGACAACCTGTGGCGTCTTAGTTTTTATTGCTAGCCAGCCTTTGAACCATGAAATGTTTACTCACTTTCCAACCAATCCGGTCTGCAACTGTTTTGGCAGTTTCTGGCTCCACAACGAAGAACGCAAACTGTTCAAGAATCCCTACAGTGAAGATCGTTTCCCCGAAGTCCGGTGTCGATCAGGAACCCAATCGCCCGGGCTCCGGTTGATTTGGCAGGAGGCTGGCTGGGCGATGGTGTTGAAGTTCTTGGAGGTGGCGGTCGAATTGACGAACTCGAGGCGTTGAAGTTGATTTAGTGAAACGGAAGTTTATGTACAGCTATTTACAGTACGAAAACTGGGTACATGAATAACAAAAAGAAAAACTTCAAACTTCCGCTAGACGCTAGCTCCGAGTGCGCACAAATCACTCGAGCTCCTCAACTTCGTCTAACTCTCCTATTCTCGGAGCGTACACAAACCGCTCGAGAAACAACGGCCGAGACCCTGTCTCACCGCAAGATCCGTCTAGTTGCCCGGTGCGGCGCTGCACCCTAAACCTCCGACGCGATCTTAACCTCGACTAGGGGGCTCACAACTCCCCACCTAGCGTTAACGGTCGAGACTCCTTGTCTCGCTGGGGACTGCCAGCTCAGCGCTCAGACAAGAACGATTTCCAACGGCCAAGTTCGGCCTTTTAAAACCTCGAGATCACCCTCTCTCGGGAACGCCCCTGTAGCGTTCGTACACGCGTATGGGAGTGCCCGAATTCACGTAGACAGCTGTCACTCAGCACTTCACGGAATATTCAATGAGGCGCCGCTATCTCAGGTCAACGGACCGCCCGCGGGCCAGAAAACGCGTACGACCCCGAGGGATGAGCGCGAAAAACGCGACTGTGCGTCATGCTGACCGGGACGTGTTAACAATAGAGACTCGTGCGGCGCTTCTCCGGACGCCGGTAATCCCACCACCTCCGCGCGTCAAGTAGACATTCCTGGAATCCGGCGCCGCAGTCTGCCTTCTCAATGGGGGATTATCCTTGAGGAATGCGGTGGGCCAGACAATCCGTCTCCCTTGCGCGCCGCGACGAAATAGCGGCAGTTGCAGCGCAGTGTCGGCGGTGCTACGTCGCTAGACAGAGCGGCGGGTTCACACGCGCAGCCCGGGCGCCTGGCCGCTAATCTCATAAGTGGACCTTACAACTCCCCCCTTTAAGAGGGTTACTGGACCTCTTGGTTCAGTCAATCCGAAAAAGAATTTAAAAGGGCCACTCGTTTCATCTCTCCTTCAGCAATAACAGCGGAACAACAAACAAACAAACAAAAAAAAAAACACACGTGGAAGCCCCTTTCTATTTCTGCAGCTTGTCCGAACTCTCTCTCGCCTAAACTACAAACACCACCTATTCACTAGCCGTCAACAGGGACGGAATACTCTAGCGAACCGGAAACACACCAAAAAAAAAATGCTAACAACACTAAGTGCGAGTAAAAAGAAATTGGGCCGTGTCTCCGGAGCGCGTAAACGGCACGAACAACGAGACAACTCAACCTAAAACACTGATGCGCGCTATAACTGCAAACACGCGCAATCATTCAGGCACTCGACAACAAGAACAAAAGGAATAAGGACTGGTAAAGAAAACGGGCAATTTTGCCGTCAACAACAAAAATTTTGCATTGCCACTATGCGCACGCGCGCAAATGTCCTCCTTGACGGCGTAGCCTTATAACGTCTCTTCAAGAATGTTCGGCTCTGCTGTCGCTCACTTGCGGTGCACATAAAGTTCAGTTCGGTGCGCGGATCGATCAATTCGGTGCACGGATCGAGCACCCAAGGCATCTCGTCGCGCACAACCACGGCACACACACACACACACACCACCAACGAAAAAGGCGGGTGAACGGGAACGTTCACGTCCGTCGTGGCGGTGTTAAGGCTGGGAGGCAATTCAATGGTGCCCCCCCCCCAAGCAACATTGTGCAGGCGCGACAGTGCGTCCGCGTTCGCGTTGTTTGCTCCCTTCCTGTGAGAAACCACAACGTTGTAGCGTTGCAAGGCTAATGCCCACCTTGGCAATTTAGCCCCATGCGGCGTACAGGTCGTCAGGTAAGACAGAGGATTATGGTCAGACACGACATTGACTTCTGCCCCAAAAACCCAATAATCAAACTTTTTCAATGCCCAAATGATGGCAAACGCCTCGCGCTCGATGGTTGACCAGCGGGTTTGGGTTGGAGTGAAACGTTGGCTGGCAAAAGCGATGGGCTTCTCGCGGCCCTCTTTCCCCATCTGCGCCAGACATGCCCCGGCTCCCACCTCAGACGCGTCAGTAAACAGCCAATAAGGCTGGTGCGGGTCAGGGGTGTTTAGCGCCGCGGTGGCAACAGCAGAATGTAGGTGTAAAATGGGAACGGCAAGGGTCGTGGATAGAAGTTTGTCTGTTAAGCAAAGTACGGGTTAGAAGAGGGCAGCCACTTTTTCCCAACTTACACTTCTATGAAAGAAGACAAGTTTGTGTTTCCCACCAAGCATTTGTTGCCCTAGGGGGCAATGGCACACTATGCATGCAGGTCCGCTTGTAATGGCGTTTGCACATACGAAGATGCTTACACGGTCATGGCCCGAACAGAAATAGTAGACGGATTCTTATGCACACACATATATTCGCTACCAACAAATGAAACACGACCATCTGTATGATGACCCCGTTGCAAAAGTAGACATTACTCGGGCAGACTTGATGAATGCAATATTGCGAAGTCAAGCCAGTTGCTTGTCAGTAGCCCCTTTAATTTCATAAAGGCAACACGTTTGCAGTAACGCGCGGCTTCCTCGCTAAACGAAGCGCGCACGTGTCAGAAAAACGAATGCAAAGAAAGTGCAAATAAATAATTTTTACCTTTCAACAGACATCCAGAAGTACTCGAAGTCCCTGCCTTCACCTACCCTAATTTCTTGGACCAACGTAAGTACTCACTGCGTCGTCTTCTGAGTATCTGCCGCATAGGCTTATGTCTACGAGCCACTAGTCGCTTCTGCCTGACGGTGTCGGCCACAACAAGTGCCGCCATGAGGAGAAAGCTGACTCGAGGCGCATTTTGAATGTACTAAACATTCCTTCACAGGAGTACTCATCTGGTGGCGAACTAAAATCATCGCCACCAGCAAAAACTTCGTATAGAACCACGCCATGGCGAAGCTCTCGTGCTCACTCACCACACCGCTGCAGCTCCCGCTCCGTCGCCAGTGACGCTAGTTGAGTCTGGTGCAGACCAATACCCTAGTGTCTGGTTGCCAGCGGACTAGTGGTTACTAGAAAGCAGTGTGGATCTGGATTGCAGTGGCGGCTCCAAAACAAGCCAACGGTGTTGCTAGCCATAGCCTCCTGGGAGCTCAAAGAGAATGTTTCGATGAATGCCCGCTGTCCAAAATGAGGCGCTGTTGACGCTGTTTTGGCTCTGATGATGTAGCAGGTTTTCATTGGTCCGCTTGGTGGGTAGCCTAAACCAATAGAGAGGCTCTCGTCGCGCCGGAATGCGCGGTGTGCCGGAGAGACCGTTTCAACCCCTTCCGCCATCCGCCGCGCGTTCCGGCAGCCGGAATGATTTTGGCCGGAAGGGAACAACCTTGCCGGAGGTACTGTTTAGAGGTCTTTAGCCGGCGGCCCATTCGCTGCGCCATCTACATTGTGCTCCGCGAGTGATGGACATTAAGGACCCGCCGGAAAGAGCGAAGTCGGCTCTCCTGTTTATCTTACTCCGTGGTCGTAACCTTGACTGCGACAAAGGTTAATGTCTAACCCATCTTCTTGGAGTCGCTTCAAGATCTGCTCTGTCAGCTCTGCAGTAGTTGTTCCCTCGATTTCAAAAAATCCCAAGAAGGACTCCTTAACTGCTACCTCTCTATTTTAAATGTGTATGTACCTTACCACTTCACACATGTGATCAGTGTGCGAGACATCTGGGGTACTGTCACATATTATATACCGAAGTATTTAGCTTTTTATGTCCCTAATTATTTCCTCCTTTACGTTTTCTCCAAGAAGGTGGATGAATTCGTTCTGAGTGGACGGCGATAAATACGACGTCACTCTCCCCTGAGAAGGAATACCAGTTCTAATTCTGGTAGATTGTTCTTTCAATCAGGTCTCAATTCGACAGGAACTCCACTAACTCCAAAAAGTTCCCTTTGTTCTCCGAGTCCACGCTTTCACTGTGCCCACAGAAAGGGAGGTTCATTCTAGAAAGAAAGAGAACAATGTCTAAAAGGCGATGTAGAATGTCTCTCCAACGTTTTTTCTCCACCTCCTTTTCCAGCTGCAGAGCAGCACCAGTAGTGCAGTTTTTTTTTCAAGCTGATTTTCATGGCCTTCCATTGCTCATACCAGGACATGTGCAACTCGGAGGATTCGTGCTCTGGCACCTGCGGGTTCAGCTACCATCATGTGTTAAATCCAGTGATGAAAGCGGATGTCGTCGAGGACCTACAGCCTGCGAAAAGTTTGCAACAAAAGCAGTACACACAATTTCTTGATTTTGAGTATACTAGCCATGTTCTAAATACTTCACTGCCGTCTGCTAAGCATTTGTAAAACCAGGACTTCGTTTAATGTCTGCTCACGACTTTCCCTTCTCGTGCTGCCCTTTTGAGTGCGGGGAACGAACCATCTTTGTTCTGCATCGGCACGCTCCCTGTCTTTACTAGGCTGACTAGCAGGTCATCTGGTATGGGTGTCGGCCACGCTCTAACAACACAGAAAACGCCTTCATTTAAGCAGTCGTCCTGGTACGCTAAAACAACAAGAGTGAAGGGCTGATGCTGCTCCGTCTTCTGCACGCCCTGTAACCGGCTGTCTTGAGAGTCTTTACAATGATGTACAGTTCCTTCAACCTTTGTACCCGCTGACGTGCTGGCTTCTATAAGTTCATCTGCAGTGGTGCACTCGCTGTACATACTGCATGCTCTCGTGCTCGGGCTCTTGTTGCTTCCCGTCTGAAGATGCTGAATCCTGAATACCCGAAGGCACTTGCTCTCTTCGCTCCTCCAGTGCGACTACGGACGTGCCGGCTGGCTGACATACAGGCTGCTGATCTCTCGGTCCCTCCCCAGTCACGGACGCACTTGCCCGCGCGGGTTGAAAGTGCTCCCTTTGTTCTGTTAGATGGCTTTCGGAGGTTATGACCTCTTCCTCTTCATGATGCTTCTTGGACGAAGGAAGTTGATTCGTGACATATCTCCGCATTGACATGCTCTGCAGCATCCTTTCTCTTTCTTTTTTGGCTCTTTGTTGAACGCCGCTGGGCCTCTGCCGCTTCATTTTGTTCCTGAGAAAGGCAAGACTGGGAATTATATTGTGACGGGATGACCTTCCCCGTAACAATATTTTTAATGTTTTAATACCCATTCTGCGTGAGGCTCAGACAGACTCTTTATACAAATGTATGGTCAATATATACAAAACAACTACTGCCGGGAATTGAAAAGTGGAAGATGGTAGCGTTTCGTTGGTTTCTTCGGTAAAGTTAGTAGAGTCAGTCAGGGATCGAGTTATTAAAGCGATAGATGTGATTTTCAAAGTTTAGTTGTTCCATGGAACTGAAGGATGCGCAATCAATATGTATTTAAATGCCCCGCATTTCTCATAATGAGATATCAGGCTAAGTACTGTCCTAACCACGCACGGTTTTTATGAAATAACATAGCGGTGCTGTACCTTTCCTACGCATTTCATGTCGCAGTGGCGTTTGACGTTGTAATTGCACAGTTTAAGGTGTTCACACTCAAAAAATGTTTTGTGTTAAAAAATTGAGTGGGCAATGCGGCAGCGGCAACTGCAGCATGCTCAAGTTCTTCCTAACTTTCACGCACCTCCTGAGTTGCCTGGCCGCGCCGACCTCCATGGCCACTGCTATGCCCTGAACAACAGTCTTTTGGTCAACAATCGCATCTTATCGCCCAGAGGAACGAGTTCAGCTTGTCAGCAGCGCGCACAACTACCGTCCCGTCGCCCTTACGGCCGAAGGCGCAGATGTGTGCGTCGAAGTGTGCACTGGCGGCTGGCAAGTTCCTCAACTGGATAATAGCAACTCGGACTGTCGAACCATCGCGCCCCATCGACGAGTGACATCACCAATCGACGGTATAAAGGTCCCGGCCATGGCACTCTCTACCAGTGGGCAATGTGGCAGCGGCAACTGCAGCATGCTCAAGTTCTTGCTATCTTTCACGCAGCTCCTGAGTGGCCTGGGCGCGCCGACCTTCTGTCCAACCATCGCGCCCCATCGACGAGTGACATCACCAATCGACGGTATAAAGGCCCCGGCGATGGCACTCTCTACCAGTGGGCAATGTGGCAGCGGCAACTGCAGCATGCTCAAGTTCTTCCTATTTTTCACGCAGCTCCCGAGTTGCCTGGCCGAGCCGACCTTCATGGCCGCTAATATGCCTGGAACAACAGTCCCTAGGACAACAATCGCATCTTATCGACCAGCAAAACGAGTTCAGCTTGTCAGCAGCGCGCACGAACCATCCCGTCGCCCTTACGGACGATGGCGCAGATGTGTGCATCGAAGTGTGCACTGGCGGCTGGCAAGTTCCTCGACTGGATAATAGCAACTCGGACTGTCCAACCATCGCGCCCCATCGACGAGTGACATCACCAATCGACGGTATAAAGGCCCCGGCCATGGCACTCTCTACCAGTGGGAAATGTGGCAGCGGCAACTGCAGCATGCTCAAGTTCTTCCTGTCTTTCACGCAGGTATGTTACTTGAACAATGCGTACTGCATTCGTTCTGATGATCGCTTTTTGCTGCTGCTGCTTTGTCCACCACACCTCGCTGAATCGTTTTCAAATGCATTGTATTGTTTTAGCGGTCTCATTCGGAGCGGTGATGTTGAAGAAAACCTGGGTCCCCAGATGGGGGCCCCACAAACTCGCTCCAAGACGGGTGTTAACACCAACTTGCAGGCCCCTCCCGTGCAGCCAGATGGACAAGATAGCACTCACAGCACCTCTGTAGCTTCGATGTTTCAACTGCTTGCTAGCCAAAATAGAAATTGCTCCAGAAACATAGTATCCGCGCGTGTTGAACGCCTGCATAGACTCGGTAAATAACGCCCAGAGCACCCCCGCCCTGACGTCTGAATTTCGGAGATAAAATAGCCATACTGAAAAATATACGAACACTTAAGGATTCAACCTTCAGCATTACTGAGGACTTCTGGATAAAAATACGCGCCATCCGTAAGAAGTTGTGGGAAGCTTCCGCTGGTTTTCGCAGCAACGGCTGCTCCGTAAAAATGCGCTTTGACCACTTATTTGTTGATGATGTTCGCTACAACTGGGATGACGCTACTAACGCAGCAGCGGCGTAGCCAGGAGTTTTGTTCGGGGGGGGGGGGGGGGGGGGCTAAGGTTGGTCTCCACCCCGCCCTCCCCCCCCCGCCCTTCCCCCCTCCCCCCGAAGAAAAAAAAGCGCGGTAGTTTGCAAGCACCCTTAAAGGCTATGAAGATAAAATACATGTTTGGTTTATTAAAAAGTAGGCCTTGTCCCGATAACAATGATACCAGTTTTATCGGTAACTTCAAGGGAATAATCCATATATTAAATTAAACGTTTGAAGCAATGGCGAATCCCCGCTTACTTTCCGGCGGCGATTTCACTATGACAGTTCAGGAACTTGTTTGTACGATTGGCGCCTAACGACTTAAGTCACCGCCAAGGAACATGATTGCGCGATTGTAGAGAGGCTTCCATTGATCTTATCATTTGAATTCTAACGTGCACTTAACACACTCATAACTACGTTTTAGTGCTAGCCTATATATATACCACTCCTGCCGATATCACTTCACTGCAGCGCTAAATTTGAAAATTTTTGACATTTGTTGCATTGCTTCGGTTGAAAAAACGCCTGTGATTGGAATGGAGCTGTGCGAGTTACCAAAGGCTAGTTGCTATTCAATTGAACAAGGTTGTATTTTGTCTTTAAAAGGCCCTTTAAGGTTCTTTCATACTATTGGTGTTGATTATGATTGTATTTGTGCCAGCTGAAGTTGTAAACTGGGCGGAAATCCGCAGACCGCGTAATACAAATCTCTGCCCGTGATACGGGACGTACATTGCACGCACGGGAACCTTGTGCAGGCATTGCATTAAAGGGCCATAGTTTCATGCAATTACTTGCTTTATTTCAACGTATGGAGTATGATGAGTGTGACATCCGCAATAAAATGACGAAGGCCGTAAGAATTAGATTTTTTTATTTGGTTAATCTTGTTCAAAATGCAAAATAAGATGTTTTGCATTCAACGCCCGTACAGTAGCGGCCAGTGCAAGGCAAATGGAGCTCATTCTGTGCAGTATACATCGAATCTATGCACTTGCGTTATGTGTAGCACAGGTCTTATCTTTAAAAAACGAGAGGCTACGAATTATGCATACAAGAAGCGTTATATCTCTAGCAATAATTTTAACAAATATCAACCCTAAACACACAGACATCACGCGCAATAACAGCGCTGTTAAGGACGAAAATTACACGAACATGGCAGAATTAGTCCACACGCAAAGCGGAATAATTCAGCCATCGGTATTTGTCAAGTCATGCCAGTTTAAATTTGCGCTTCTGTTTTGAGTCTCAACGCAGTCCATTTCGTAGCTTCTATCAGGTCTCCGGGCGGACATGAGAAGCTTGTGCTTTGTAACATAATGGATCTGGTTTACATTTCGGCACAGACCAAATGTAGTCTGCTGTAATGAGCTTGGTGGTCTCAAATAGTTGCATTATTACCTGTCAAATTTTCAATGCTTCGTGCATAAACGCCCTATAGCCTGCCTGAAGGCGTGTACTATCCAGTAACTTTTCTGGAGCAGCCACCCCATTTAGTTACCACTACCAGATGAGGTAGAGCAAGTCACTGCAAAGTTCACCATTCGATGCTGCATCGAACTTTATATTTAGCAAGAAAAAACAATAACGCAAACACGACGACGTCTGACCATACTCTTGCGGTTAGGCATGTTCTGTGCAAGCTGAGCACAATATTCCTGCGTTTTGAATTTTGTCGTGAGATCTGAGGAAAGAGTTATATAGCGGTCCTACCATTTTGGTTTCAAAATTTAATGAAAGGACATACTTTTTTAGCTGACGCGTGCGCTGCCATTTTTCAGCCGAGTACACACTGCCGTTTTTAAAGCTAAACGATAAAAAAGTATCAGTACATGAGCATGGGCGGCTCTGGAATGTATAGGGCGCACAGAAGTTTTGTAGCTTTCGTTGCAGACGCGGGAAATGGAAGTTATGTTTGAAATCTTCTTGGTCCACCACAAAACGGAGGATTGGGCAGCTGTGCAGAGCCAGCATGACCTTTGGGCATGGTGCGATGCCCGAAACAAGTCAGCATTTTGTTTCCCGGAGTGCACCAATAAAACATGCGTATTGGCATGGCCCCGCATACAGAAAGACCAAAGACTACCATGCTTTAGCATGAAGCGGACTGTAATGACACAGTTAAACTATTTCCTTGGTTGACAGCGACCATGATGTTGAAACTGAAGCATGGTTTTAGGCTACGGCAGGATAGATTGGCTAAAAATTGCAAAGTTGTTTACCGTGATAATTCCTCGGTCATTTTGGTTACTTAAGAAATGGTGACGATTGCTCAAAATGTCCTTCATGCAACATTTTAGAATGTATACGTAGCAGTTGTGGATTCAGGAAGAAAGACAACAGCGCGCACACGTATGTGGGGGGCGAGGGGGGGGGGAAGAGGGGAGGAGGGGGGCGGAGGTATGCTGGTGTTCTTGAGAGGGCCTGCGGTCTGTAGCCCGTTTATTTAATTAGGAAATTCTGTTGCCTTGCATGACCGATTGAGCCTTGAAAGAACGATACTCCTGCGTCCACAGAACTTCAAAGAAGGCCAGGAAGAGTTAATGAAAATTCTACCAGAAAGGCACGTTCGTTTCTTCGCTACCAGTACGAAGGTCCTTCACTTGCGCTGTGCACGCTGCTATGGGTTTAAAATTAGGTGTAGCAGTGGATGCACGCGTAGATGTATGAAACGCGGTAACAAAAGTCCAGATAACGTACACACAATGCGACAGCGGCTACCTCACATGGAGTTTCGTCCCAGTAAAAGCAAACTACTAAAACTGCAGCCAGTACAAATATATTTTTAACTCTTCATGTACTAACACTGTTCCGATACACTCTGAGTAACCCGATCCAACTTCGTGCATAATAAAATATTTAGGCGTTTACAGGAGTTGAATTTACGTTTTCCCTCATTAAAAATCACCTATCCGCTCCACCGTGGGCGCTTTCAACGAACAATTCAAACGCAAATACTGCATTCGAAATAAAACGAGATACACATTTTTAGCTCGCGGACACAAGGTACTGTGGCATCGTGTAAATATAAGGAAATGATTATTTAAATATCAAAGAATGCATAACTGATCTGCACTGCACAACTTAACGTGCAATGCAACCTCCATCGCCAAAAGACATCAGTGATCATGCAAGGATTAATCACTGGAAGAAAATGACTTACAATTCGAGGCCTCTTTTGGGTGTTGGAACTTGGAACATGAGCTTCTTAAAACCAGTAGCGCTTCTATCATCGCGGCATATTGCCGTTGTGTTTCAGGCCCCTGCATATACACTGCTCTGGGCAGCCGCCGTCCAGGGAAAAAGCGGCCGTGGACGCAATGGAGGGGCTTTGGTTGTGATCGAGGTAGAATATGGCCATCTGATCGTTGATACTGTCGCGACGCCGTCTGCCTGTGGCAGGGCTGGTGACCATCGTGCATTCACATTTAGGATAAAGTCTGGGACTGGCTCGGGGAGCCGCAGCGCGCCTTTTTTGCGACCCCCTGTTCTCCAGTTTCCTAGGTGAGGGAAGAATACCGCCGAACAAAGCTGCCTAATCGCAGGGGTGAAATTGATTGCCGCAACATCGCCGTCGGAAGTGGACACTCAGTGCGCGCAATCTGAGCCCACTCCAACAAAACTCTCCCGGGCTCGACAGAGACGTGAAAAAGGAAGAATGAAGGGCTGACGCGAGGAAGAGGGGCATACCTTGCTGTGTGTCTCATTCGCAAAGGCCCTCTGCCCGCGCACGACATTCATCCAGCTAAACTGCATGTTTCATCCATTACGTAGCCCCATCGCAATCCTTGCACGAGTCTTGAATGTGTGCCCACGGCCACTTATCTCCCCCTTTCTGGAGATGGAGCGGCCATGGTCAGCCACCGCCGCTTGCACGTTGTTCTTCTTAACATACAAAGATCGTCTGTTCCCTTTCGGGCCTGCATCGTACCAGTCTTCAACCATCAATGGCCGGCGGTCCCTCTTTTTTTCCGCCGCGAGTTAGGGCGGACCACTCCTTGCTTCTCCGGTCGAGTCAATCTCTTCTGCTGAGAACGACTCAGCCGGCCAATTATTATCTGTGTTGCCACAAGTCTCGCACAAAGGGACACAACGCATGCCTTTGACGTCCCGTGCGCTGAGCTTACCCGAAGGCGCCGTGGCTTTCGGGGCTGCCCCCCTCCGCAATCATCCCTCAGCGGTTCGCACCCTTCAGGCGCTTCGTTTTGTCACGGCCGGACGCGACTCCCTTTCCGCAGCGCGGAAAAAGAGTCGAGTATGGCCGTGGTTTTGTGTAAACACCCTTGCATAGGGCCGACATTGAATCGTGAATGCTTCTATTAGTGGCACTTTCCAAGGATATGCAGCTTTGTTCACAGGCGACGTACCAGGCATACAGGCAGCACGGCGACGGTCGGAAAAATTTCGGGGGGGGGGGGGGGGAGGGGGGGGGGGCTGAAGCCCGGTCAGCCCCCCCCCCTGGCTACGCCACTGTAACGCAGTAGTCGTCGCTGCCGGTCAACAAATGACAGATACGGGTGGACCGCCAGTTGTAAATACTTCATCGCCATCTGCACGATCCGCATCTTCCAATGCTTCCCCTCCAGCAACACCTGCCGCAACTTCCCGTTGATTGCAAAATATTTCCACCTCGAATTTAGTCGCAATAAACATTAATGCGAAAAGCATAGCCAGTAAGTTTCCTGATCTGCTTACCCTTACTTCTTCGTATTCGCCTCACATAGTTGAAATCACAGAGACGTGGTTACACGAAGGTGTTTACGACACTGAGTTCACCCCTCAGGGCTACGCCGCAATTCGAGCTGATCGTTCGACAGAGAAAGGAGTAGGCGTCGCACTGCTCGTACGTTCCGAAATAAAATTCACGGTCATTCCGGGCCCATCAGGAGTAGAGTCTGTAGGGCGCAAGCTTCATATGGATCGGAATTTTATTGCTGTAGGTGCCTTTTACCGTCACCCGGGTCTTCCATTGAAGGGTTGCATAGCCTTAATCAGTTCATGATTGAGCATGTATGCGACTTTCGGAACCTGGTTCTGATGGGAGATTTTAACACTTCCGGAATTAACTGGCCCTCCCTTACCGCTTCCGGGCGTGAAGTAAATATTTGCAATGCACTGATAGACACAACGCTGTCATTTTGGCTATCCCAGATAGTAGCCGGAAACACACGAATAAACACTATACTAGACTTGGTATTTTTAAGTTCAAATCTTAACGAAAAAGGCTTCCACTGTGAAGTTATCGATGGAATCTGCGATCACAAGGCTGTACTTCTTTCCCTCCCATGCGCAGTAAAAAAAATTCAGAGCCCTTCCACCCCGTGAAGAGGGAAGCCCAGCGAAGCTAGGCGCCGTGGGATTTACTATGTTGGGATTTCCCTATACAGTCAAACCCGTTTATAGCGAACTGCAATATGCACCGCGATTAGTTCTATATATCCAATAGTTCGATATAGCCGAACCCACCTATAACGAGCTTATTGTTACGAGTTCGCAATCCGCGGGAACCCCCACCCCCCCTCCCGACTTCGCCATTCGCGTATACAGTACAGTAGCCATTACCATACCAAAATAATCCATTTATTGCAAGTAATAAAGCTATTTTCCGCCTTAACTACCCACGTTGCAAAAAAAGCGGTGATTTTTGTTTTCACTTTCGTTTTGGCGGCTTCAACTCCACACGAAACATTGTTTGCACCAGTTCTAGTCCGCGTCCTCAAAAATCTAGGAAGCATTGGCGGAGCACATCGACTGCCGGAAGCGAATTCATTATAAGCGTCGGATTGATTTCACTCAAGACATCATCGGGAACGCTGGCGAGCTCTTCCTACAGTTCACCGATGCTGCTGTCTTAGTCCGAACTGCTTACTGGGCGGGTTCCGTCCTGAGTCCCGCGCGTCGGAAACAGTTACGGAAAGTATTGGGCGTCACGTCGCCCCGTGCGAGGCGCAATGTCTCAGTCGCGGCTCTTGCTTCACTGCGTCAACGTTCTTTACGAAGGTTAGGTCAATGCACGACAGGTGGCGAGTGGTGGGTACAGTGGCATCGGTGAAACACTTGAGCCCAAAGCTCTCCAACATGAAGGTAACTATCCACGCCCCCTCAGGTCTGCTCCCACGATGACGATGGAGGTATTGTCGGTAGGCTTAATCTCCCCGAAGACATCCACCATATACCTTTCGATCTCTTTCTTCACCGTAGAGGGAGATGTATACATTCGCGATTACCATGCCGTTGTTCTACCTCACGGCACAGGCATCGGCACACACGTACACGACTGCTCCACCTATGGCAGGTAACGGGTAAACTTCCTTCCAGGCCACCGACGACCCGTTGATGGTGGCAAACCGGGGCACCGTACCTTTAAAGAGGGAATTGTGACAAGTTCCGCACACCGGCCCTTGCTCGACGTCTTCGAAGGAGATGCAATGCCGCAACACACCCGCGGCCACTTCACGCTGTTCCGCATCACGCACGCCGGCGATCATTGAAACGTCTCCGGCGAACCACGAACGGTCACAAACAGCACATGCGGCGCCGAAAGGATTCTCGATGAATTCTCTCCGGAACCTCGAGGTCCCACTGGGGAAGCGTTCCGATGGTTTGGTGGCGCTGTGATGTGCGTCACGCTTGCGTTTGGCTTCCCGTGCCCGATAATCCTCGGTGGCATTGGCTCGACGGCTCCGTTTGTTTTGACAATGTCGCTCGCGTCGGTGCTCGACGGGGGCGATGTCTTCGTCGGGGGGAGCTTGGTCGGTACTTGATGTTCTTGTTGGACTGGGAGCAGCGGCAACGACGCTTTCACGTTGGCGGCGTGCCCATTCTCGCTTCTGGGCGCGTCGACGCTCCCGATACTCCCGCTGCTCCTGTTAGGAACGTACTACACGGGTATAGACCCATGTGAAGTTGGGAGCCCAACTGACAAGGACAGTGGCGTGATCTCGTCACAGACAAAAAACACACAGGAATCGTGGGTAGACGTATTATATGTTGTATTATAGCGCGGGTATGGTAATCACGGCTCATGCTCTAGTGCGCCGTAAAGGTGACCGACAAAGATTATGTATTGACAGCAGACGCGAACGCCCGTTCACGCGCCCTTACTCTTTCACCCTATCCCCCTCTCCGCACCCCCCCCCTCCCCTTGAAACACCGAATTACTCAGCGCAGCTTTGCGATTCCGGGGGTTTCAGTGGGCCCCAAGGTGGCGGTACGCTCCTTAGCGATTCTTGTCTACATCGCTCTGTAACCGGAGATGATCTGCTGGATCCTATCCATTTACAGCTTCGCTGTAAAAACCGCACTTTGCTATCACTTCCTTCTTGGATTTTAACCAAGCCGACGATAACTCTATTATCGACACGTTAGCTGAAGCCTTTGAAACCTTTTCGGTCCTAAGCATCAATAGCAATATTGATCTGTTGGTCAGCACATTCGAGAGCCTCGTTAAATCTTGCATGGAACGTTTCGATCCTACTAAAATAAAAAAGAAAAATGTTGACGTTCCCTGGATGAATCGTGAAATTCTTCATTTATCGCGTCGCGTTCGCTGGCTAAGGCGTTCCAAATCTACTTGTAGCCCGCAGAGCATAGCCAAATTCGACAAGGCAAAGAAAGAACTCGGGAGCAAATTAAAGTGCGCTAAAGATTTCTGTTTCGGAGTAGAGTTACAGCGCCTGCTAACAACTAATCTCCGCAAATTTTGGTCATCAATATTGCCTAAAAACACAGTGTCAAATTCGTTTAAAATAAACAACGACATTATCAATGATCCCGTTATGATTTCTAGTGCCTTCACTACTTTCATTCCGTGTTTAGCCGCGACAACGGCCAATGTCCAGAATTCGTGAGCCGTAACACTTCCATATCCTTGGATGATGTCACAGTTAGTGAGGAAGGCGTCCTTAATCTTATCCTGAACCTTACCACAAAGAAATGCAGTGAACCAAACGGAATCCGCCTCTTTCACAACCCCACTGCGCATGCGCAATCCCCTAGCGGCAGGGTCCCTAAGCAGTCCGGCAGTGGCAGCAGACCACATTCCGCACAGCTCCCGCACAAGCGGGAAGTGGTCGTGGTAGTATTTACATCGTTTGATTTTTAGATGCGACGCATCTCTTTAACTCGCCTTGTCCCTCCGGCGTCTTCCGTCGTGCGTAGTCCGCATCCCTCCCCCATTCTCCTCGCCGCGCCAGCTGCGCGCTGACGCCGCTCTCACCGCAGCGCCATCTGCGTGTTAGCGCTCGCTCCCGTTGCCGTGCCAGCTGTACGTCAGCGCGCGTTAGCGCTCGGTTAAACATCCAACACATGCGCATGCGCTGCTCTCTCTCATTCCCCTCACCGTTAACGCGCGGTGCATACAAAACCCGGTAACTGCGCCGCTCCGCTCAGTCGTTCCGCCGCTCCGATGACATCCGATAACCACCGATGATTTGAATGGAGACTAACAGGCCTGCTATCGCGATGGTCGGTGCAACCGTACGTAATATATTGGAAAAAAACAACAAATTGACAGGCTAAAATCAACATAACGGAAACGCAACGGAAACCCCACGATGCGTCGCATCTACCCATGGTTTCCCTCGCGGGAAGATGGTGTAAATTTTTTGTGTGTGCTCGTTGTGCGCGGAACAATGCCCACAACTTGTGCTGCGTTCCGCTGTAACTCGGAGTGCCGAAAAGGGAACGGTGCCGGCTTCTATCGCTTCCCGTCGGCCGCACCCGAACGGCTACGGCGGCTTGCGTTGCTCGCGTCGGCTCGGGTGATGGGAACTTTAGGCTTAGCATCCTGGCGGATATTTGATGGCAGCTATCTGTGCAACTGCGAATGACAATCCGCAACACAACTTTTCACCGCACTATCAACCCCTTTCTCGCATGTGGAACTTTATTTAAGCTATAATTGCCGTTTGAGCGATCGGTGACCATGACATCTGCGTAGCCTGATTCGATGCTTCCGCGCAGGTATCGCCATCTCGGCCGCTCGGATCGCAGTTCATGCCAGACGACTCCAAGTACTGCTCGCTCTGCTGCTCGGACGGCACACGGATCTGTCCGAGATTTGTCTACCAGCCCTCATTCAGCGATATGAAGCTGCCTGGTATTATGTTATGACCAGGGGCTGTCGTCTTAAGGCGTTATAACACCAACACAGAAGAAAAACTTCGGCTGCTCCTCGCCGTAATGTGGGATTGCGTGCATACAACGAGAACACAGCCGGAAGAAACGGCGGCGAACCCTGCCGCTTCAACTTCCGCTAGGCACGCTAGGTGGCAGCACACCGCAATGAAAGAGGCGTATTCCGAACATGTTTCTTGTTCGGTACGCTTTATGGACATACCGCTACCTAACTATCATATTTAATAAATCATTTGAAACAAGTACAGTCCCGAATTCATGAAAAATAGCAAAAGTGTTGACATTACACAAGTCCGGCGACAAGCAACTATTCAGTAATTATAAACCGATATCACTTTCACCTTACTCGAGCAAATTGCTCGAGCATATAATTTAAAACTCATAATAGAGTATTTGGAAAAGAATAACATACTGTCTAACGTACAACACGGCCGTCGAGGCTTCAGTACCATCACCCAGCTAACCGAATTCACGCACGACATTGCTAACAATCTGAACTACAGAAACCAAACTGACGCTATATTCATCGACTTTTCGAAAGCTTTCGATATAGTGCCTCATGCAGAACTCATCTGCAAATTAAAAGCCATTTTATATAACACAAATATCGTCAATTGGATTTCGCATTTTCGCAGCAACCGCTCGCAATATGTAGACTATAACGAAGCCGAATCACCAGTTTCCAGTGTGCCTTCCGGTGTATGCCAGGGTTCGGTACTTGGCCCTTTGTTATAGGTGACAGGTAAAAAGCGCTAAGGCTCATGGGTACGTCGTCTGCTACCACCACTTCCGGTTCGAGGTCTCTCCTGCCCTCTCGTACGCCTGCGTGCGCCGGCAGCCGTCAGGCGCGTGTGTACGTGTTGCTTATTTGTCATAGGGTGCTTACCTGTCAGATGAACCTGTAGTAGGGTCAATCGTTGTTTTTTTTTTCGTGGAAACAGATAAACAACAAGCACACACGCGCGTGAAAGCCGACGGCGTACGGGAGGCCAGGAGAGCTCCCGAACCGGAAGTGGCGGCTCTCCTCGGGAGAAAACAATGCACCCATGAGCCTTTGCGCTTTTTACCGGTCACCTATTTATACTCTACATAAACGACCTGCCTTATAACATCAACTCGAAGATTCGCTTTTACGCAGATGATTGCGTCTAATACGACACAATCACAACAAAACAAGATCAGCATCGTCTTAACGCATAATTCTCAGCATTTTGTGCATGGTGCGAGTCATGGCAGATGACTATCAATTTTAGTAAAACCGTAGTCATGTCATTTACCCATAGCGCATTGCCGTGCGATTTCACGTGCGTCTCCGAGGGTGTGCAATTAGAAAAGGTTCCACACTATAAATATCTAGGCGTCTGCTTTACCAGTAATTTGTCATGGTCCAAACATACCGATTTCATCTCTACCAAAGCACAAAGAAAAATTGGCTACCTGAAACGTACACTGCCTCAGGCCCCTCAAGACACAAAATTATTAATGTATCACACAATAATACGTCCGACATTGCAATATGCCTCCATCGTATGGAATCCACACAAACAATAATGTGACATCAACCGCATTGAGGTAGTGAAAAAGAAAGCTGTCCGGTTTATCTGCCGCAGATACGACAGCAACTTTTCCCTAACTGCTGCCCTACCATCGCTTAGCCTAAAAACACTGGCTGCCCGCCGACACATCGATTTACTCAATTTTTTTTCACCGCGTCGTTCATTCTACGCATCGTTTATCCACTTCCGAGTATATCACCCTGGCCAAGCCTTCGACAACAAGAAGCAGTAACCCCCTGAACATTTCCCCGTATCACCCACGCAACAACACGTTTAAGTTTAGTTTATTTCCCCGCACCATAGAAGCATGGGATTCCTTGCCAGGCAGCGTCCGTTTCCTTCAATCGCAGAAATTTTTGGAAGCACTTGAAAATGACTAATCTATGCATTGTTATAATTTTTTGTGTTGTTTCTTCTTGCAAACTTTGTGTATCAGTGCATAGGTGTAAAAACGTGTTATTTGTAGGGCATGTTGATGTGCGCACAGTATACTTATGTTTCGTATGTTATACATACTCGCTCAATATGTACACATGTGACCTTGCCATTACAAGTTTTCTTTACGGTCGCGTTCATTCCGCATCCTGCACTGCCAATGTGGCAAATAGACTGTATATTTTATTCATGTAAGGCTGTATCCTGGTTTTCCTAGTTGAACATTTTGTACTTACACCCACTCCTGCAATAGCCCCAAAGGGGCTGCAGTAAGTTTAAATAAATAAATAAATAATATAGCCCGCATATAGAAGGATTCCCTTTAAAGGTGAGTCTTTCTTAGTCTACTTAGGCGTGAAAATTTCTGTCTGTCTGTTATAAATAAAGCGGAATGCCTTATACTTGCCAGTACTGTTCAGCAAAAAGAAACCATTGGCATTACCATAAGCATAAACTCATATTAGCAGTGTAGCAAAAACGCCTTAAAAATGATTTTGACCACAAAATACAAAAAGAGCTCGCGCTCGAGCCTCAACCTCGTGGCGGCACTCTCCTAGACAAGCAGTAAGAAAAGGTGCCAACCGATGGCGCGCGAGCAGTGCCAAGGCAGAATCGAATTGACTTTAGCAAACCTCCATCACATTTATTATGGGGCGAGCGAGACGGAAGGCGAAGAGCGTGTAGGGTTGGTGGGAGAAGAAAGGGAGACGCTACGTCACAAGGGACGCAGAAGGCTGTCGTCTTTCGACGACATTTGCAGCGAAGCGAGCAGATGCGAGGCCAATTTTTTTAAGTGTTCGAATTACCAGTTGCATCACGACGAGATTTCGAAACCCGATAAGGCCCTTGATCCCAATAAGAAGTTTCGGTGGAGTCTACCAACAAATGTTCGAGTGACAATTGGTACAAAGTCGGAAAAAAAAACAGGGTGAACTGAGGTAGAAAACTACCTCACGAAACCTTTTAAACGATCTTTCTTGAGCCAGCTGAACGCGAAACTTTAGTCTTTCCCTGGATTCACCATTCCGGCGAAAACTCTTAAATGTTTACATGAACAGAACCATTACAAGTTACTCAAACTGTCGGCGTAGGGCATATATGTCCCCAACAATTAGCACAATGGAAAGCTCAGTCACATTTGAGGTAAAACATAAGTACTTTTCAAGTAGTACCCCGTTCTTATAATTAAGAAGACGTTCGGTCGGTTCTTAAGGTAGCAAGTGAAAAGAACAACACGTCCAGAATGGCGCAGAAAGGCTGCACGTTGCGCGAGATAAAGCACAAAAAATTGGCGGCGTATCTGCTGAGTTTGCTGCAATTGTCGTCGAAAGTTTTCTGTCGCTCCTGCCACGTAAATACCTCTTCTCTTTCCCGCTCACCTCTCATGCTGTTAACCTCCCGTCTCGCTCGTCCCACGATAACCATAGTGGAGGCCGGTGTATTCAAATAAAATAATTTTCCCGCGTTGCACTGCTCGCGCCACCTCCTGGGACCTTTCGTTACTGTTGGACTTAATATGCCACTACGAGTCTAGGGCCGAGTGCGAGCGCTTTTTGTCTTTTCAGTCAAAACATTATCACGACATTCACGTACTTTGAATGAAAAGAAAGTATTTTGAATGCCAATACCACTCGTATATTCAAGCTTGGCTTCTAAAATGCCTAAAATTTTCGTTTAGCTGGACAATGTTGCAAGTGTGAGGTGTGTCTCCAGACTTCGTGGTTTGCAAAAGTTTTTCCTGTACGAACTTCTCGTTCAAAAATTTCTTTCGGGTGGCTGAATCGAGACAGACAGCCAGACAAATTTTCACGATTAACTAGACCAAGAAGCACTATCGTCTTTACAAGAACAGATCACCCACCCGTGCTGTTCCAAGCAGAACAAGAAACACGGGATAAAAAAAAGATGTACGCTGTCCCAACTGATGGCGCGCGAGCAGTGAGAATGCGGGAAAACCTGCATTAAACTCATTACCAGAGGGCGAGAGGAGAACAGAAGAGCGTGAGGGGTGCGAGTGGAGAGCGGAGGAGCGGCTGGGGCGGCTGCATGAAGACTGCCCTACATTTCTACATGAATCAAGCATATTCGCGGCAGATATTTTTTTTCTTAGAAATTAAAATGCTTGACCAAAAGCAGCTGTGCTTATTAATATAGCGCCCTCCCGCTCCCGGAAAAGCTTTGTACTTATCCTATGCTGCGGATGGCGCGTTTTTTTTATTTATTTATTTCATGTACCCTCATGGCCCAAGGGCATTGGAGAGGGGAGTGGTACAGCGTACATTTTCAGCAGAGAACAATGTTCAACAAGTTTCTTTACAGACCGGCCTAAATTAAACGCAAAAAAGATGGCGGTAATATCCAATACCATACAAGGGCAGAAAAAAAAGGGAACAGCTTTTGATTACAAGCAATGCAACAATCAGGCACTTCCACTGTACAAAAAACTAAAAAGATGTACACAATGACAATAGTGCAAAGCAGGCAACTAATCAGCAGCCTGTACTCCAAAGTGCGCGCGCAGCCGATTTTTGGACTCTTCTAAATTGTTAGTTTCAACGACCGCTGCTGGAAGATGGTTACACTCTGATGACGTCTTTGGAATGAAAGATGACAAGTAAGAAGCACTACGACAAAAAGCCGTCCACTTTGTGGCGATGATCCATGCGCGATGAAACGTAGGTTGCCGGGGTGAACAATGCATTTCTTAGATTGAATGAAATCGTTGAATGAAAGACGATTTGCCGCTTTCCTTAGGGTATCCCTTATTGAGGGCCGCGATATGCACAGCCACCTTCCACCTCCCCGACACGCCCCTGGCCACTCATGAGGAAACAGAAGCCCGAAATACCCTAGAAATTACCGGGTAGCAGCCTAGCCCCCCACCTCCCCTCCTCCCACACACACACTTCCCTTTTCTAGCAGCAGTTTTATCAGTAACTAACTTCTAGCCCACAGGTTTATCTGATTTGTCTACCTGTCGGACATTGAATTGGTTAGTTTCTGTACTACATACGAACGATGCGAAGAAAACGAGTAGGAAAAGCGAGTAGAGAACACTGCTGCTCCCTCCCTGCCCTACCCTCCGCGGTGGCTCAGTCGCTAAGGCGTTGTACTGCTGAGCGCGAGGTCACGGGTTGGATTCCCGGCCGCGGCTGCCGCTTTTCTGATGGAGGCGAAAAGCAAAAACGCCTGTGTGTACGAGATTTCGGCGCACGTTAAAGATCCCCAGGTAGTCAAAATTAATCTTGAGCCCTCCACTACAGTGCACCTCATCTCCTGTGTAGCGTCGGCGCGTTAAACCCCACAATAAATCATCAACCCTCCCTCCCCAGAAATGAGGAAAATAGAAAAACTATGCAGTGGATTTGCAACTAAAAGCTCGTAACGATTTTTGCGGATTCCATAGATGACTACACCCAAAGAACATGAACTGAAGGTAAAAGATCAAGATGATCAAGAGACTGCAGCTTTGGTTTACTGGACTGGGAAGCTTGTCCTGCTTTTTGGGAGTGCCTTTCGGCCTCCAACCACATCATCCCAAACAAAAAACTGCCCGTCGATACTAATTTTATCGTCAACTAACATTATCTTTTTGCCCAAAGATTCGTCTCCTTCCGCACTAGCCTTAAGTAGTTTCCGCTTCCGGAGGGTGTCCCCACAGTAGTCATTTTGAATGTATATTCTGGTCTTTTTCAGTTTTTTAAGTTTTTAAAGAGAGCCTGCTTTTCTCCGTAATCTTGAAAGTGAAGAATAATTGGGCGCTTTGGAGTACGAGTACCCAAGCAGTGAATTCGATCTACTGAAGAACACTGTACACCCAATTTCTTTTAAAATACTTCATTGACAACCTTTTCACGTAAAACCAGTTCCGAACACGATAAAATTTGCCCTCCGGCTGCGGTCTTCTATGTTCGCCAGTTTCGCTTGCCGAGCGTTCATGTCGTCCTGAATGCTATCTACCGCTAACTTCAGGCTTTCAGTATCACTGGCACTATTTTGTAATTTTACCACATCAGTTCCTAACTGGTCAAGACGTTTGCTAAAAACTTGTAGTGCTTCCTCGGTTCTCTGAAGGCGACTTTTGATATCAGAAACGTCTGTTTGAATGAATCGTGGCCAATTCATAATTGCTTCGAACATGTCTTCTACGCTCGGCCCAGGGTGTCCCCACAGAGAAGCAATACTCGGGCACTTCCGTGGGCACGGCAGAACAACTATAAAGCGATCGTCGCTACTAAAACAGAAACCTGAACGAGATAGAACAGACGCATGTTAAAAGGCATGCACCGAGCGCTGGCGCCGTGCCCACTGATGAAGTCCACTTGTGGTCGGTCTTTTATGCTTGGTTCTGTTGACATCACCAAGGGTTCAAAATTGACGGCAGCGCTCCCTACATTTTCGGTCGGGAAGTTGACTCCTTCCTGCCAGTACTTGCCTGCTTTTTCAAGTCTTTCGAGGTCTGCACCGCCTGCGGACCTTTGCACATCAAGCAGTGTCAAACGGGGGCAAGAATAAAGAGAGGTAGGGACGAGGCGACGTAGTGGTGTGCAAATGGGAAAAAGGCCACTTTATCCCTGCCAGGGTTCATCATATGACGCGGACCACGTGCACCCGAGCGTTGAATGCCTCGTTCCTATGGGGAATTTGCTGGGACTGCGGTAAGCGGGTCGTCTCAAGACCGGGGGATGAGTAATCAGGGTTCCAGCATATAACCCAGCACACATTTAGTCTAAGGGCGATAGATACTGTCAGAAGCTCGTGACCGATTCACCAATGCCCACTGGCAATTCTCGCATGCTCTCCGAGATTACTGGACAGTAAGGATGGCAGAGGCCATCGGAAGCTTGCATCGGTTTGCCAATTCCCACCGACTGTGGCGGGCTGCACAATTCTCACATATCCACCAAGACATGGTCCAGCAATGATGCCAGATACCAACAAAAGCTCCCGCCCGATTTTCCAATTTTTAGTGGCTGTGGTGTCACCACCCGCACCCACAATTCCCACATATTCACCATATTAGCCAACAAGGATGACAGATCCCGTCCAGAGCTCCCAACCAACTCGCCAAATCCCACGGGCTGCAGTGTCTCTCCTGCGCTGTTTTTTCCCCCAGCCTTCAGCATGACCCAATTGGCCTAAAAACCTTGCCTGCTTTGGCCTGTTCCAACACCTGCATTGCTATGCTTAGCACACTGAGATGAAAGAGCACACGTGAAGGCTAGGCTATGCACAGCCCCCGTGGCAGAGTGCAGACATGCCCTTTGAAATGAGTACAAGTGGGTAAAAGTCGGGAAGCTCTTTACGCCTTGTGTAAGTCAACTGGGCAACACAACCAGCACACTTTTATTTTACACTTGCAAAGCCATCAGCTGCTTCTATGTACAATGGTCAAAGGCACAACTCAGTCCTGTACACATGCTGGCAGTCTCCACGCCACGGCGGCAGTGCTTCTGCTTGTGGTAGACTTGCTCGTCATCAGCGAAAGGCTCTTTTCTGCAAACAAGAAGCAGAATGAGAATACCTCAAGCGGGAGACACTCTCCAAAATAAACTGGCCGTGCAAAGGCTCTCTCGATCCAGTTCATACTCGATTCGGCAATTCTGTATTTGGCACGGTCAAATCTTTGGTTTGGACCGAGTTTCAGGCACACTACAGACACTTGGCCCTGTGTTGACTGCTAAAACTGCCATGCATTGGCAAGCATGCATTCCAGTCTAGTATTCGGTATTTGAATGTCAGTGGGATTCAAAGCTGGCTTTGCTGCACAGCTCCCTATCAGAACAGGCTTCTAATACCGGCTTTTACAACAAGCTCTACTCTTTTCGCTTGGCCAGCTAATGGACTTTGGCTGCGGTGTTGGATCTGGCTGAATCAAACAATAAACAAAGCAGGGCATTAGAGCGATATGTTGCATTCACACAGTGCAAAAATCACTTTTGACCCTCTCAGTGCCACTTTTGAGATAACTCGGGGAGCTTTAACACACTCGTAATGCTTCTTCACCGAACTCCCAGCTACTCCTGAGAAAACATGCGTAAAGAAATTATTTCGGGAATGTTGCATCATGTATTTAAAAGTCGCATAAATGCATAGATCGAGTTGGCTACATTTTAGAGAACAGATGGAGCACGTCTGGAGTGCAGCTTTCCGACACATGGTCGGTTTTGCTGCATTTTGCACGTCTGCTTACCCCTGCAACTCTGTGATCCGTGGCCGAATTTCTGACAAGTATAGCACCGGCGCGGGTTGGGGATGTAAGGTCTGACTCGGATTTTCACGTAGCCAGCTTCTACAGTCTCCGGGAGAACCGTTGTGCGAAAGGTGAGAACAATGTGCTTGGTGGGGATTTCTTTGTTTTCGCGGCAGATGACTATCCGCTGAACTTTGATGACATTTTGCTCATGGAAGCCTTCAAGGAGTTCATTTTCAGTAAGGTCTAGGAGGTCTGCTTCACTTATAACACCACGCACGGTGTTCATGGAGCGGTGAGGACTGACAGTAACAGCGGTGTCACCAATTTTGTCAACTTTGAGGAGCTTGTCACATTGAGTCTTATCTTTAACTTCAATCAGCAGGTCGCCATTGGACATTTTTTGTGCCTTGTAGCCAGCCCCAATGAGGTTCGACAGACATTTGGACACAAGAAACGGTGACATCTTTCTCATTGTTGTGTTCTCATTTTCCGAGTGCATCACGTGGAAGCGTGGAAAACACTCTTGCTTCTTTGAAAAAAAAAAAATTCAAAGGTGGTTGCCTCGGTGCGTTCTCTTTTAAGAGAGCGATTCATGGAAAAGGGATTTGGAGATGCTGTACAACAAGTATGTGTTCGGTGGCAAGGCCGGTCGCCCACCACCGAGCCCAACAAGGGAACGTGGCTTTTTCAGCACATGCTAACCGTACCTTGCCACTATAACCCTATGCTTGAAATCAAGAGTGATGTCTTTGCACAGGGTTAACCCTCGCCGCCTGGAGAAGCATGGAAGCAAAGAAGGAAGGAGATGACAGGACAGGGTTAGGAAAGACGATAGGAAAGTGAAAGAGTGGAGAGAAAGAGAGGAAAAGGCGACTGGCTGATTCCCCCCAGGTCGGGTCAGACTGGGGGCACCGTCTACGGGAAGCGGGGGCCGAAGTGGTGTGTTGCCTCTGCCAGGGGGCCATGAAGGTCCAAAACAACCCTGGCTTTGGCTCAACCACCAGGATGCCCTTTTCCCCGGACACGGCAAAGCCACGCACAGCCAAGGGCATGGGTGAGTCCAACCCACATGGGCCCGGGGTCCGCGGTGTCGCTACTACCGTCACCTTGAAACGCAAGGCGCCCCTGCGGGCACCAAGGCTGGTAACGCGGTACGCCGAGGGGTGTGCGGCAGTTGTTCCGGGGTTCCACCCGTCACTGGACATCACCGCTCGACCAATCCCATCCTCGTCGCCAGTATTACAAGGTGCTGGGTATGCAACAATGGAACCACAAGGCTTGCGGCGAAGCCAACGTCTTGCGGGCCTGCCACCAGCACGGTGATAGTCAACAGCCGCAAACGGCGCCAATGGCCAGCTGGCATCCCCAACGAGAACCACGAGGCTTCTAGGGGAAAGAGGAAGAAGACGTTGAGGAGTGGCCGACACACTTCAAGAGGGTGAGCCGCTACAACCGCTGGGACGCCTCTGCTCAGCTCTCGAACGTTGAATGGAACAGCGCTCACGTGGTTTGAAAACCAGAAAGAGAAGCTTACGACTTGGGACCGATTTGTGGAAGATATTAGCCCGTTTCGGCGACTCCGCCGCAAAGAAGAAGAAAGCAGAGCAAACACTGCTTCAGTGGGCTCAAGTTCCCGGCGAGACCACATATATCGAGGAAGACAAAGTTGGTCATCCTTTAAAAGGAATAGCCGAAGACGTCTACCATTTCCTGATAAGCCGGGAAAAACTGGAGTCCGCGGCGGACCTAATCCAGCAATGTCGTACCTTTGTGGCATTGAAAACCCGCCGCATTACCCCCAAGTTCGGCCGCTTGACCAACGTCACCACCGCCGCAAGTGTTGACCATAACCCTCCGCCTGACTTGGCTGACACTATCCGCCACATCGTGCGCGAAGAACTGGCGCGACACCAGGCATACCAAGACAATGTCGACCGCGGGCATACGCGTGAAGACTACTTTATCCCAGAGGTGCAGGCGAACACCCTCCAGCCCTCCAACGCTGGCTTCAATGACCAGAACTTGGTCACTGGGAGAGAAAGTTCTCGACGTGTTCGTGGCCACGAATCAGCCAGATACGGTCTCGACAATTCCCGTCGCCGTCCCCAACGACACAATTACCATATTTGCACGAATATAACGCGAGTTTTTTTTCAGAATTACGTGCTCCAAAACGCACCTCGCGTTATATTCGGAATCGAGTTCAGCCATGAGGCGTGCGAGTCTGGAGAAAGTGGAGAAAGCCATCCCAGTTGAAGGAAACGAGAAACGGGAACATCGCGCCAAGTGAAAAAGAGGAAAACCGAATCTGGAAAGAACTCGTCGCCCTTGTGACGCACACGTGAAAACACAAAAACACGGCGTGAGAGGAGCGTGAGGGCGAGGCGCGAGCGGGATGAGGGAGAGGGCGAAGGTCACCTGGTCGCCCCTCGCCGCTGCCACCGAGGTGAGGTGGTGTATCGTGTTCTGCACATCGTCGGCGTCATCAGCGTCGCACCAAACGGAACTTGAATTTCTTTGTTCCGCGTCTGTTGAAGTGCCTTTTTTCCCCGTCTTCTCGTCTCGAGAGTCGTTCGTGTTTCGTGTGTTACGCGCACCCACGGACCTCGCATGGAGAAGAGGACTCAGTACGACGCATCCTTTAAGAAGAAGGTAATCCTCCTGTCCGAAGATGTCGGCAACTCGTGTGCGGCGCGACACCTCGGAGTGAACGAATCGACGATCCGGAGATGGAGAAAAAACCGCAATCGGATCTTCCGTGCCGCGCCTGCTCAGAAGGCCTTCCGTGGACCGAAGAGCGGTCGTTACCCTGATCTAGAAAAGGGACTCGCAGAGTTCGTACGGGAACGTCGCGGCCAATTCTTGCCCGTGAATGCGGAAACGATTCAGTTAAAAGCGAGGGAGCTTGCGCGAGAGGCTGGTCTCTCTCGTGACACCTTCAAGGCTAGTCACTCTTGGGTCAAGAAGTTCATGCGTCACGCTGGTTTTTCACTTCGTCGGAGAACCTCAATATGCCAAAAGCTCCCAGCCGACTACGAACAAAAGCTGATAGCATTCCAACGTCATGTGATCCGCTTACGCACAGTCCGCAAGTACCTGATCGGTCAGATCGGCAATGCGAACGAAACACCGATCTTCTTGGATATGCCTTCCAACTACGTCGTAGACGTTCGTAGCACGAAAGAGGTGCGCCTCCGTACAACGGGGAACGAGAAGACTCAAGTGACGGCGATGCTGGTGTGCACGGCTGACGAACACAAGCTGCCGCCCTTCCTCATCTTCAAAAGGAAGACAATCCCGAAGAATGAGATTTTCCCTCCCCGCATGCACATCAAGTGCAATGAGAAGGGCTGGATGGACAGTGCGATGATGCGCGAGTGGCTTCGCGTCATGTGGGACAACCGCCCGGGTGCGGCGTTGGCGAAGACGTCCATGCTCGTGCTGGACGCCTTCAGGGGACACTTGACTGACGAAGTCAAGAACGCCATCAGGGAGGCCAAGAGCGACCTCGTGGTGATTCCCGGGGGCATGACTTCACAACTGCAGCCTCTCGATGTTTGCATCAACAAACCCTTCAAGGATCGCGTGCAAAGAGAGTACAAGAAGTGGCTGGCCGAGAATAACAAGGCGCTCACACCGACGGGACGCGTCAAGCGGGCGTCGATTTCACAAGTCGCCCAGTGGATTGCGAACGCATGGGAGGCTATGCCGCGCTCAATTGTGTCGCGCGCCTTCCTCAAGCGTTGCATCTCCAACAACATTGATGGCACAAACGACGACGCGATCTTCACGGACAGTGACAAGGAGATCAGCAGCGACAACGAGTAGAATAAAAATGAGAAACGTACCTCGACTTTCGGTCTCTTTTCACTTTTGTGTTCTCAAGAGTTCACGTTATAATAGTATAATAATATTTTTTTTCTTTTTTATGCCATCAAAATCTACCCTCGCGTTATATTTGTGGTCGTGTTATATTCGTGCAAATACGGTATCCTCCACGTTTCCATGATGCGTATGACGAATACACCACTGGTTGTGAGCGCGAATCGCCCGTTTGCTACAAATGTGGCGTGGCAGGCCACATATTCCGCTACTGCCGTCATATATCCCGCTACTGCCGTCATCGATGCCAAGGAACAAGGTACGAGCCCCCCCGCGTGTTCTACCGCTCTGAGGCTGGGGATTCCCGCTACGATGACCACTGGTCGATGAGTTCATTTTCCGGGGGAAAACCGCCGACACGTCACAATTCACCGGCACGCCACGATTCACCAGCTTCAGACCGCCTACCCTTCGCCAGCGACGTTCGCCTTCACTTCGGCGTAGGTCACCGCCGCTGGGAAACTAGATGGCGCGACCAATGGTGGTGAGGTTGCTGGGCAAACGACGTCTACTATACCTCCGACCAGACTGTCCACGAGGGAATTACCTTCGCCCGTTCTCGTGCTAAAAACAAAGTTGGAATTGTGGTTGACGGTGTTACAACAATGGCTTTAGTTGATACAGGGGCTACAGTTTCTGTGACGAGTACTGATTTTAAAAATAGGCTTGGATGTTTAGTTGGGACAAGGTGGCTACATTTCGCAGTGTAGTTGGTGAGTCGCTGCGACCTCTTGGTGTATGCTCGGTGAATCTTTGCTTCGGAGGTCAGTACTTCACGGCGGAGTTCACAGTGCTCCCACCCGTGACGTGATACTCGGGATTGATTTTTTGAAGCAGTGTGGTGCCAAAGCTGACTGTAAAAATGGAGAAATTTTCACTGATGGGGCTGCTTTACCTGCACTTGTTGAAGACACTGCTTGCCATCAGAGCGCACTTAGCGCTTTAGAGGACACCATCATTCCCGCGCGGTGTGCCCTGAGAGTTGCAAGGCCGGGCTCCCCGGTGCGTGATTTCGACACGGTAGTAGAGCCCAGAATTGTGCCAAGAAAAACGTCCTAGTTCCCCGTGCCGCCATTTCAGTTGTCCGGGGTCAGTCCCAGTTGTGGACAGTCAACCATTCCAGCGAACCAGTAATGTTACCTCGTGGTCTCAATGCTGCCCACGGAACTGAGTAACACCCGCTTCGATAGCCGTTTTAACTGAAGAGTCGGGCCCATCCGTCCACACTCACCCACTCACCCAATGGACTCCTCCAAGCTTCTCGACACCATTAACCAACCAGTCACTTGAACCGAATGAACGCGGCGCCCTAGTCGATGTTCTCTCCAAGCACGCGAGTGTTTTCGATTTTTCGCAGCAGGAGCGGTGTCCTGTGATTCCAGATACCCGGACTCACCACTCAATACATACTGGAGGAGCACGCCCAATTCGCCAAAAGCCTTACCGCGTTTCCCTGTCCAAGCGACGAGTAATCAACAAGCAAGTCCAGGAAATGTTGAGAAATGGCGTCATTCAAGAATCCTGCAGTCCGTGGGCAGCACCTGTCATTCTTGTGAAAAAAAAAAGGCGGTTCATGGCGATTTTGCGTAGATTATCGACGTCTCAATGCTATAACCAAGAAAGATGTTTACCCGCTGCCCCGCATAGACGACTCCATAGACTGCCTCCATTCAGCATCTTACTTTTCCTCCGTTGACTTGAGATCAGGCTATTGGCAAATTCCCATGGACCCTAAGGATAAAGAAAAAACTGCCTTTGTAACGCCCGATGGAATATTTGAACTTAATGTAATGCCCTTTGGGCTCTGCAATGCCCCGGCCACCTTTGAACGCTTCATGGACACCATTCTGCACGGACTCAAGTGGGAAATATGCATGTGCGACTTAGACGATGTTGTTATTTTTGGACGAACCTTCAGGGAGCACAACAGTCGCTTAGCCCCTGTCCTTGACTGTTTGGAAAAAGCTGGCGTAGTCCTAAAATCTAAGAAGTCCCGATTCGGAGACCACCAAACGCTTGTGCTGGGCCTTTTGGTCGATAAGGACAGCATCAGGCCCAACCCACGGAAAATCCAAGCAGTCAGCGATTTTCAGGAGCCATGTTCTGTCAAGAAGCTTCGAAGTTTTCTAGGCCTTTGTTCTTACTTTCGCCGTTTTATACCTGGATTCGCTGACAGAGCCAACCCTTTGACACTGCTACTTCAGAAAAATGTTCCCTTTATGTGGATGTCTGAATGTGCCACCGCTTTCCGTCAGCTGAAGCATCTTTTGACGTCAGACCCTATACTTGGGCACTTTGACCCCTCGGCTCCTACCGAAGTTCACACTGACGCGAGCGGTGTTGGAATAGGGGCCATACTGGTTCAACGCCACGATCACCAGTCGAGCCCTAAGCAAGTCAGAAAAGAATTACACAGGAGTGCCTCACTGTCGTGTTCGCCACACAAAGATTTAGATCCCATCTCTATGGCCACCCATCTACTATCCTATCCTGGCTCATCAACCTTTGCGATCCTTACGGCCGACTTGCGCGTTGGGCCCTGCGTTTGCAAGAGTATACTTTCACCGTGTCATACAAGAGCGGCCGTAAGCATGCCGATGCCGATTGCCTTTCTCGCCTGCCGCTGGAAACCACTTCCTGCGATGATGACCACTTTGGCGACTATCTTCCTGCGCCCTCAACCCCATTCCCCGATGTCGGAACCTACTCGAGTCTGCTCAGGATGAATGGTGTTTTTGCGTACGTGATGGCCTACTGTACGCAAGGAATTACTCTGCTGTTGGTACCGCAAAGCCTTCAAAGCAGTGTTCTCTATTTCACACACGACGACCCCACATCTGGCCACATGGGACTGGCGCGAACACTGCATCACACCAAACAACGTTTTTACTGGCCGAATATGCACAAAACACAACAGTATGGGGCGACTTGCACACAATATCAGCTTCCCACAACCGTTCCGGCAGGAAAACTTCAGCCGCTGCATCCGCCAACTTCTCCCTTCGAACAGATTGGCATCCATTTGCTCGTGGAAAGGAAACCGCTGGATTGTTGTGTGTGTGGACTATCTCTCGCGCTACTCCGAGACCACCGCACTATCTGCTACTTTGAGGCGAGGTATCTTTTATTTCAATTTATCGTTGTTACATCGAAGGCTGACGATAAAAGCTGCATAGAAGCAGCTTGACAAGCCCGTCAGCAGTGGAAGTCTCCAAATTCCTGCTTCGACGTATTCTACTTCGCCATGGACCCCCTCGCGTCATCATAAGTGACCGTGGCCGTCAGTTCACCGCCGACATCGTTGAAGAGATCCTCCGCCTCTGCGAAGTGCAGTTTCGTCATTCTAGCCCATACCATCCTCAAACGAACGGCCTCACTGAAAGGACCAACTGCACACTGACAAATATGCTCCCCATGTACGTTGCCTCCGACCACAAAAATTGGGACGACCTCTTGCCCTTTCTTACGTACGTTTGTAACACTGCAAAGCACGAAACTACCGGCTACAGCCCTTTCTTCCTTCTCTATGCCCGCAACCCTCGCAGCTGCCTCGACACCATCTTCCCTTTCGAACAACACGACGAGTCTGCAGTGGCTGAGACACTTTGCCTTGCAGAAGAAGCACGCCGCCTTGCACGCCTACGCACATTGGCTTCTCAAGAACGCTCAAAGCAGCGGTATGATGGCCGCCACTCCGATCTCTCTTACGCCCCTGGTGACTTCGTGTGGCTCTGGACCCCCCAGCGTAAACGTGGACTGTGCGAAAAACTTCTTACCCATTACGTCGGTCCCTTCATTGTCCTGAAACGCGTGAGTGAAGTTACTTACCTCACAGCACGTGTAACCACAAGTGGAAGACCATGCAAGAAAACACAGGTTGTGCACGTGGCACGCTTGACACGCTGTAACTCCCGTACTGCACAGTGACTCGCCCAGAGGGCTTCGTCTGCAACCGGCGAAGTGTCACGCATATGGTATGTAGTTTGGCTGATCTAGTAACTCCGGCCTCCAAGCTGAAGAAGAAGAACGGGTACGTTTGAGAAAGAGAAGAAAGACGCTGGGACCTCTCGACGGTTTGGACAATCGACGCACCAGTTTTCCCTCCGCCTCAAGAGCCAACGTTCTGCAAATAAACCTATCCCGGACACAACAATATCGTGGGCCTGAAGGACAAAAACGCTTCCTTGAAAACAGACCACACTTGGACCGTACAAGCACCGAGTGACTGAAAGCGTAACAACCCGCCAAAAACCCTTCAAAGCCGCCAGGTGGCGCGGACTTGTTTGACGGATGAGGTGCACAAAGAATGGCCTGTGTTTTTTCTGGAGTCGGATGGATGCCCTTGGCATTGATTCGAAACGCCAAGAAACTCAACTTTTAACCCTTTGAGGGTCCAATTTTTTTTCGCCAAATGCGACGCCCCAGGGTCGACTTTTGTTACTGCTGATTTAAATTCTTCGGATGAATCTATTTCGAGAAAAAAATATCGTAATTTTTTTTAGGGTGACCATAAAGTGGCAAAAAAATTGTTTGTGTTGTTACATACATGTGGTTTATTCATGAGTAACACAAGAAAAATTCTAAATGAAAATGAGAGGGTAACAAGCCGGCACCTTTTGAGTGAATCGAAATCAGATAGACATCAGTTTTGCGGGCGCAAAAAGCGGGAAGCGCCCGGAGGACAATCCAAAATCCGCCGCTGCGCGAGCGACAGACGGCGCACCACTCCTATACAATACGAAAAAAGGAGAAAAGAGCCTCATCAGTTTCGCAGGGGACCTTGGTTTGTGGCAGGCACAACAAGCGAGAGGCGCCCCCTCGCTACCGGATACGCAAGCGATAGCCGGCGCGACGCTGGAGTAAATCTTAACAAAATAAAAAGAAGAGCCACCGGCAGCACATGCCACGAGAGAGAAGTTGGCGAAAAAGGCGCGCTTTTCAAACATACAAGCAATGACGTACATGTACGTCATTGACCATTTTGAAAGTGTTTGGCCGTACGTGTACGGTCGTGACCCTCAAAGGGTTAAGCGACACCAAGCTGGCACTTCTCTCTCTTCACCTTGAGCCCAGCATCCTGGAAACAGCAAAGCACCTTGACAAGGCGAGAGAGCAAGTCTTGAACTGATGCCCCTACAATAGACCTCTCCCTGTATGTAAACACCGTGACGTCACGAAGCGCACATGCACGACAGGTGGCGCCTG
Source organism: Haemaphysalis longicornis (assembly GCF_048455015.1). Classification (NCBI taxonomy): domain Eukaryota; kingdom Metazoa; phylum Arthropoda; class Arachnida; order Ixodida; family Ixodidae; genus Haemaphysalis; species Haemaphysalis longicornis. Next base: position 158,188,928 of record NW_027526361.1, read on the forward strand.
CGCCGACGGCCCGGCCTGGCCGCGCGACGCCTGAAAGGAACGATGTGCCATTGGTTTGGGCCGTCACTGGCCGACTACATTGCAGGCGGGTGTCTAGCTATCCTAGCTGTGGCCGTCGCACCTCCATGTAGCTTTCCGCATCTACAACCTCCGCAACACTTTCGTTTACCGTACGGTCAACTGAAAGGCGACGCTTTCGGACAGAACAACCTAAACGAGTCATTCTGAAGGTTGGTGCTGTTGCGACGCATTCCAAGAATGTTTTTTTTAAATTCTTTGTGTTCGGACCCATACCAAGGAAAGCTAAGTCATTGTTGCTTTCGAGGTCCGCTCAAGCTAAGCGCGGTGCCTCAGGCAGTGTATACGCTCCCTGTTCTTGGTCTCTTTGCATCGCCCGGAGACAGTGGCGTACACATGATTTCATGTCGAGGGGGAAAGGGAAAGGTAAAGCATGAAAGGATTAAAAAGTAAAATAAGCACCAACGAAACAAAAATATGAAGAGCGAAAGCGAAAAATTATTCCAATAAAAATATCGCAATGTCCTCTACGTGATTGACCAATTGTTTTGTTCCCTTTCTCCCCAGTGAAATCGCGAAACGGATCATCGTCATTGTGAGAGTAACATAGCAGCCACATATATGATTAGTGCGTATAGCTTGCGACAGTGCACTGAAATAATTTTCGGTAGTCATTATTTCATAATAGTTATAGTGCCCTTGTACGCCCGCTGCATACGCCAGCGTCAGGAGGCCGCAACAAAAGAATACATTAACTGAGTCTGTTCACTTAAGGCAAACACATTTTTCGAGTTTTTTCGAGTCGCATGAGCTGCCCATCTCGCGCCAAAGACACGATGCTACATGTGAGCACGGCAAGCATCTCTGTTTTGTCGCATCCTCAAGGCAGAATATAATTATTGATTAACTCTTTCGGGACCGCTCCATAGGCCATCGATCACATATGATCGATGGTTTCGTGAGCCTGCAGAATACAAATTTTCGCTCGATGGAACACCTAGCGACATCTAGGAGATAGTTTGAAAACTGGAGTTTTCTCTTTTGTGAAGTTTCTTTTTTTATCGCCAGGCGGCAACGCGTCAGATATTTTATTCTGACGGGCAGTGGTTTCGAATGTAAACAAACATGGCGTCATACTCATGCGAGCGCGATAAGAAATCCGCCTCGTCTCGGCTCGAAAATCTTCGCCTTCTACTGTGGATTTTAATGATGAGAGTGGCAGTGAAGAGTCAAAATGCGGCTTTAGACATCGGATTTCAGCTCGAGTGAGGATTCGGGTGTCGATCAGCCTGGAACATCAAACCGCGCTCAAAGGTAGGTGTTGGTTTCAGTTTCAATTGGCTCTGGAGTAGGTATGTGCGCTCGAACTATGTTCTGGCTGGTTTATATTTATTCGCTAGGGTGTTAACTACCTATGGTGGTGATCTCCTGCCACCAGGATCAAGTTTTCGGCGAGACAAGAGCCCGGCGTGTACCTGGGTGACGAGGTAGCCATGGTCCTAGTGCCAAAGAGATCACACACAAAACAAAAAACCAGTTCCACCTAGCCGCATCAAACTTTTTCAATGTAGAAACAAAGCATCGTGTTAGATTTTGTATATCCTGAAATAATTTTATTCTTTTTTAATATTTTTATATTTACGCTTTTTTCTATCTTTTTCTGTAGTTTTTTTACGAAGTTCTTAGTTTCAGATTTTTTCATGGTTCTATCGTCAGTGTTGAAGTAAAACTTGGTATTGTATGTAAAAGAACATATAATTAGCTGCACTTTGGTATATGCTAAGGCAGGATGGTGCCTTTGCTTTATGTAAAAAAAAATCTGTACCGAGACCTCCCTTTTTCATCACTTTTTCCGGCGGTCCCGAAAGAGTTAAGGTAAAAATTTATTGCACTTACAAGCAATGAATTTTGTTCGTCTTGAACAGATCCCCCCATAAGACCAAACTTGTCGTCGATCTGGCGGCCGGCGGCTATCGCGGATCCCTTGTCAAAACATTTATTTCGCGTCGCATAACCAGGTTAGGCATTCATTGTGTTTTGAATACAGTACTCTAACTCCTCAAAACATGACAATATTTCGCAGCAAGAAAATTTCCGTCTGCCCCCTACCCCCGGCACTATTGAAAACTTGACCAAGTTTCTGCTGGTGCTGCATGATAGCAGATGGTTGATAAACAGCATCATTTCATGGCACGAATCAGCGCGGACTGCCAATGTAGACGGTATGACTGCGTTATGGAGAACAGCAGAAGTTCGAGAATAGGAAATGTTGCTACGAGTAAGAGCAGACCATGTCACTGCTTCGGCTGCCAGCCTCTTCGGCACATTGCGCGCATCCACAATACAGGCCAAATTCACCTCTTTGGGGACTCCGAAGAGTCTGATGCCACTGATTCTGCGCGCAAGATTTGCGTAGCCAAGAGCACAGCAGCCCACTGGCATCAGAAAAGCTAACACATAAACGAAAACTCCACTTTTTCGCGCGTCTAATGCAGCCTCACTGCATACGCCCTGCGCGCCGGTTGGAATGTTGTGCCAACCACCCTCCCGGCCACACCCAGCGCGTGCGCTTTCCGTGACGTCACGGCCGCCGCGTGATGTACCCCGGGAGAGGTCCATCAGCACATGATCGAAATTTGGAATCGCACCTAGCATTCCGTGTAGGAGGGCTCCCATTAGATTTCGGAAAATGCCAGGTGCGACACTGACACAAAATCGCAATACGCCCCACGATGTGTTACGATCGTCGGTGCTGCTGCAGACTCGGTGACAGGCATCCGCTGGTACAAGTCGAGCTTTGTGAAGATGGTTCCGCCTGAAAGGGAAGCTAACACGTGGCTGACCACCGGCACTGGAGGGCCTTGTTAATGTGCAGAGGGGATGTCACCATTTCCCTTCAATGGTGTGACAACACGGGTTTTTCCCCACTCAGCGCAGCCCACTGGCTCCAGAACCCCCTGCTGCAGCAGCTTGTCAAGCTCTGCATCGATTTTTTGGCAAAGTGCAAAGGGGACCCATCTTGCCCTTAGGAAGACTGGCACCACCTCAGGGTTCAAGGCCAACTTCACCGGTGGTCCCCTGTAGCACCCCAGGTCAAAGACAACAGCAAGCTCCTCAAACAGCTTGTGAAATGCTGTGGCCGGCTCATCCATGAGATGCACTCCCGTGACGTCAACGCCCAATGCTGGAAACCAGCCCAGCCCGAGGAGGCTCTGGTGCTCCCCTTTGACAATGGCAAGTTTCAGTGGGCCAGCGAAATCCCTGAACTTCACCATAACCCTATGCAGTTTCCCTGATAGTCCTTCATAACGATGTCAAGTTGCTTTAACTTCAGAATGTGCCCATTCAGGAAGATTTGCCCGGAGATAAGCGAAAAAGTGGATCACGAGTACACCTCCATCTCACATTCTACAACTTCAATTTCAACAACAACACGAATCTCCTTTGTGACGGGCTGCGGCACACTGTGGCTAGTGGTCTCCATGAGGTTGTCGCAGTACTTGCACGCGGAGTGGTCCTAGAGTTATATGTCCTGCTGTATGCCTTGGACTTTTCACGGCGGTCCCGTTTCCTTTGAGACTGGCAGACCTTGGCTATGTGCCCTGTGTTTACGCAACCTCAACAGTGGGCATCACGGAAACGACACGAACGGTGCTCGTGCAGGCCCCCACACATGCTCCGCCCCCAGTCCTGCGTTTGCACGAACACATTCTTTCAGGTCCTTGTCAACATTCCGGACCATTCCCTGGTGAACTGGCTCGGTATGAGGCGCATCTGCGCTTAGCCAGGACTGGCTGGCTTCATGGTCGACAGCCCCAGCAGCGGTAGCTTTGACGGCACTGATGAGCGACCCTTCTTTTTTCGCCAACGTCGCTGCTTCACTTTGTCCCCCCCCAACGCCGAAAACGAAACGGTCTCGGAGCGCCTTACCCACGAGCTATGCTGTGCAGTCGATCGCACTCGCAGCGATGAGACTCGCCAGTTCAGGCGGTTTCGGAGCAACATCATTTCGAAGGGCGGCAACGATGTCCCCGTACGGAGTACCCTTCCGCTGGTCTGGCACGACGAGTGCCTTGGCCCAACTGGAACGTCCCGGCCCCCTAATGGCTGAGAAATGTTGACCTCTCCTTTCCGGCACCCGTGATGCTTTGTGCCTCCAGAAAGAATTGGAACCGTTGCGCATAGTCTTCCCAGTCCTCCGGGTTTGACAAGTTGAACTGCTTGATGGAGCCATTGCTGGAGTGGAGACTACCACGTCCCGTCCCTCCTTACTACTTGCCGCGCTGAACGTCAACGCTCGGCCCATCCCATCCTCATCGCCAGTATCACATATCGTGGGCCTGGAGAACGCAAACGTTTATTGAAAACTGGCAACAGCTGGGCCACACAAGCACTGAATGACACAGCATAACAACCCGCCAGGCGACACGGCCAGACATCACATGTTGGTTGCTGTGTTGCCTCAGTTCCTCGAACACAGCAGCCACAGTCACAATACACAACCGAACGAACACTGCAATTTGAAAACTTTTTCCCCTCAAACGAGCTGCAAAACTTTCAACCTCCGCAGTGAGTCTTCTCGCATATAAATCTGTCATTCTACTGACCTTGGATTGCGCCTCTATTATCTGGGGCCCCTTCACTAAAACGAATATCAGTAAGATATAAAAATGAAAAAAAAAAAAAAAAAAAAGGTTGTCCGTTTTATTTACAAAGGCTTTAGATGCACATCAATTACAGCCTGAAAAAATCTACCAACACTAGCTCGGGTGCCCCCGACACTTTTGTTCAACTTGGACAGTGCACTCGAAGAACGGACGGAGGCTGGGAAGCAAGGCATGGGAAATGCACCAACTAATGCAAGCCGGGCAGGCAGGCATCGTGCACCAAAAGAGGCTGCCAAGGCAGGAATGTGGAACAGAAGGAGAAGTCGACAGAGCAGACAGCTCAAGGCCCCACAGCAGCGAGCAGGAATGCCACGTGCGATTTGCTGCCCACACGGGCCACCTGCAGCAAGCGTCAGGCAACGAAGTGAGTACAGCGGGTGGCGGCCGAGGGGAAGGGCCCCAGTGGGACTGACCACTCACCGCAGGCAACGCGGCCTGCCAGCCACCGCTGCTAGCACCTGGCTGCCGGCTCCTTCCTCCTCCTCCTGCTGCTGCCTCGCTGCGAACGCCTCCCCCGGCTGTCGGGCTGAAAGCATGCCATCAAGGCGGGCAACACCGCACGTTGTTCACAGAGCCTCCGGGGCGGCCATTTACGTCCTCCCCAACCAGCAGCTCGTTTCAGCACAGCCACACTTCCCCTTGACCAGCCACCAGGTGGCCCAGTGTTTTTCTAATCCAGAGCCACAATCAGGGTGGCACTAATGCCACTCGTACACTCCTGCTTACCCTCTGGGGCTGGCGGGAGGAGCGGCCCTGCCCCCTGGAGGCCTCCTGTCCCTGGGGGTCCCCTCCAGCCCCGCTGGCGGCCACCTGCAAGCAGGGGCAGCAAAAGGCTCACCCACCTGGGGATACTTCAACCCCTCTCTGCCCAAGAGCCCTTTGTAGCTGGGGCACACTCCGGGGGATGTCCTAGCCTCAACAGTTTTGTTTATCATCGCCTGTCCTCAGAAGGAAAAGGCGCTGGGAAATTGCCAAGAGTAGCCAAATAAGTCGCCATTTTCATCAAGCTGGTGTTAGTAAGTACTTTTTGGTTACCTTCGCGGAAAAATGCAGAAATTCCGAGAAGTAGAAAATCGTATCAAATTTTATTCATTTGCTGTGGTGCGAGAAAGAAGCAGTGGTTGACTACTGTCTACAAAACAGAAGTTTAGGTAAAGTATTCAAAGAACATGAATGATTCAGAATGGGTGCAATCTGCACACCATATTTTAACACTTTCCCTGCCTATTATACACCCCTGTGCATGAAAGCTCAAGCTCATGTAAACTACCGAAGCATTGCACTAAATTTAACTCTTTCATTGCCACGCCTATTCAAATCGATTACCGGTGATCAATGCATTAAATTGCCAATTTCTACAAGTTGTCACTCCTCATAGATCTAATGTGCCCCAGTGCTTAGTCGATTCACTGCACATTTAGATTCAGCTGAAATTTTCCCGCTCCAGCGACACACATTTTTGATGCCGTTTTTTGCCAGCTCAAGTGCGGGAGTTTCCGCAAAACAGAGCTTGGCTGCTGCACTTGACAAAAATGCATGCCACTCGTGGCTGTGCTGCATCACCAGAGGTGAGACAGCTGAATCAGATTTGGGAGCAGTTTTTGGAGCAGCGAAATCCCGATTTTGGAGCAGAAGAACCTTGATTTGGAGCAGAATGGTGACATTTATTATGTCACTTCAGGAGCCTAAATATCAAATTTTTTGCAACTCGGGGGGAAGGCACTTTTTAATGGGTTTTGAACGTACATAACACTGAAACAGCCTTTCAATGAAGTTTTGTCTACTAGAGTATCACAAGGCACGAACTGCACTACCGTTTTTACAAGCCATTCATAAATTCTTAGGCTCTATGCAAAGATAGCAAGGAGTGCCGTTGAAAACATCGAATCGAAAAACCAAGCAATCGTAAGGCCTTTTCATTATGATGTGAATGCTGACATTATTATTTTTGTAATCTCAGACTCGGCTTTACACACAATTGTAGAGGCATGACAAAAGTTGCGCAGAGCAAGGTGACAATCTCTACCCCCCACCAGCCCTCCCATTTCAATCCCCAAGGTGCACGTTCACTACAATTGCAATTTGAATAACGTTGGTATGTTTAGCCACCTTCCTCTTGGCATTAAATTTCACTTCAGACAGATAAACCATTATTACTAGCGTGCAATAATAGCCCACCCCGCTATCAGCCACTGCTTGAACATTTTGCGGCGATATAGCCTGCGCCGCCACTTCTGCAGTGTCGATCATCCCATTTCCACCACTCGCAAGCTCGCTGTCAAATGCTGCAATAACTCAGCGTTTTATTATAACACCAAATGAGTCCAAAATTTCACTTCAAGCATGCACCATGCCTCGCACTCGAGGCCGAAACAGGGCGAATTCACGAGCCCCACGTTGTTTTTGATGAACTCCCGTTCTTCGAGTCACGCAACTTTCCTAAACAGATCAAACGACTAAATGTAAATCCAGCCACCCCCATAACCAAAACCACAGAAGACATCGGTGAAGAGCACTCTGCCTGAACCACGAGCAACTGCTTCGCCCGACGGCCATGTTTTCCAATATTCACCACACCAAGATGGCGGGGCCCAGTAATGTCGTTCCGGAGATAGGGCGCTAGAAAATTGCCGTCTTTTCATCAATTTTCACCAGTAGTTTGTCGCCTGAGTACACATACGTATTTTTTCTACAGGTCTTTGCAATGGTTTCCATGGGAAAGCTTAAAAAAACTCACAATATAACATGTGCAACCTGACATGGTGACCTTCGAAAAAAATATCTTGGAGACAATTTTATGCGGGTTTTTTTTTATTGAATGGTCAACCAATACAGGAGCACCTTGGGGGTGCTGGAAAATTGTGCCGTCAGTAAGCATTTTCCCCCACTGAAACTGGTGGGAGCATTAAAATCCATGGCTCTCTTGAAGACTGTTTTGGAGCAGTCTGGCGCAATTTTTGCAATTTTCAAGCTTTTGGAGCAGCCTGGCGCAAGAAAGCACATTTGTATCAAAAGTGCACAATATGCGCAGCTGTCTCACCCCTGCATCACCATAAAACCTCTTTATCAAACGGCTCCTGGCAAGTCGAATACCAAATTATGTGGCCAGCTTTGTAATGGCACCAGCTATTCACTAGTGATCTCTGGTTCGGAGAAAAGGTAGCTTTACTCAGCGAAAGCTTATTTCTGAAGGGCCCTCGCATGCGTAACAAGTGGCATTTTCACCCAGTTTCCTACAGTTTCGGTTTCGTTCTTACAATTCATATTTCGCGCTACTACCCAGTTACCAAACTTCAAGCCGATCTGCCATGGTGTCTCAGTTCCTGGAAGAGTGCACCCGCTTGTGACTGCACTTCCCCCACACCACACCTCTGCGATAACAGCTCACCAAAACCAGATAACCATTCGTACACTTGTTACCCGAATAGACACAATGCAAATCCTTTTTCCAAACATCGCATTAGGCGGTCAATGATGCAGATAATTTTTCTTGCCCTTCCGTGGTGTGTTGGGGCAGATTTCACCTAAACAAATTTCCGCTTAAACAAAATCTTTGCGAACACCCTCAATTTCGTTGTAGCGGGATTTGACTGTACAGTCAAACCCCACAATAGCAAAATGCCACGAGTACAAAATTCCCGCGGCATTAACATATTTTCCGGTCCCCGGTGAACGTCCATAGAAGATCATGTATTTCACATCTCTTGGCAACGAAAGGTATCTGGACAGCAATCGCACATTAGCGAAATTCACTGGAAGTCCGGTCGGCATTTTATCTACCCATCTGAGGCAAACAGTGTCCAAAAAGTGCTCAATTGCGTTTTTTGCAGACTCAAATTGCGTAAACTTCTACCATGGCATGCTTTCAAGGCCAATGCCATATTTGTTCGCAAAAGAGACCACACGGCATGTGGCCGTGGAGGCAGCATCACAGTGACAGCACCAGGGGGCGACACTGGCGTATTTGCACGATTCTAACGCGCACCTTTTTTCTATATTAATAGCTGTCAAATTTGTGTGCGCGTTGCAATCGGGCGCAAAACTTAAATTGGCTTCAAAGCGTCCAGTGGCATCACCATAGACAGTAACTCCTCCCAAAATCCAACTCAATCAAATCCAAGACAAACCGTCAAATCACGCGAGTACGCATTCCTCACTGGGCATAACTTAGTCGGCTGTTGCAAATATTTATTTTTTAAATATTTTTCCGATTTTCACGAGTAAACTTGCCTGCGCGTTACCATTGGGGGCGCATTACAGTCGTGCAAATACGGTATTTTAGTCAGGGTGGTGACTCACGGCACAGCTTTGGCTTGGGCTACGCCGGCCGGCGACCGCTGAACAGCCCGCATGTGGTGACCGGCACGTCTGCTCTTGATTAGGTGCTCTTGATTAGGTGCCAGCACGAGGGCGGAAGCTTTTATCGCTAAGGCAGCCCAAGTGGGCAAAGGAAGGATGGCGCCAACAAGCTTGAAGCTAAAGCATGGAGCCCGCTCTACCACTTCGGAAAATGGCGCACGTGCAAAAAACAAAACAGTGACGACGTCAACAAAGCAGTTTTGTGAACAGCACTGGCACAACGGGTTGCCACTGCCTGGCAGAGTTCGACAACAGAAGAAGCTGGACTTTGCTGCTTCCATGCTCGAGCACGCTCGCTGCCCAGGACGCGCAGAGAAGGCGGACCTGAGGGATGTTTTGGACGCCTTTGGCACGATTCAGTCGTTCACGACAACTAGCAATGAACCACTTCGTGTAGTGCGAGAGCTGAGCTGTGAAGAGGTAAGGCTCGCAAGGTAATATAATTGACTTGCGAAAAAGGTTTGTGCCTGATTTTCCTGCAATTTATGCTTCATTCACGCAGCAATGAAAATCCTGCAAGAGCAGCGATTTTGTTATTGCGGGGTTCGACTGTACATGCCTCGGGCTGTCGAAGCCGGATATCCTGGGTGGCCCACAACAGACACCAAATCCCTCCCTGGCACCGACAAGGCATAGTGGAGTTGACACTTCTACAAGCACCGTGAAAGCCGTTCCTATAGGCTGTTTGCCAACTGCTGGGTTATGTCAGTTAGGCCCTGACCTGCATCTAAAGCTCAACAAATCAAAGCCACCAAAGTGTTGCCGGCCCCGTCGGGGCATCGCGCCATCATGCAATGCTCTCGTGGGGGCCGGGGGCCCCACAGAAGTTTCTCCACTGGTTGGTGGTGCGATCGCGCCTTCGCTCACACACAGATTATTGCACCGAGGAGGCAATGCACGTGTGCGCGTGCACACTCCTCTCTTTCTTTTCGTTTCGTTATTTGTACTTTTCATGTGGGCGGCGCTGCCAGTGCTCAGTTGAAATGCACCACTTCGTGTAGCGCAAAAAAAGAACGTGGACAAGGACAGAGGGAGGCAACGAGCACAAGCGCTAACTTCTAACTGCACGTAATAACTTCAGAGCGGGGAAGTTGGCAGAAAACAGTGGCTACACTCCTGCCAGGGAAGCTAACCCTACCGACAGTGGATGACCCCTTTGTGGTCCGGAGTGTAGTGTGTCGGGTCTCGACTAAATGGCGCCACAGCGACCATCATCATCAGCGTACAAAACTAGTACTCTAGGTTCGCTAATAAAGCAAGCTCCCCTGCTGGAAGCATCGAGTGTGTGTGTGTCTCTTAGGGCTGTGTGCTCTGCCGGGGCGGTCCCTCGGCATACCCGCTCGGCCACCCTCAACATGGTGTCACAAGTGGCTTTAGTTCTTCGGTTCAACGCTCGTCCGTAGTTCAACCAGTTCAACCCCGCACGCCCGTCACGAGACAACCGCCGCCGCCCCGCCATGACTACCCCTGCCATCGCCGCCGCCACCGTGCCACAGCTGACTCAGCTACGCCCACCACCGCCCTTCAACTTCAACAACCCCGGCTCTTGCACTACGTGGCTGCTCCAGTATGAGGATTACACTTTCGCCACGGGCCACTACACAGCACCGTCGGAGGTTCAGGTGCGTTCTATGCTCTACTGTGTGGGTCCGCAAGCCCGCGTCGTACTCGCAACCACGCCGCTGGGAGACTCTGAGCTCAAAGAAGTGGCCGCCGTCAAAAAAAACGTTTACCGACCATTTCATTCATCCGCCCAATGAGCTGTACGAAACGGCCCGCTTTCACCGCCGTGCTCAAGAGCCGGGCGAAACTGCCGATGCCTTCTACACGGCTCTCCACTCAATGGTAAAACGCTGCAACTACGCGTCGCAGGAAGTTGAGGAAAGGCTCATCCGCGACCGCTTCGTTGTCGGTTTGCTCGACCGTAACCTCTCGGATAAACTGTGCCGAAGTCCGAAGCTCACCTTGCAAGAGGCACTTACGCACATCCGTCAACATGAAGACGCAGAAAACGAGCGCCGGGCACGCGACTCGGCCGACTCGGAAAGAAGATGCAACTCCAAGCGCAACTCTAAGAAAAGAAGATGCAACTCCAAGCGCACTCGGTCTTCAGCAAGCCCCGTTGAGCTTCATGCAGTGGCAGAGAACCGCCCCAACGCCAAGTTCATCGAAGTACTCGTGAATGGCTCCCCACTGTCGTCCAAGGTAGACTCGGGAGCCGAAGTTTCGGTCGTACCAAGCTCATTTTCCAGAGTTCCGCCAAAACTTCAAGTTCCCGAAGGCGAGCTCAAAGGTCCCGGTAATCACACGTTGCCTGTCCGGGGTACATACCAAGCCACACTCTCGTGGAAAGGCAAGTCCGTGGAGCAGAAACTGTATGTTCTGGAATCCAAAACAGTTCCCTTGTTAGGCTTCCCTGCGATTCAGGCCCTGGGGGGTATGCAAGTTCTTTGACCATGTCTCAGGCTCACAGGAGTCGTCCGGAGAGCTGCTCTTAGACCCTGGCCTTTTCAAGGGGCTGGGGACATTGCCTGACGCCTACACAATCCATTTGAAACCCGGGGCGACGCCCTTCTCACTAAGTGCTCCGAGACGTCTTCTCCATGAGCTCATCCAGAAAAAACTGGACAAGATGGAATCGGAAGGAGTGATCCGCCGCGTCGACACTCCGACAGAGTGGTGCGCTGGACTGGTAGCTGTGCCAAAAGGTGATGGTGATTACAGGATCTGCGTAGATCTCTCTCAGCTTAACAAAGCTGTTCTTCACGAACGCCGACGAACGCCACATGCTACCGACGGTGGAACAATGCCTAGGCTTGCTTGGAGATGCCAAGTTTTTTTCTAAGCTGGATGCTAAGTCAAGTTTTCATCAAGTCATGCTGTCTCCACGGTCACAGCTGTACACAACGTTCATTACCCCGTTTGGTCGCTATTGCTTTCTGCAGCTGCCATTCGGCATTACATCGGCAACCGAGTATTTCCAGAAGCAAATGTCCCGGATACTAGAAGGCCAGAACGGCGTAGTGAACATGATTGATGACATCCTTGTCTTTGGCAAGAGTCGTAAAGAGCATGACCAGCGCCTCCAGCAGGTCCTCGCACGGCTCTCCAAGGCAAGCATCACGCTCAACCGAGACAAATGTTCCTTCGGCACCAACAGTGTCAAGTTCCTAGGAGTCGTAGTGAGTGCCCACGGTATTTCACCCGACCCTGACAAGGTGGCAGCCATCAAGCGCCTGCCTGCTCCCGAAAACCTCTCTGGCGTTCGCCGTCTACTGGGACTCGTGAATCATGTGGGACGTTTCTTGCCGAATGTTTCTGACGTCACCGCACCTATTCGCGCCCTGCTTCAGAAGAACTCTGAATGGACGTGGGGCCCGTCGCAGCAGTCGGCTTTTGGGAAGCTACAAGAACTGCTGTGCTCCGAACGGTGCGTTGCAACTTACAACACCCAGTACAAGACAACTTTTTCAGCAGACGCAAGCTCCTTTGGCCTGGGGGCCGTGCTTCTGCAAGAGCAACCATCCGGAGAGCGTCGAGCAGTTGCCTTCGCTTCAAGGTCTCTCACGTCGGCAGAAACAAGATACAGCCAGTGCCAGTAAGCCGTTGCTACCCTTCTCGCTCAAAAAAACAAGGGGGGGGGGGGGGGGGGAGGAGGCAAAGCTGTGTCTCACCAACTCACCAATACACTGCAAAGGCTCACGAAAGCTGCTGGCAGCAGGTGGAGGTGGGAGCAGGTGGATGCGGAAGGGCTGTAGTGACGTCTCCGAAGTGAGAATTGCGTCTGTGATGCCAGCGCTGCGGCAAGGCCGGTCAGATGTCTCGGAAACGATGGTCGTGTCAGCGACGGCGAGGTCTCGGCAGGCTCCCTCAGATTTCTCCAACTCGGAAATCTCGGCAACACCAGGGTTGGGCGGTCGCTGGAGCTACTCTCCCAGGCTGAGCCCATCGGGGTCTTGCTTGGCGTTCTGAAAGGCTGCAGCGCCTCCGTCGTCGTTGTTCTGTTCTTCTACTGCCGCACCAGTTATTTCCTGGACGGGCGGCACGTCATCCAGGACCACTGTCCGCCAGGCCTCCTCGGGAAGCGAGCAAATATTCGAAGTTGCGATGTGGGTGGTAAACAGGGCCGCCTGAGGTTGAAGAACGGGGATTTCGGAAGAGTCTTGGCTCGCGGAGAAGCGTACGCGCGTTTGCAGGGCGCAGATACGCTCGTCGTAATCGATCGCTTCCAAAATGTCGGCATCAAATTCTTCATCCTTCAGGTTCTCCTGAACTTGAGCGTCGAGTTTGTGCAGGCTCACCTGGTCATGCAAGATAAGGTCGAGGACATTCTGTCGATCAAGGGCCGTTGCTGCATGGCTCCGCAGCAAGGCGTCGAGGACTGTCATGGTCCCGGACACGGTTGCTCGCAGGACATCTAGGCGAATACGAAGAGCGTCCATGGCGCCAGTCGATGAAGCAAAACGCTGGCGTTGCGAATACCAAAGGGACAAAGGCGGGCTTGGGCACGAGCCGGAAGGGGCGGCGGCCGAGGGCAAGGCTTCCAGGATAAAGCAGTACGAAGGTATCCAAGCCTCGCGTGCCTCGGAGCCGCTGCGCCGTCGAACGTAGATTCGCTCGTGCGCCGGTTCCCGGGTTTCACGGCACCAGAAAATGTGTAACGAAAGAGGACCAGCGTCTGGCTTCCGATGTGGTGATTGAGTCGATTACCCAGGCAGCGAGCGCCCCGATCCTCCTCTTCCTCTTCCTCTTCCCCTACTGTCGCCCCCTGCCTGAGCTTCTTTATTTCTCAACATCCAGCATTGCCTGTGTGGCTGGCATTATAGTTTGTGTGTTTTGCTTTCCACTCTTCAAATTTAGCACTTGTGGGGCATAGTTTGCGCTTCAGCTTGCATGCCTTGCAGCTGCTCGATAAAGCCTCTACACTGAGCACCCGTGCAATCAATTGCATAGTTAGTTGCGTGCTTTTTTCTAACTGTTTAATGCTTTCATTATTGTGGCCATTATGTTGAATTTTAAGGCAAAGGTCTCGGATAAGGGCCACTGTAGGAATGAGTTGGCTGCCCGCGTAGAGCTCGATGTTAGGTGTAGCAGGGTCCCGTTTGCGTCCTCTGCTAGTCGGTCTGTATATCAAGAGTTCGGATTTTTTCGGGAGCACTGGAGGCCTCGAGGGCGGACATAGACGATGATTGCGTCTATTTGGCTCTGTAACGTGCCTTGCGCGTCCTTCGCTGCCGCCGGCGACCCAGAGGGTCACATCGTCAGCGTAGAGGCTGTGATTAAGAGTGGCTATGTCATTTAGTTTATCGGGTAGTCCCACCATGGCGGCGTTAAATAGAAACGGTGAAAGTACCGAGCCTTGTGGCGTCCCACGACTTCTCATTTCAAATTGGCTCGATTCGATGTTTCTAATCACTAGGGATGCCGTTCTGTCAGAAAGAAAATTTCTAATCTAATTGTAAACTCGTTTTCTGGTCCCCAGTCTCTCGAGGCCCTCGAGAATCGCCTCGTGATGGACGTTGTCAAACGCCTTGGTGAGATCAAGACCAAAAATCGCCCTGGTGTCAAGCGGGGAGCAGCCTTTGCCGTCGATTACCGTATTTACGCGATTCTAACGCGCCCCCGATTCTAACGCGCACCCGATTTTCCTGGCAAAAAAACCGAAAAAACTTGCACCTCCGATTGTAACGCGCACGGGACTTTGTGACCCCGACAAACGAATGTGAGAGAAACGGACGATTTATTTCCCGAAGTAATCTCACTCATCTCACTCCTCGTTGCTGTCCGCTGACCACAACATCTCGGCCTCGGTGCCTTTAAGCGCGTTCGCGATGCCACACTTACGAACGAACGTTCAACCATATGGTTGATGGGATCGTGGCCCACGCCTCGCACGCCCATCCCGAGAGCTTCTCCAGAGGTGCACGCTTCAGCCGACCGTTCGTTTTGAACGCGTGAGAGCTGCTGCTGCCATTGCTGTTATCAAGCGCGCAAGTGAAACGATTTGACGATTTGTGTGAACGCCGATAGAAAGGCCTAGGCGCCTAGGCTTGCTGCGTCCGAAAAATCTTTGCTAAAAGCTTTGGCGCCATCTTGAGATGGCGATGGCGATGGGTCGGACGAAATTTCCACTGTTTCGGCAGTTTCGGTTTTGTATCCGATTCTAACGTGCATGCGATTTTTCGGCCTATTTTCTCGGAAAAAAAGTGCGCGTTAGAATCGGGTAAATACGGTATTTGATGTTTAATGCGTAACATGACGTCCTGGGTCAATAATCTCGCACGGAAACCTACCATGGTGTGAGGGTACAGGTCATTTTCCTTCATGTGGACACTTATTCTGTCTAACACCACATGCTCAAGAAGCTTACCCAAACACGAAGTTATAGATATAGGTCTGACATTTTCAAGGTGTAGCTTTTTCCCAGGCTTCGGTATCATGACTATTTTAGCCGTTTTCCATTGGTGTGGTATGCGGCTAGTCTCCAAACGATTGTTCATAAATTTGGTTAGTGCCTTGATAGATGCGTTGTATAGATTTCGAATCATTTTATTCCAGGAAACGATTTTTTAATTTGTCCTACGAGATTCCAGTCATCGAGACCTTTAATATGATATCTCACAAGCCCTAGTGGCACCATTCTGACTTTTGACCCAACCTGACTCACGTGACTATCTCATGACTATAACCAGAAAGCTATCTTTAATTTGTCCCGCGTGGTTCCCCTCATCGAGACCTTTAATTTGATACCTCACAAGCCCTAGTAGCATTACTTTCACTTTTAACCCAATCTATGACTAATCAATAATCAATTAATTAACATAAATTACGGAATTAAACTAAACACACCTCGCATGAACCTATTCTCTCACAAACAAAAGATGTGTGTGTGATATGACTACCATCATCCGGTAACGAGTGGTTGCACTTTTAAACAAGACGGAAACACGCGTGCTCTATATGCAAATGCACGGCAAGTCCTGCCCATTTTTGCGATTTTCTTCCACGGGTGGCGCTGTTGAACGGCGCCTCTAATCATCATTTTCATCATCATCAGCAGCAGCAGTCCAGCTTTCGGGCCCTACTGCCGCGGGAAAAACTCCGGGCGATCGCTCGCGCAAAAATTCACCCCACCTCCCCGAAGGGAATTGTGAGGAAATGCGAATGCATTTCTTTTGCGTGAGAGTGCGCGGAATTTATAATTAATGAGGAGACGGTGATTTGTAGCGTAACCATTCTACAGTGACGTCACCTCCAGCGAGAGGTGTAATGCTCGAACTGGATTGTATTACACTTCTCGCTCGAGGTACCGTTGCCGGCAGACATTGCATTTACAGTCGAATCCCGCTACAACGAAATTGACGGGACGTGCGAAAAATTTCGTTGAAGCGAAAATTCGTTGAGGCGAAATCTGCCGCAACACACCACGGAAAGGCCAGAAAAATAGCCCCGTATACTTCCGCATCATTGGCAGCATAATACAATGTTTAGAAAAAGGAGTGACGCGCAATAACGTCATGTTTATTCGGATAACAAACATACCAATGGTTATCTGTTCTTTCACTGCACGCGAAGAACGCGTTGGTTGCGGAGTGGGGTGAAGAAATGCAGGCGCAAAACGTATTGCTGTACAACAAGGCGTGTCCACCGAGCTGATTACTTGCAGATAGCTGCTAGGCAGTGGGAAGCCCCCCTCTCACTTGTAGCAGGAGCAGTGCCGTTATCTTATCATCTGACACGGCGCGGCAGCTACTGACCTTGGCAGGTTAGACGCGCGCGCTTGCATTTAACACAACTGCGCGCTCATGACTAAGATAGGATGACTTGGCTTCAAGATCAAACACGCAAACATGATTTTTGCTCTTGGCTATTAAGAATGGTAGAAGGAAAACGGCAAGGACAGCTGCTCACAACGCATACATGGCGGCGCCGCGCCAGCAGCGGAGCACATTTGTGCGATTTCAACTGGATACGGATTGGCTGTAGCTCTGGCTCCGCCTTGGCGAAGCGGGCCTGCGCCTCGTGTAAAGACGGCCAGCCACATCGTTATCACCATCAAGCAATGGCGTGCGCCTATGAGGTTTTTTTTTTTTTTTTTTTTTTTTTTGTGGCAGTGTGGCCGCACCGCGCATGTTTTCGGTGAAACTAAGTGTCCTGAATGTATAAAAAGTTACAGATAGCTGGCGCTATGCTTATTTTATTGTAAAATAATTGTTCAAACCCAGCCCAAATCATCGAAAATTTCGTTGAAGCGAAAGCAAGCCTGACAAATGGTTTGTTGTGGCGAGGACTTTGTTGCATGGACTTCTATGGCTGGCTGACGGGGAATTGGAAATATTTCGTTGAAGCGGAAATTTCGTTGAAGCGGCGTTCGTTGTAGCGGGGTTCGACTGTATATATACTTGCGACCGAGCGAACGGGAGAGTGGGGCGAGCGTCGAGAGGAGAAGCACCGAAGCACCGCGCCTACCCTCGCCTACACTCTCCCACACACGCGGGAGCTCCGGCGAGCTCCTGCGATGCGAGCGCCCTCACACGCCCGAGCGCGCTCCTCTCCACTCACTCGCCGCTGATCCGCCCGCACCACCTGCTCCGGTTGCTAGGGGAGAGGAGGAGTGCGCGCGCTCGCAGCTGTTGCTATGGGAGAGGGGGTGAGAGCGGAGAGATAACACCTGTGGGCGCGTGGACGCCGCACGGCGCCTGACATGGCTCGACTAAGAAATGCCTTCGCATTTAAAAAGAAACGTCCAATCAGTTGTGGGAGCTTCCATCCACAACTGCCATTTTCCACTGCTACGGCAAAAAAGTGGCTCTAGTGTCGCACGGCAAACTCCAGGTTCCGGTCCCTATACATGTGCCGTGAAATGAACCACAGGTGCCATGCTATTGCAGCTAAACATCAACAGATCGCCACGTCCCCTTTTCGTGCAGCCTGCGAGCTCAACGTGGGCAAGCATGGCCCCTTCTCACAAGGGCGGTTATCGGGACCCCGTGCTAGGCCAGGCTGGAGGAGGGACAGAGCCCACAGGACAGAGCCCACAGGGCAGCTTCCCCGTACAGGAGGCACCCGCTTTCACGTGCACATTCGCCCACTGGGGACCCCCGGGAAACGCTCAAAACTGTTCTGCAAAAGTGTAATCGGGGGGGGGCCTATTCGCAAATTCAAAAATCCTTCCCCATTTCACCATCTTAAAGGGACACTGAAGTAAATTTGTCAAGCTCCCGTTTTTGCTTGCACTGCGTAGACTGGCCTAAATTAACACACTTTTCGCCGCTTACCTGTTTGATAAGTCGGTAATTATTTTGTAAAGCCCAAAAGAAGAAAAACTACCATGTGCGGTCTGCGGCTGTGTCGTCGGGAGGAGGCACACCATGATTGGACAAGATTAGCAGCATTCAAAGAAGTTGCAGTTTCGGTTCTATAAAACGACATGCTTGACATCCGACGTTATCGTTGGATGGGCCTTCTCGATATCTCAGTAATCGTCATGCCGCGCTTCTGCCATGTTGTCGGCTGTAAAATGCCTAAGATGAGCCTCCCAGGACGGCTTGGAATCGTAGCAATCACTATAGCCAAGGCCTACGCAGTGGATGAACGTCCTCCGCGTCCCCGCAGACGCTCAAATGCCATGCGCTTTTCCCGCATATTCGGAGCTTGCCTCACTCATGCCCGTATCGTAAAAAGTGTGTTTGCACCAGGCCAAGGGTCTGCCTGTGCCCACTGCCCGGAAGCAGTCGGTGCTTATAACAACAACACGCCAACGAGAACTCGCTAGCGCGTTGTGTCAGTCTGCGCGCGTTCTGCAAACTCGTTCGTGGAGCAGTGAACGTGAAGGCCCAAAAGTGGTGAACTCAGTTTAGAAAACATCGGCCAAAAAACAAAAAAATCAACTTACAAAAAAAAAAAAGAATCTATCCTCGGGTATTCCAAATTGCAAAATAACATGCCCAGAGCTCCAAACCACTCGGCCACGGCCCAGCGCTGCCGGCGAGGGAAATATAAGGTAGATAAGGTATAACCAGTCTACCCTTTTATTTAGTTTTAGCATTTCAAGCAGCTTAGGTGACTATTTGTTGTATAGCGCTCGTGCAGTAAGTGTCCCCCAAATTTCCACAATATCTCACGTCTAGAAATTGCATTTCTTAGATGGAAAAGCGTTCGCAGATGTGTGGTCACGCTGCTGACCGCCATGTTTCTTCACCCAGCACAAAAAGTGCTTCCTGCTCCCTAGTTTTACGCTGTGCGGTAAAAGTTTCAGTTGATTTTATTTCCTTAGTACCTACATTGACTTCGCTGACTCTTCTCCCATCTTCAGTAACCTTAGATTTTCCTACTAGCGTACCAGTCAGCAAAGCATCGCATGTGCAGCGCTTGTGTGGAGCAACCTGGACTTGGAGATTGATACAGTGTACAGTCGCCGGCAAAAGTTTGCAGGATGTGCCGCGCGTGGCCGAGCGGCGCAAAACTGCATTGCTGCGCCATCTGCAGCCAGCGAGCGCCGGGTCGGGGCTCAATGAACTGGCGTGCTAGGCACGCTTTGCGCATGCCTGTCCTTTATTTGTAACTGGGCATCTCCGACGACTCGCTCACCGGTGATATGCTTTCGATCCATCATTGTCGTTCTGCTATCACTGGTGCTACAAAATACGGAGCCCGCGGCCGTCGTTTGCGCGGCATTGAGCGCTGAGCCTGAAACTTTGAGGGCTCTGCACGAGTAGATGCCGCAGAGAATAGCCGAAGTGATCTCTGCAGAAGGCAACTTCGCCGGTTACTAATTTGCACATAAGGTTGTTCGTTTGAGCAAGGACCTCATTGTAAATATATCTTTTTCGTCATCATCTTGTTTACACCTGCAATGCCTTGGTAATGCTCCACCTACAAAATCACCCTTGGGTGCGTAATCTCACGTTTGCGCGCCACCATGGACGCCCGATGGCGTGCATGTATATTCTGCATTCAACAGGTAAGCACAATGGCGCAATAAATTACAGTGGTGGCGGTCGCATTCTTCAGATGGCGGAACGTGAAAAGAAACCGTGTTCGGTACTTTAAGAGCAAGGGGAAATAAATTACAGACCCAGATGAGTGCGAAGCCCTTTAACGGGCCTCCGCCACAACAGAAAACGAACTCGGAGCTGTTGAGTGCAGAGCAAATATTCCAGTTCGTACGCAAAGTTTTTCCTGTGCCCTGGTTGTAAAAGGCGAGACACGCACCTATGTTCAATTGAAAAGAAATGGGAAAAAATTTAGAGCCCTTCCAGTCTGTGATGCAGGATGACAGGCCGAGCTGGGCCGAATCCAAGAAGGTCATAAAAGAAACAGGTTGTGTGTAAGGGTTGTGTGTAAGCACAATACTGTTTGTAGTGCGGTTTTTCGCCAGGTCTGCTGATCGACCAGCGCAGCTGGGGTAGTATTGCTTAGGGTAGCAAAAGAAAAAAGAAAGGATGAAATCGGCCACCTGACACAGTGCTCTTCTCTCACTTTGACAGCCAAGAAAAAAAATAGACACTCTTCGCGCGTGCGCGATAACCCCAACTGACCTCGCTTGACGCAGCTCGGAAGATAGCGGCCCCCCCTAACCGTCCGCGCGCGGCAAGTTGTTTTGAGCGTGAACCGCATGGCCCATTTTTACACACGATTCGGGTACGCTGGCGTTGCTGCACGTGTGTTCTTTTCATGCTCATGGCGACAATTCAGCACCCTCCACGGCTTCCTCGCGTGGCAGTCGGAGGAGCCAATGGGGCGATGCGCACCTAATGGCGGGAGATCCGAAGCACTCAGGGCAGCCGGCTGGCCGCGCCAGAGATGTTTAGGCTTGCCACCGCGGTACTTTTTGATGGGTGCTTTCACAAGCAATATGGATGGTATTTTATGGTCCACTTTCACCCACATTATCGGCTCTTTTCTTGCATGAGCACCTCCGCTTGCGCCTCGTGCCGAATTTCTGCGAGCTGGAGCTGCCACCACCATTTCACGGCCAGTGCTGATGCCACGTTGCCGCCTCTTACCGCGCCGCAGACACCACGCTAGTTGTATCTGTGCCTGCGGCGTGCAATGCCCGTTTTCGCAAGAATAAATCGCTCCATGAGGTTCACGCTTTACAGTGCTGTGCCCTTTCCCTTTCTGAACATCTGCAGATCGTGATTTCCACCACTAGTATGTTGAGCTGATAAGCAGCCGTCTTCGGCATTGTGAACGCAAGGTGGGGTGCAAAAAAAATCCAGCTGGCGTTCTTATCACATTGTCCCGAGGCATCTGTTCATAGACGTTAAAAACGCAGTCATGGTCCCTCAAAACACAAACACAATGGAAGTTAAAGCCGTGCTCGCGTTTAATGACTGCGCTTGCAGCAGCAGCGCCTGATGTGAAATAAATAATAAACAAGCTCATGCCTTAGTTTGCGAGACGGCACATGCGCAGTTTTCATGTTGTACGAGCGGAGTATGCCTGACAGAGCCTCGCTGATGCCGGGCTCTTTAGTTTGGTGCATCCGGCAGCACAGAAGCGGTTCTCTGCAGAGCTGACAGGATCTGCAGCAAGCCGGAAGACCAGGTGGTGGACAATACGAGAGTACGCTACGAGCTTTCATCATGCGGTTCATATCCTGAGGCCTTCATCAACTTTGTTCAGCACTCGCCCTGCACACGTTGTCGACGTCGGACTTGAAAAAAGTGCGTGGCAATTCCCTACGTGCCCGGCATCAGCGAGGCCCTGTCACGCACACTCCGCTCGTACAACGTGAAAAACTGCGCATGTGCCGTCTCGCAAACTAAGGCATGAACTTGTGAACGTGAAGGACAAGTCGCAGAAGGAGAGGTATCCCGGAGTTGTGTCCTTGTGCAGATTGCCAGTACGTGTATATTGGTGAGTCTTGCAAAGCGCCTGCAGCAACATCGCAACGATGTAAACAAGAGCCAACAAGAGCCGAGCACTGCGATACCACGCATCGCACACCATCAACTGGTCTGCTGCACGCGTCCTCGCAAAAGAAAGGAATGCTACCTCACGCCTGTTACTGGAATCACTTCTCATACAGACGAAACACACGCTGAATCACAACTCCGGAAGCCTGCCACCAATCTACGCAAGTTGCCTGCGCAGCGTTGTGAAACGTATGTAAGGCAATTATTTTCCCTTCAAGATTTTATTGTGTGGGAGCCGAAACGTTAATTTCCTTCCAACTCAACTCCTTGTCTTTCTTCATCAAAATGCATCCCGACCGGACAGGCTTCCGTCACACCCTTGAGAGTTAGGTGGCGATGTGGTTGGATTGGGGCATGTTTTGGTTATAGTGCGGATTTTTGCGGCTCCCACGACATATGTTATGAGTGGTCTACACTGCACTACACCCCCAAGTGCAATAGCGCGGTTCTGAAACAAAAAAATGGCAGGAGGCTCACCAGCAGTGGCGGCGGCGGCAGCTGCCCACAGTGGTTGGCCTGCAGGGCGCTGCCGGTCAGCTCGGCGATCAGGGCGGGGGCCGCCAGCGGCGGGGGGGGCAGGTGCGGCCAGCCCGGTGGCGGGAAGGGCACGGGGTGCGCTGGCGGCAGCGGGGCCGTGCGCTGCAGCTCCCGCAGGCCCTGGGCCAGCAGGGGCATGTAGCGGCTGCACAGGGACAGCCACTGGCCAAAGCTGACGCCCCCCTCCGCCTGCTGGGCGTCGATGCTGCCCACCACCACGCCCGGCGGGGGGCCCTCGGGCCGCCAGCCCCCGCGGCGGCGCTGGCGGCGGGCCGGCCCCCGGCCGCCCGAGCGGGCCACGGCCGCGCACACCTGCTCGTCCTCCTCTGCGCGGCTGCACCAGGGCATTTAGGAAAGCTAAAGACGCAGGAAGTAGAAATAGAAGAGAAAATCAACTGGACTTTTCCTCGACCTGAGGGCACGCCAATGAGCACAGTCCACGCAGAACAGGCCCCCCCATCCACCGCAACTAGCAAGCAACCAGCCAGCAGCTGGCAAATTCACCCGCTACACCCGCAACAGTGAACTGGCCATTCGTGTAAACTGGTCAGCCCACACTCCCACCTCACTGTCGACCCTCGTTCCCTTCGCAACGCATTATACTCGGGCACAACTTAAGAACGGCAACAGCAGCTGCCACTGTGCCTCATCATCGCAGCGGCGGAAGTGGTGCGTTACTGGGAGTGTTTTGAACAAGGCACGAGCCGTTTCCCGGGTTTCGCGGACTTAATATGCTCATAAATTACTGCAGTGACGACAAACAAACTACGCGAGAAAAGGCAGACATTCATACCAATCTCCTTTCAAAACGCGCGCGCCCTTTTACATCTGTGCATGCCGCTTAGGCAGAGTGATACCGTACACGAGCTATGGCCGTTCTTGCCTTGCCCCCGAGCAAGTGCTCCGTTCTAGCCGGCCTTTATCTGCACAGTGATCGCACTTTCTTTCCACAAAGTTAATGCGAAGTTGGGGTGCGACCATGGCACAAGGTGAGGGGAGCTGGCCAGGGAGCCAGCAACAGGCGCAAACCAGAAACAACTGATGCTGTGAGGCGGTAGGGTTACCACATGCCCCAGAAAGAAAAAACGTGCTTGCGCTTTAAGTGCACCTTGCGGCTGTGGCACTGTCGTCAATGGCCAGGAGCCAGCTCTCATACTCAGATTAGATCTCCACTGTTTCCGGAACATGCACTGGCATAATTTTCACTCTTTTGAGGCAGGAGAATCCGTGCTCCTGAAGCAAGCAAGGAAAGCCCGTAACCACTGACGCCTTGCTTGGCGTTTTCATGGCACAAGATGTAAAGTGGTTCACAAATATTGCGCAAGTCTGGAAACTGACGTTGGGAACGTCTGCACAAATCCAGGCATTACTGCACCCAGCACTGCCCTTTGAGAGCCACCCTTCGAGGCTCGGTCCTAGTGAACTCAGGGCGGCACCTGGCCACAGCAGCAGCAGCAGCCGTTCCTCCCCGTGGTCCCCTTCTGTCTCGGGGGGGAGCACGCTCGCCCGCGCATTTTCTGCTCGCGTGTCTTTGTGCAGCTGGTCGGCACATGCATCGTTGTAGTTGCCGCATTGGCGCTTACAAAACGCCAGGAGGAACAATCGAGGCCCGATGGCCAAAGAAACGGCTAAAAAAAGCAGGTTTTAAGTGCAGACCGGCAACCGGCCTGCTTTCTCAAAAACTGGGCAAAGGTGGGGGAAAAAAGACAGGCAATGATAATAACAGAAACTGCCAAAGGTAGAAAAGAAACCAAAGGGATTGGTGGAAGGAATTGGCGCGCCAGCCTCACAGTTTGCCGGAGTATAAGATGTACCTCTCTGTACAGTGAAATCTTGGTACCACTTTCAAAATAACGAAATCCCCGATATAATGAAGTTGCAGAGAAAAAGTTACCTCACTGGAATCTGTGCGTTATGCACAGATTACTCCTGCAATTTCCAAACAACAAAGTTCCTCGACAGAAAATTATAGCTGGGGCAGGGACGGAACAAGGCACACGGGTTTGGGACCAGCCCTGGGAGCAGGGGCTGGCACAGGGGCACTGCACCAGCCCCCTACTTTACCAGCCATACACCAGGAACTCATACTATATGACCTTCGGCCCCAGCGACGTTATCCCCATTCAGATGGGCGGCGCAGGGTCCCACGGATCAAATAAAAGGCCTCGCTTTGTGTCCAGTAGACGGCAGTGCTAAGCTCAACTCACAGTGGCATTCCGTAAAATGAAGGGTTTGCTTGCATTTCTTCCACAGAACAGTGGTTTCAGGGCGTGGGAAGCAGAACGTCTTCGCCCATCACGCAGTTGCGAGAGTCACTACGCTACGAGAGCGCACCATCCTCCACGTGAGCAAAGCTAACCCCTAAGTTCGCCAGCCAAAATGAGCACAGTTACCTCGCAACAAAGGTGAACCGAGCTAACCTGTGAGGGCGAGGCATCCCTGACCTCACCCATCAAAAATGGTCCACTCAATTGAAGCTCACCTCCAACAAACTACAACTTTTCTAAGAATATTGTTCTGTTTTTATCGGTTTGTGGTATGACACAAATACATCTAACTTGTTTTTTGGTCATTTCCTAGTGCTGGTGGTGCAGCGACCAGCCCCGGCAAAAGACCCGTGCCAATGCGACACAAATAAATCCAAAGTGAAGGTGGAGAAGGCGGCTAGTTTCTGCTCCCGTTCATAGCTTCGAGAAAAACAAAACCATCGCCACCTTGAAACCCAAAACACGATGCTGCAGTCAAGTTTTCGGGCACAGGGCATCACGGCGGCCGTATTTCGCGGCTCAATTCGGCCGCGGGACGGCGCTGAGAAACAAGCTTGGCGCAATAGGGGTGCTTTGGGCTAGTTGGTGCACACTAACTGAAATTCAAAACAGCGCAAAAAGACGGGACAAGAAACGACGACACACGGTGCTGCTTACTAGCCACTGGTTGGTTCACCCAAGGCGGCTTGCATATTGCCCCCAAGGCAGGAAGGCCAGATCTTGCCTCCCTTGGTTGGTGGCACTAAAGAACTCAGGTTCACTGAGGCTGGGCCTTTATCGTTCCCACGCATGCATCGTTCCCGTTCCGTTCGGTGAAAAAGGCAAGACGTGCCTGAAGCAGGAGGTTGGCTCCCCTCCATTGTGCGCAGTCCAACTGGTAGAGCTTTCGACTTTTACAGCTGTCCTTCATCAAATTATTTCCAATGAGCTGTTTCAACGACCAGACTCGAATTGTATAAGAATGTGGAGGCTGCCTTGGGGGAACGTCAGGCAGCCATCCAAATTGCCTCATGAACAGTTCTGGGTAAACCTGCCTCGTCACGAAGGGTTTTAAAAGAGCCTAGCTAATTCTCCTGGCCACAACTGATTGTTATATCGGGTTAGTAATTGCTCCTAGTTATATTCCTGCTCTATTTGCTCAGCTTATCGTGCATCTATATTCTGGACGCACTCCACCACATGGGTTAGGCCTTTTCCAAGTGCCAATGCTAAGCTTCGGAAACAAGGTTTTTAGGCCATTCTTTCCCAACCGTGTGAAGGCTGTGCAGAGGTGCTGCAGGCACACAGAAAGAACAAAGTGTCTCTAGCATGTATGTGCAGCACTGGTCAAAGTTCACACCCCTCCAACCCTGGTTGTAATGAGCGTAGACTGTCATCGTGGTTACTTTGATGGCACCGTGTTTACTGGCCATGCTCACTTGGATAATCGTATTTGTAAGGAGACATTGGGTGCCGTGTGGCAACACTGGCATCCTGCCGCTCTCATGCGGACCACTGGGGCGTCGTGCCAAGTGGCCCCCTGTGGCCCCGAACCCTGCGCACCTGCAGACGTCGTCCAGGCGGCTGAGCTCGAGCGCCCGTGCCAGCATGGAGGCCTCGTCCTGCTCTGAGCGGGGCAGCGCCTTCTCCTGCCAGTGCTCCTCCTTCCCCTCGCCACGCACAGGCCCAGGGGACGAACTGCTGCTCCCTGCACACGCACACACACGTGACCTCTTGGAAGGGGCGGCCCCTTTAAGGGGGGACACTGCTCTTAAAAAAACTTTTTTAATTTTTAAGTAAACTCTGTGAAACTTGTCAGTCTTGCTGCTTTTCCTCCACTGATTTCAAATATGGCATTATTTTTTTTGTTGGTCAATTAAGTCCCGAGATAATTAGAGGTAATTAACCATTTTTGGAGGAACAATAGACAAAACTGTGTTGGTAAGAAAACTGTAATGTTTACATTTTCTAATACTATGAACACTGGTGAGTGCAATAAGACAATTAGTTTTTTGATGCGTCGCTTGAAACTAATTTTACAGGTGGCAACACTGGCAAGGAGCCATTTTGAGTGCCAACTTCAAACACTAAAGTTTAATGAGCGGTAAAATCAGTTCCAAGCGATGAATAAAAAAACTGATTGTCTTATTGCACTCACCAGGGTTTCATAGTGTTGGAAAATGTAAAGATTACAGTTTTCTGACCAACACAGTTTTGTCTATTGTTCCTCCAAAAATGGTTAATTACCACTAACTATCTCAGGACCTAATTGACCAACTAAAAAAATAATGCCATATTTGAAATCAGTGGGGGGAAAGCAGCAAGACTGACAAGTTTCACAGAGTTTACTTAAAAATTAAAAGAAATAGTTTTAAGAGGGGTGTCCCCCCTTAAAGGAGCCCTAAATAGGCTTCTCAAGGTCGCCATTTCAATCGCGCAATCGCTAGAGTACCCCTTCACGACAATGCATACCCCTGCGTAAAGCAGGGGCCGCAAAGATCCTTTCTTTCGTTCCTTGCTCACCTACCGCTTCCTTGCCGCCACACTGCCACGCTCTGACATGCGACAGACTGCTTGTGACGCACCCTGTGACGCACGAAGCTCTGAACAGTACTGCTGCGCTATTGGTGGGCCCTTTTAAATGCTGTAGCCAATCAGTGTTCTCGGCGCTTTTGCACCGGCGGCACGGCGTATTCGTCCTGCACCGGTGGCACGGACGAATGTAGATCGTCGCCATCCGTTACACGAGCTTAGCTGAGTTTGTAGATATAGCGCGTCGTTTACAAGGTATGAATACGCTGAAAAACACGGAGTGCCTCTGCAGGCACAAACGCCCGCTACATGCACGACCGCGGCAAGCATCTGCCTGCTCGGTTGACAAGCAGCCCACTGTGCGGTGTATGCACGATACGGCATACACTGCAGCAGCTAAAACTTGTCACCGCCTGCCAGACCGGGACTATTGCTGAAAATCAGTTTGCAAATACACGAAAGGGGGTGATAGTGCAGTGAAAGATTGCGCGGGGGAAGGTCGCTGTCGCGGCCTCGCAAAGCAGTGTCTGGATAACTGCAGCGATGCTAAGCCTTTTCCCAGACCTCGGTGGGACCAGGTGTTGCGACACCGAAAAGGAGAGCCCCGAGAGTGAACTTGGAGAGCTGTGAGCACTGCCATGCGCCATTCCGAACAACCAAACGGCACACGAATTTGCAAGTGCAGGCTGTGGCACCGATGCCGGAGAGGAGAGCCCCACACGACAACGCTCCCAACCGCCTGCGGCAGCCGTGCTGGCGTCAGATTTTTTTACAGACATTTTCTGCACCGAGGGATCCAAAGAATCAGGAACTCTCCATGGTGCAGTACAGTGAACCTCATGTTCTCTTTATGTTTAAGAAAATATTCTGCACGTACCTTAGACATGAAGTGCCCTTTAAATTTTTTTTCCGTTGCTTCAAGACGAGTAGAATCGGTTGACAAATAAAAAAAATCGGTATTTTTTGCAAAAATACTCGGTAGGCAAAGGGTCAACAAATAGTGACCTCCATGCTCTCCTCGTTTTTAGAGGATCACAGCCCAAAGCAAGAACGATCACAGCCCAAAGCAAGAACAATCCCAGTGGCTCTAATTGCGACATGGCCCAGTGCGATGGGCAGGCTCCCACTGAGTGCAGCCCATCATGTCCCGGTGGAGGAAGGAGCATTGCTATTAAACCCACATTCCAGGACAGTGCTTCTCGTCAAAACAGAGTGATTTTTATTAGGAGGTTTAGCACTACACAGGCAATGACTCCGGATTAATTTTAACCATTTGGGAATTTTTAACGTGCACTGAAATCTCGAACACACGGGCGCTTTTGCTTTTTGCCTCCATCCGAGAAGTGGCCGGAAATCAAACCCGCGTATTTAAATGACGGACAAAAGGTCACGCCGTGACAAGACAAGACAAAGTGTGACAAGAGGACACACTAGAGTGACCAGTGTGACCTCTTGAACATCTTTGCAATTTCTTAAAAAAAAGCTTCACTAATCACATTGGACCGTCGCGATAAATGTGGACTTTGGAGCGCAGCTGCGCCGTTTGCAGGCCCCTTCCGCCTCCGCTGCCGGCTTGGCGCATGCGCAGCTTGTTCGCGCCTGACCAGCTCTTCTGCGCGCATGCGAGCTTGGCCATGGATGAGGGCGTCTGACCACACAGCGGATATAGCCCAGCAAGCCATCCAGCTTGGAAAACGCCGGAAGCGGGACCACAACCGTAGACAAGGACAGGCTTGGGACGAATTGTATACTAATTACAGTTAAAGGTTGACCAAGTCAAACCGGGCATTCTTTGACGAGTGCTTCATCGACAGACTTCACTACCTGCTTTCGAAGCCCGTGTCAAGCCCGTGTTTGCGCCAACACGCTACCTGTGGTCGGTGGTTACGCGGTGGTTACAAATTAGCACTGGCATCCCTCGTATGCCCAGGCAATGTGCAGATAAAATCTGTCGGAGGGTACACCATGTAAGGCTGCTGCTGCGCTGAGTGGATGGAGCGTCCCTGATGGAGTGCAACTGCTCGCGTAACGGCCACCCTGCCCAGTCCCTCGTGCTGCCCTGTGCGTGCAGACAGCCCGACGCGCTGCACGACAGTGCGGCCACCACTCACCCATGCCCTCCCGGCGGGGGTGCTGGTAGCTGGGCATCCATCCCCGCTGGAACCTGTGGGGGGGAGCCCCCCGCCTGCCCCGCAGGGGGAACCTGGAGGTTGGGCCCCCCCTTGCCCCCCTCCTCCAGCCCCCCGCTGCCCCACGGGCGGGGGACCGGGGGGAGGAGGGCTCTTTGGGTGGGGGCGCAGGGGTTGGGGGAGGGCTCGGGGGACACTCCCCGTTGAACAGCAGCTGCTCCTCCTCCTCCCTGCGGGGGCACTCCTCCTGCGCAACAGCAGGGAAGGCACTGTGCATGCGAGAACAAGGTGGGACCAAGGACAGAGCCTTGTGGTGTGCCCACCTTTGCAGGTCCCTCTGCACTCACCACCCCCTGTGGGACGACACAAGAGGGCCAACTTCCGTGGCTCGCCCGGAAGTTCAGCAAGTGGCCCTCAAAGGGGCCATGCAGACAAAACACGTTTGGTTCATTCAAAAGATTGCCTCGTTAGAATCGTACTGACACCACTTTTAACGTAGACTTTGCTCAAATAGGCTACATAATGAGGAAAAAATGGAATGGACATGCGACCCAGCTCATTTCCCACGACAGAACTTATATGCCCAGTTGTGCGATTGGCTGAGGCCAGCAACAGCAAACGCAAATTAGGCAGGGCTTATAAGCTTGCTGAACGAGCTATTTGTGCTAAAAATCAGGGCACATTCTTTTTATAGCAGTAAGAATTGTGGGGTGAACAATTAAAGCTACGAACGAACAGGTTCATAGTTACTGTGGCACTTTGCCGGCTGACGCTGCCTAACACAGCCATTAAATGCATTGGACTTGTCTGACACAACCCTGACCAACTAACGTAAGCGGCCTGGTCACTTATATGACCATGTTTATCAAGTCATAGCTGACGTTTTAGGAAACGATTAGTATGAACTTCAATAAAAGTCAGCGCCTTTCTGCTTCATGAAGAAGGATGGCCCAGAGCCTAAGCGCCTCGGGGTTAGGCCTGGCCAGCGGGGCCTCCGCCACCGGTGAGCGGCCTGGTCGGGCCGCTGGCACCCCTCCCTCCTCGGCACACCCGGTCCGCTGCAAAGCTGTGGTGCTGAGCCTCAATGTGAGCAACAATATGCTTTGAACGAAACTTTGAAGAAGCAGAGTTTCATTCTGGTGAACAATCACGGGGCTGCCCTTTTCCCTCCCGTAGAAGCCCATGCATTGGCTGCAGACGAGAATTCCACAAAATTTACAACTTCACTGTGAACTATGTCATTTCGAAAAGTACATGGGACTCGGTGTAATGTCTCAGCCTGAAGGAGTCGTTTGATTGTCATATAGCTTGTTCTGGAATAGTTGCAATAAAACAAGAATTACAGCCACCTGCCATACTCCCTCCATAAATGGACGTGCTTCGCTGTGCAACACTCAATGTGGGAAGGCCATCTCACAAAGACCAAGCTGCATTGCTGGGAAGTAATTTATCCACGGAAAATATAATATTAACATATAAAGACCCTAGGGCATGTTTTAATTTTTTACGAGTTTTTACACGTTGAAAATGTGGCGCAGTTTAACAATCCCGGGGTATAGTGCCTAGAATATACTGGCTAGTGTCTCGAGCGGAGCGCTTCGCTATGGGAGAGCGTGGCGCCGTTTGCAATGTAAGCCCACCACTGCCGCCAGATGGCGCCACTTGGCGGGAGTGTGCTCCTTCAGCAGACGATGCAGTTTTTTGGCTTCGGAAGGCGGAAAGGTGGCCTTGTGCGCGCGTGATTAAAGAGCTTGTGGACGTATTTTTTTTTCGCCGAGATGCACCGTTTATTGTTCTGCGTGGGTGCTAGGACATGCAAGCCATTCCGTCAGCCCCTCCCAGCCAGTGTTGCGGAGTTACCAGTCCAGAATCGGAATGAATCCGGAATCATTCCACATTTTCGCGACCCCGGAACGGAATTGGAATGGAATGGCGACAACACTTGAAGGAATGGAATGGGAATGGAATTAAGTGCCTTTTGCCCGGAATGGAATGGGAATGAAATTATATGTATTTTCCCAAAATAAAGCACATGTACTTTGTTGCGTGGGTTTGGCTCGGACGGTCCTCCGCACGCGGCTTCCGTGTATACGGGCCGGCGTGAGAGGCAGGCAACAGAAAGACAAACGTCCAACAAGCAATGGCGGGGTTTATTGTGCGAATTCCAGTACCCCCTTCTTCTGCTTGCTCCGATGTGGCGGCGGCCGGAGCCGTTCGGCTCGTGACGGGGCCGCCCGCGTATGAAGTTCGCCTGGAAAGGGAAGAGGGATTACCTGGCAGCCGATCTCCTCGCTGTCCCGAACCGGACTGCCCCGGCGCGCGCGCCGTCCTTCCTCCCGCCCGGCCGTACGGCTCGTGACGTCACCGCGTTCTCCCCCGCGCCCCATTGGGCCGTCTGGACTCACGTGGTGCGTGACGTGAGGTGACGACGTTGCCTCCGGGCGAGGAGCGATCGCCCCTCTGTGCCCCGCGCCGGTGGGCGCGGGCTTCCGCTACTACCCTTTCCCCACTCCTCCTCCCTTAAGCCTGTCACCACCCCGGTTTCAAGATGGTGTCCGAATCCAAGATGGCTAGCATTCTAACCACCTTAGGCTAAGCGGTTTCGCCTACCTTTCATTCCGCCTCCAGCTCCTCCAAGAGCTTCTGAAGGCGGGCTGCATGTTCGTCCGTGTCGTCGGGTCCCCGCACCCCAGGTCCAGCATGTCGGCGTCCCCATCGCTGGAGGCGTTTGCCTCCTCGTGCTGGGTAGGGGCCGGCTGCAGGACGGCCGCTTCGCACGACGGCGACCCCTCCCAGAGCCTAAGCGCCTCGGGGTTAGGCCTGGCCGGCGGGGCCTCCGCCACCGGTGAGCGGCCTGGTCGGGCCGCTGGCACCCCTCCCTCCTCGGTGGGCACACCCGGTCCGACCGCGTTGCCGCTGCCCGCCGGCGGGGCCAAAATGGCGGCCCGGTACGCGGGGTCCCGCTGCATCCGGGCCCACACGGCAGCCACGCTGGTAGGGTCGCCTCCGTCCTCCAGGTCCGGCCCGTGCCCCGTGAGTGCCCGGTGCTTCGTCTCCGACACCAGCAGCACCCCGCAGTCGGTGGCCAGTGGGTCCGGAGCCACGACGCCGTTGGGGAAGCGAGCCAGGTAGCCGCGCGGCGTGTGGCCCCGGAAGACCCCGGGGACGAGCTCCAGGGGCAGGCTCAGTTCAATGCGCAGCTGCGCCTTCCACGGGGCCGAGCTACAGTAGCCACGTGGGGGGGCTACTTCCCTCTTGGGCCACCCACGTGGCCACGCTGCGCTTCCTCCGGGGCTCCCCGCTGCCCCCCGGGGCCGGCTGATGTCGGGTGTGCTGCGCTGGGCCGCGGAAATTGCCGTCCCGCAGTGGATCTGGTTGTCGCGTGGAGCCCGTGGAGGGTGCTCGGGCACCGCGGCTCTCCCAGCTCCGCCGCGGCGCGTACGACGGCGCCCCGGGTCGCGCTGCCTCGGCCGCACGTGGCACCAGGTCGTCCCACGTGAATTTGAAGCGCCTCCGCCGCCGCCGGGCCTCTCCGTCCGCTCAAACCACGGCCGGTAACGCGCGTCCCAGCGGTGCTGGTTGAAGTTGGGCCGAGTCCTTCGGGTCCTTCCCCATGGGCCACGTCCGCCAGTGCTGCCGCTGCTGGGTGGTGGTGTTGGTGGGCAGTTTTCCATTTCTGTTCCTGACCGCTCGGCCGCTGCTGCTAGACTGATCCCGCGGGTTGCGGGCTGGCCGTTTCTTGTCTTGCTTGGGAGGCGTTCGCCGCCAGGGGGTCACTTGGCCCGCGATTGGGTGGTGACATTGCAGGTTCCTCCCTTATTCCCCAGCCGCCCGAGTGCCGCTCAACTGCCGCGGGCGATTTCGCCGTCCCCGTCGGGTGTTGTAGCGATGAGGGGCCGCTGCGTTCGCGGGGGCTGCTTTCGCTGGGTCCTGCTCCTGCAATTCCTCGGTGCTGCTTGCCGTTTTTTCCCTTTGGAAGTACGGCTTGAGCTCCCCCACATGAATGGGCCGAGTGATCCGACCGGCTTCGGGAAGAGGGATTACCTGGCAGCCGATCTCCTCGCTGTCCCGAACCGGACTGCCCCGCACGCGCGCCGTCCTTCCTCCCGCCCGGTGTACGGCTCGTGACGTCACCGCGTTCTCCCCCGCGCCCCATTGGGCCGTCTGGACTCACGTGGTGCGCGACGTGAGGTGACGACGTTGCCTCCGGGCGAGGAGCGATCGCCCCTCCGTGCCCCGCGCCGGTGGGTGCGGGCTTCCGCTACTACCCTTGCCACAACTTTTTCCTTCTACGCGCGGTTTTTGTCAAAATATGCATAAACACGCAAAAGAACGCACCAGCCCAAGTTCAAACATCAGCAAGCCGGAGCCTTGAATTTAACAACAACACAGTACTGTTAAAGTCGATTGGCTGGTTTCAAGCACGGTATATGTATACACAGCCACCCTACTACAATTCTGCCCTTATATACAGCGCTGCTACAACATTCGTCGCGATTCTCCGCGTAATAACCGCGGCTCTGAGCCGTTGGTATGCGTGGTGGGGAATTACCGCGGAGGCATCCCCCCTTCCCCCTTCTCTCCCACTAACTGGGCCTTGTAATTTTTTTACCTTGGTGGCGCATCCGCCCCGGCTGCGAGCTGTCTCCGCCCCCCCCTCCTCAACTTTTGTTTTTTGCTTCTGGAACATTCGGCGACTCGCGTCCAACCTTCCCGTCAGCGGGACGCTGGCGCGGTGCTTGATGATGATTTACGGTTTTATGGCGCAAGGCCGACGAGGGCAAAGAGCGCCATGACAATGGTGGGATGCTATAAGGCATAATAAAATGGAATCTGTAAAAAATCCACTACATCAAAATTAAACTATGGAAGTTGGTGTATAGGGCCATAATTAAAAGTAAGAAATATTGGTATGCAAGTTTTTAAAAACCCCACAATACCGCCATTGTTTTGTGGCGGAACATGAGGACAAGTGAGATCATGGGGAGTATGTTATGTACTTTAAGAATTCAACATCGGCAAGGTAATTAAAGACTCTTCTGTAAGAAAACATGGGACTATCTGATAAAAATAATGAAGGGTGCAAGGGTATGCAATGAGTGTATATTTCATGAAAGTGGCGTTTTCTTTCTATGTTGCACATCTCACATTCAACAAGCACATGAAGAACTGAGAGCTGCCCCCCACACCGATGACAGTGTGGCTTGTTTGCGTCTGTTAAAAGGTATGAGTGTGTGATGTGTGTGTGACCAATTCTCAATCTGCATAGAGCTACCTCCACAAATCTGTCATGTTTTTCAGCAGGGGGCTTTCCTATTTTGGGTTTAACGACATGCAGTTTATTCTCTGTTTCTCTGTCCCATTGTTGCTGCCAGTGGTCCCGCAGCTTCCTTTTTACAAAAGGTTTCAGATCTTGATATGGGACCTTGTTTATGTCTATGCTGCTTCGAAGGGCGGCAGCTGCAGCACTACGGTCAGCAGCTTCATTTCCAGGAATGCCACAATGGCCAGGAACCCAGCAGACTGTGACAAAGAGTTTCAGGCCATAAGCAGAGTGGAGAGCTCTTAAAACACAATTAAAAGTAGGGTTTCTACTGACCTTCCCAGATGAAAGATTTGAGACGACACTGAGAGAATCTGTGTATATAACTGACTTCTTAACTTTGTTTTGAAGAATGTGGTTCAAAGCCAGTAGAATACCGTGCGCCTCTGCAGTGAATATACTTGTGTTCCTGTTCATTGTTTTGGATATATTAAGCAGGGGGCCATTTGCAGCACAGGATACGGTTGTGGTAGTTTTTGAAGCATCTGTATAAAATTCAGCTGCCTTGTATTTGTCACGGAGGAACAGAAAATGCTGAGTGATGACAAAGTTTGCTACATTTTTTTTTTGAATTTCTCTAAAGGACATGTCACAGTGAATTGGGAAAGTGTCCCACGGAGCGACCAAGTCATAAACTGAGGTACAGTAGACATCAGTGAGAGGAACTTGGAACTCGCTGACGAGGTGTGAAACTGCCAGCGGGAAAAGTGCAGCTATGGATGGTCAGTTTTCAAAGAGATGATCAGATGTGTTATTTTTCATTATGGTATTCAGAGGGTGTTCCTTCAAAGAAGTCATCTTTGCAGCATACATCAGAGCAGTGTAGGCGCGCTGGTACCCTAGAGACCACTGGTTTGATTCGACATGAAGGGATGGAATAGGACTTGTTTGATATGCCCCTGTGGCCAAGCGAAGCCCCAAGTTGTATACTGGGTCCAACATTTTGAGTGCTGTTTTGGTTGCAGACTGGTATACAATGCAGGCGTAGTCTATTCTTGACCTAACAACACTATTAAAAGGTGCTAGCAGACATTTTGTATACGTACCCCAGGACTGATGAGATAGTACCTTTAAAATGTTCATTGTTTTCAGGCATTTTACTTTTAGTAATTTAATGTGTGGTATGAATGTGAGCTTGTGGTCGAGCAAAATACCTAGAAACCTGTGTTCCTTTTTCACTGGTATGGGCTGACCTCCTAACGTGATACAAGGAAGAGGTTGTACACCGCATATCCTAGAAAAGACAACAACAGCACTTTTATCAGCGTTAAACTTAAAACCATTTCTTTCAGCCCATGTAACCAGTCTGTTGAAACTTAATTGGATTTGACGTTCACATATCGACAGATTACAGGATTTAAAGCTAACTTGGATATCGTCAACGTACGCAGAGTATGAAACAGTCCCAGGCAGCACAGTTTTAAGAGAACTCATTTTAACAATGAACAGTGCACAGCTCAGCACTCCTCCCTGGGGTACGCCATTTTCTTGAACAAATGTTCTAGACAGGGCAGTCCCTACACGGACACGAAATGTGCGATCAGACAAATAGTCTTGAATAACACTGAGTATACTGCCACTAAGGCCAAACGACTGCAGGTCCAATAGAATGCCATATCGCCACGTTCTGTCGTAGGCTTTCTCCATATCAAAGAATACAGAGAAGCAGTGCTGTTTATGGACAAAAGCATCTTTAACATACGATTCAAACGCAACCAGATTATCTGTAGTTGATCTCCAAGACCTAAACCCTGCCTGATTTTTGTCTAGAACACCATGAAACTCCAGAAAGTAAAAAAGTCGCCGGTTTATCATTTTTTCCAGGAGCTTACACAAACAGCTGGTCAGGGCAATAGGCCTGTAACTAGCAGCAAAGGATGGTTCTTTCCCCTCTTTTAGAAGAGGTACAATGATTGCCTCTTTCCATGCTTTTGGAAAGCGGCCTTTCTGCCATATTTTGTTAAAGAGAGAGAGTATTGTGTAAAGTGTGTCAATGTGTAAGTGCCTGATCATCTCATAGCTGATTCTGTCAGCTCCAGGGGCTGACTTACCACATGTGGACAATGCAGTAAATAGTTCGGGCATCGTAAATGGTGCATTGTATCCTTCATTTGAGCGTTGGTTCACACAAAGGGGCTGGCGCTCAGCTGGTTTCTTTTGCTGTAAAAATGTTTGTGTGCAATGAGAGGAACTGAATACGTGTTCAAAATGTTTGCCGAGAGCATCTGCTTGGTCTTTTATTGTGTTACCCACACTATTTACAAGGGGAGTAGGGTTGGTCTTGTAGCCTTTTAGTTTCTTTATCCTAGTCCATACTTTGCGAGAGTCTGTGTAAGAGTTTATAGACGATATAAACCTTGTCCAACTTTCATTTTTTGCTAAGCGCCGTGTCCGCTTTCCTTTGGCTTTTGCCCGTTTAAACTTAAGCAGGTTGTCTGCCATAGGATAGCGGCGTAAGAGTGCCCATGCTTTATTCTGTTCGGAACGTGCACGCTTGCACTCCTCATTCCACCATGGTCTAGGTCTGGGGAGGGTTTTAGGAGTGGTCTCTGGAATGCTCTTTTGAGCACAGTCAAGAATATGGGCCGTAATAAGTAAGCTGGCTGCTTCAACATCTAAATGACTTATTGCTGAAGGGGTTAGTCTGGAAAGTTCTTTGAATGTTTTCCAGTCAGCTGCATGTTGTTTAAAAGTTTGAGGCGAATCGGTGTCTTGGGAGTTATTGCTTATAGCTAGTAGTTTCACAGGGAAATGGTCGCTGCCATAGGGGTTGTTAATTAGTTTCCACTCACAGGTGGGCAGTAAAATTGCGGAGCCAATTGCCAGGTCTATTGCAGAATATGTGTTGTGGGCCGTGTTGTACGTTGGATGTTTCTTATTAAAGATGCAACTGCCGGATGATGTGATGAACTTTTCAATTAGCCGCCCTCGCGCATCAGCTCGCGCAGATCCCCAGAGAGGGTTGTGGGCATTAAAATCCCCTATAATTAAGTAGGGTTCAAGTAGCTCATTGGTGAGGTTTTCAAATTCGACGCTGGATAGACGATAGTCCGGTGGAATGTAAAGAGAACACACTGTAATTAGACTATCAAAAATTATGGCTGTAACAGCAACTGCTTCAAGTGAAGTTTGTAGCTGCAGGTGTTGACAAGCAACAGATTTTTGTACTATTATTGCCACACCACCAGACGGATGGTGGTAGTTCAGTCTGTCTTTACGAAATATAGTGTATTGTGTTAAAAAGTTTGACTGAGATGGGCGTAGGTGTGTTTCTTGCAGGCACAGTATGTTTGGTTTGTGATTTGAGAGTATATCATATATATCGTCAAGGTTGTTCAACAGCCCCCTACAATTCCACTGGATAACACTTTCAGCAGCCATAAATACCAAGAGAAGAGAGATACAGATCATGAGATGTTCTTTTTCCATTAAAAGGGTCATTAGTGAGGGAGTTTTGTTTTTGGGGCCCTTTGAGTAGTTTACCTAGGTCGCCGAGTGAGTTCCCGGTGTAGTGATCTTGGACGACTTCGGTTTGTTTGATTTACCCCGACCAGCGGAACTGCGGCGCTCCTGTTGTGTTTCAGAAGCAGGTGTGCTTGGAGAGACATCCATGGCCTCATCCAAGGTTTCTGAAGGAGAAGTGTCAGTGGGGACACTGTTTGTGCTAGAGGCCACAGCCACAGCACTGGACGTTGCTGCAACAGCAGTGACCGCAGGAGCAGCCTTCTGCTGTTTTGCAGATGCCCGGGACGGAGCGAGATCATCACTCCTCTGGACTGAGCTCGTGCTTGAGGCCTTAGGCACAGCACCAGAGCTCGTGCTGGAGGCCTTAGGCGCAGCACTAGAGGAGGGTGTAGCAGCAGAAGCCACGGGAGCAACTGTCTGCTGCTGAGCGGGGGGCTGTGGCGGGACCAGGTTGCACTGGGTGCCCGCATCCACCAGGCGACGCTCCACCCCCCGGCGAGCAGCGTCTGCGTAACTTCTGCCTGAAAGCAGGGCATGATTCAGGCGTGCTTGTGCAAAGGTTAGGTTTTCAGCGACTTTGAGTTGAATTATTTCTTTTTCCTTTTTGAATGCGGGACATGCACGTGAATACGCAGCGTGCGGTTCCCCACAGTTTGGACATTTCACTTGTACTTTTTTGCAGTCATCACTGGTGTGGTCAGCACGTGCACAGTGAGCACAGGTGGGTCGGCCATGACAAGACTGAGTTCCATGGCCATACTTCTGGCACTTGAAACACCTTCGAGGACTAGGTATGTAGGGGCGTACTGGACAGGATATGAAGGCAGCATGGACGGATTCAGGAAGCGTTGGACGGTTGAAGGTCAGAACAACATGCTTAGTTCGAATTTCCTCACCTGCGCGACGCATGGTGATCCGCCGCACAGCCGTGACGCCCTGTTCCCTCAGTCCTTCAAGCAAATCCTCATCTGTTTCGTGAAGCAGTTCCCTCTCAAAGATCACGCCTTGCGTTGTATTCAGGCTACGATGTGGTGTGACCGTTACTTTGAGTTCAGCCAGGGTGTTCTGTTTTAGTAGGTTCTGACTTTGGTTTTTTCGTAGCACCTCTACCAGCAGATCACCAGAGGCTAGTTTCTTAGCTTGGTAATCCCGGCCGACAACGCTTTCAAGGCACTTTGCAATGAGGAAGACAGATTTTTTAGCGAGTGGTGCATTTTCATCTTCAGAGTGGATAACCAGGTATTTTGTGAAAGTTTCACCTTGGGAGACTGGTTTCAGTTGTGTTACCTCGGTGCGGCCCCTTTTAGAAGGCCGATCAGTTTTTTGTGGGGGGATAGAAAAAGCCATATGAGCATGGAGTCAATTCGGCGGCAGAGCCGGTCGCCCACCACCGAGCCCAACAAGGGAACGTGACGTTAAAGTACACGCTAACCGGTACCCTGCCGCTACTATAACCCTATACTTGGTACCAAGGTTGATATCCTTGCACAGGGTTAACCCTTGCCGCCAGGAAAAGTGTAGAAATCAGGAAGGAAGGAGATGACAGGACAGGGGTAGGAGAGGAGCTAGGAAAGTCAAAGAGTGGAGAGAAAGAGAGGAAAAGGCGACTGGCTGATTCCCCCCGGGTGGGTCAGACCGGGGGTACCGTCTGCGAGAAGCGGGGGCCAAAGTGGAGTGTTGCCGCTGCTGGGGGGCCGTAAAGGTCCAAAACAACCCCAACATTGGCTCAGCCACCAGGTTCCCCTTTTCCCCGGACACGGCAAAGCCACGCACAGCCGGGACGTGGGTGGGTCCAACCCACATGTGCTCGGGTCCGTGGTGTTGCAAGACGCCAAGTGCCTACGGAAGTAGGCACCCCTGCGGAGCTCGCGACCGTGGTGGCGCTACTCACCAAAACACCTTGAGTACACAAGGTGCCCCCTGAGGGGGCTGGCGCGGTGCTTGTGTTCACTGCAAACTTCCACATATAAGCTTACGCCCCATCTCACCTCGCGCTCCCCAGTTCTCCCCCAGGAACGTTTGCAATACTGTCCCTCCTGTCTAGACACTTGGACGCCTTTGCCCGAAGAAGCGTCGACGAAGGCCCAAAATATTGGTTCGGGGATCCACCCGAAACAGGAGAGCCCATGAAATAGGAACTGCGGCCACGGCTGCGCCTCCCAGCTCCGACGCGGCGATTAGCAGCCGAATAAAGGCCGCGTTTGCTCTGTTCTAGGGAGCGTCTGCAAAATCAGCGAACAGCTCGTGGCACAAACGAACCTCTCACCAGATAGAAGAAGCTCTTAATCGACCAGATTTAGGGGAAATCCTCAAGGTGGAGTAAGTTTCTATGAAGGACAGTTTGACATCCACCTGAATGCAGCCATACGGCTACAGAGGAAAGCTACAAAAAAGAAGCTCTCCGTCACCTGAACAGTCGCTACTGCAACCGACAAAAATATAATAAATAATTCTCGAGACAGCAAGTAGAGCTTTGATGACGACTTCTGCTTCCCCATGCTAGATGTAAGATTTAAGTAACCGCACACCTGGCGCCTGAAAGTAGGGGAGGGGGGCTCTTGTTGGCACTGCCGTCACGCTGGTGCCTGTGGGCGACAAAAGAAGCCCAATGATTGATTTAGGAGCACGCTCATACTGTAAAAGCAGGGCGATGCTTCCCCCCTCTTCCTCCTAGCTTTTTATGGGAAATAAACACCGATTTCATAGCGCACTCCCGCACACTTGCTCCTGCGCCCAGCGGCTCACGTACGCACAATACGTCCGCCAACATGGCACATTGGAAACAGTTTTTTTTATATTACCCGTGAAGAAAAAAACAACAAGCTGCACGCTGCAAGCTTTGTTCCGAAACGGTTCCAACCTATTGGAAAGCGAACGCTAGCCGCTTTCCCTTGCTTTCCTGACTCTCCAGGGCAGTTTTCAGTGTAAATGCCACGTCAGCTGACATGGAACGCGTGTTTTCCACGGCATCCCTGATAATGACAGCAAAGCGAAACCGGCTCTCAGACACGTCTTTCGAGCAGCTCATGTTTGTCAAGCGCTACGTACAGGCAGAATGCAACTGTTTTATTTTGCTTTTTTTGTTTTTAGAAGTGATCGTTGAAGCAGCCGTCATTTACACTTTGTGTTTTGAGAACTGTACGGCGAAGCACAGATTTAGCTCACACCATTTTGTTACGTAATTTGATGAATGAAACCAAAATAAAGCTTTTTTTCTACCTTTCACTGCAGCTTGAGACCTTCATTGCAGCATATAAAATTCACGAGGACATCTAATTGCGATGCTGAGCACGAGGTCACGGGTTCGATTCCCAGCCGTGGTGGCCGCTTTTATGATGGAGCAGAAAAGCAAAAACGCCTGTGTGTACGAGATTTCGGCGCACGTTGAAGATCCCAGGTGGTCAAAATTAATCCGGAGCGCTCCGCTACAGCTCGCCTCATCGCCTGTGTTGAGTCGGTGCGTTACACCCTACAATCAATCAACGAGGGCACCTAAGCACTTTTTCTGGTGTAGGGATTTCCGCAACACTAGACTGGCCGACTGCCGAACGTGTCCTTCTATTATTATCGTTATCATTTTTCTTTACTTTTTTTTCGGTTGATCGCCCAGACCAGAGGACAGTTGGGGCAACCTACATTGCTACTCCACTGCATGCAACTCCTCAAATTAGTTACCTATACAGGCCTCAGTTATACAATGAGTTATACAGGCCTTGGACTCATTTTTTGCTGAGCCCAAGGGTGCAGCGCATTCTCTAAGTCCTTCTTTATTTAGCTAGATTCAAAGGTTGCGTGGTGTAATAGTGTGAACGATCTCCCAATTTGTAAAAGAAAAAAAAAAAACAAGACGCAAATTAGTATACGAACAAGTGCACTATCCCAGTATACACTAACGAGAGAAAAAAATTATCCCGGCGCATTGGTTCTCACCGAGACACCCATACAAAGGTCGCACATACTCTAAGCACAGCCTGAACTTTCGATCATGTGCAGTGGATGATACCTGACGCATGTAACTAAGCTTTTCGGCGAGGGCGACATTGCAAGCCTGCACACATGCAAATACAGAAAGTTCTCAACCTATCCATGCTTTCAACGTGCGCTTGACATCCGTGAGAGCTGACGACCTCTGCGGCCCGTGATCCGTATTTGGTGCAAAGGCAGGACAAGGTGCTGGAGCGGTAACTCTTCCAACTGATACCACCAGATCCAGAGGTTCTGTTTCCTGTTAACAAAACTATAGTTCTAACCATACTCACGACCGCTCCATACTCGTGTAAACTACTACGCGTGTAATACGCGTTTAAAAGGAATATGTCTTCTTCAACCATTCTTTTGTCAGTACAAAAAGAACATGTCGTCACTTTAGCATTAACACATTCAGGCTTAAACAATATGAAAACATCAGAACTCGTAAAGACATGCTGACCATAGAAATACTATAATAACTAACGAGAGAACTGCCCCTGTGGGAATTAGTAGGGTGATCGCACTGCACGAGATCAGCCACAAAGCCCCTATCCCTTGACCTTGGGGACGTGTTTTGCGTGTTTTAGCAGTTCTTAACGAGTGTAATAACATCAGCTTAATGGTGTGTTCATTGGTAACTTGATAATCACCCGATAAAACGGGGAGGAATTAGAGGAATTTAATTGAACTGGCCGGCCATTCCCGGAATGGGAATGGGTGATCTATTGGAATTCCGAGGAATTGAAAGGAATGGAATTTAGGCGAATTGTCATTCCTCGGAATGGAATTGGAATGGAACGGGGACGCCCATTCCGCAACACTGCTCCCAGCAGTTTTGGGCTGATATTGCACTGGTTCCGCGGGCGTGCGCGAGTACCCGTGCCACGCCAAATCGCGGGCTGTGTTCCGGGTTGTTGTTCTCCCGTGCCTGTCACCAAAACCGCTTTGTTTAACTGTAAACCAAGCTGACAATGCCAAAGTGATGGTGCAAATCGACAACAAGCTAGTTTCGCCGCTGTGCAAAAGCGGTATACCGCCCAAACAAGGGGCATGTTTGCCAATTCAGCGGATGCTACATGGCTTGCAGAATAGGAACGAAGCATCAGAAGAAAATACAGAAGGATGACGGAGGCTGCAGTTGTTTGCGAAAAGTCTGTTCAGGGCAGTTGTACCGAGCAAATGCTTATATGTGTCAGCAAATGCCAGCTGCATACAATAAACAGCTGCACAACAGCATGCCGATGCCGTTGTGCAGCTGTTTATTGCACCAAGATGGCAAGCTGGGCGATTTGGTATTGCTTCATGGTGATAGAAAATAGCCAGAGCAAGAAAGACGAGGACGAGGAAGGTAACAGACACAGCACGGTCTGTTACCTTCCTCGTCTTCGTCTTTCTTGCGCTGGCTATTTTCTATCACCATGAGCTGTTTATTGATTCCGCTTGTGCCAACTTCAGCTCCAGATTATGGCAAGCGTCAAGAAGCAGCGAAATGAAAGCAGGCGCATTTTGTTCCGCTGTGCATTAGCGCGTACCGTTCCAACAGGGAAAATGTGTCGCTCTTTAAAGCGCCGACTGAACTCACCGCAGTGGCTCAGTGGCTAAGACGTTGCGCTGCTGAGCACAAGGTCGCAGGTTCGATTCCCGGCCGCGGCAGCCGCTTTTCGATGGAGCACCGACAAAGCACCGACTGACCCTTCACGGTTGTCAGAGTGGGAGAAGCGGGGATCAAGAGAGCGGACAGGAAGCTGACGCCAAATGCGGCAGTATATGGGAAAAGCACTTTGACAATAACTGCATTGAGCGTTCGTTCAAGATAACACGGTGAACGGCGTTGTGAACGAAATCCCTCGCGACAAAGTGCGGATGAAGCCGGATGCTGTCCCCGTACAGTATTCGAGGCATACCTGATGCACCTTATCTGAAACTTGTATCGAAAAGAGAGATCAGAGACCTTTGTAAGCAGGAGCCGGTTGCGAAACGCCGCAGGGTGACCACCGAGACGCTAGACGAGGATGAAAACGTGGCCACACCTGAAGAAAACTACAGAGGCTTCGATCTTCCCGAACCCCTAGGAGAAAATCAGGCAGCACCACAGCTACCAAGACTTGGTAAAGGTCGTCATCCTTTTGATTCGTGGATGAAGCTTGCAACAGCTAGCACTAGCTAGCTGACACGTTAACTTACGTGAGATGTGAGATCCAGGTGAACGACTTCTCTCATCTTTTTATTGAGAGAATGGTGCTTATCATTTGCACAATGTTCAACTACCGTTGTATGGTGGACTAAACTATGAAATGTTGCTGAATTGTATTTATTATTTATCATTCAGGCGCAATGATTACAAAGCTGCACGCCGAGCGCTTACGTTACAAACCTAGTGACATCATTTAAATACACTCGCAAGCACAGTGTAACGTAGTCAGATATCAACCGTATGCTCAGGCGACAAGCAAGAGCTTATTTTATGTGGGACGGAGATTGCGCATAAAGGCCCGTTTGCACTTGCGACAAAAGCGATGGGAATTCCGTCACTTTGTCGCGCGACGATCGTTTTTGTCGAATGGTCGGGACAGAATTCCCGTCGCCTTCGTCGCAAGCGGGAATGGAAAGTTCTGCCGCTGCCGTCTG
The DNA here is from genome assembly GCF_048455015.1 of Haemaphysalis longicornis. Taxonomy (NCBI): domain Eukaryota; kingdom Metazoa; phylum Arthropoda; class Arachnida; order Ixodida; family Ixodidae; genus Haemaphysalis; species Haemaphysalis longicornis. Next base: position 158,233,724 of record NW_027526361.1, read on the forward strand.
CTACGCAGCGCGGAGGTAACCGCGCGATCTGCTCGGGCCGGACGAACGCGCACACTCCCGCGCGGCAGCGCCCCAAGCGGCAGCCGGCCGCGTACATCGCTCCCGGCGCCCGGCTGGAGCCCGCCCTCGGCACACTAGCCAGTATATTCTAGGCACTATACCCGGGGGTTTGAGTGGGCGCCGCAACGTGGCGCTACACTCGCCTGCGATTCTCGTCTACATCGCTATGTTGCCAAAGACGATCTGCTGGAACCTAGCCATAGACAGCTTTGCTGTAAAAATACAGCAGGTATAAAAGTCCGGCCAGAAGCAAAGTGCGAACACTGGCACTTCAGTGGTATTGCAGCGCCATCTATGAAAGTGGGCGATAAACAAGCTAACCACACGGCCATCTGTGAGACGGCAGAAGCCCCGGTCAGCAGGCTATCTTTAATTTCAGGCCCTGCTCTGAATACGTCATTGCCAACGTCACAAAAACACACGACTTAGTGGGAGAATTGAAATTTTGGGTAAAAATGTTTCATTTCTCAGTGAATAACGCATCGTTTCCTGCTGGACAAGCATTGAGGGCAATAGAAAACACTGAATCGCTTTAATAAAACAAACTGCATGGCCAAACTGCAAAGGCCAACTGCACTCAAATTTCACCTCGGCAAAATTCACTTTCAACGTACAGTACGTACCACCAAACCAACTGGGACACGACTGAGAGCCCCGTGAAACGTGCGACTGATTAGATGCACTTACAACAGCTCCGCCGCAGGTGATGCTGCACCTGCCAGCGGATCGCACACACAGCCACGAAGCGGAAGCGACACTGTCTCCTACAGCCAGCCAGGAGAGCTCCGCTGTGCGCACTTCTCCAGGGGCGGCGGCTCTTTCTAGCCGCTCGCTCGCCGGCTTCAGCTTGGCCATAACAGCTGCGCTCTTTTCCATTTCGGTTTCAAAATCTCCCCATTTTTTATGCCCGCTTCCGCCGTGGATAGGCGTATTTCAGCTGCGATATTTTGTATCCTGCAGTATTTAGACTATACGAAAATAGCGTTTTCAAGAGGTAGAGATTTTGAGTGCAGCTCAGCACAGAAGCCAACGACAACTGCAATGCCGGGGGGTGGCACAACTGAGGGCACGCACTGCCCGATGACGAGGACTCTTGACCGACTTCATGAGCCTCGTGCAAACTGAGCAACCAAGAGCTTTACCAGGGACCCTGAACTTCATGGGCCTTGACTAAATCCTTATCCCAGTATTGTACGGTTGAAAAGTCACGGGACAAATCCCCTTCACCGTAATGTTCCCACAGCAAAAGGAATGCAAACAGCCCACTTTGGGAACGGAAATCCGTGACACGATTGCGGGGTGAAGGCCGTCACACGGGCACTTTTGTGTGGCAAACCCTTGGGACGCTAGCCCTCCTTCCCGGCCAAATGGAGGAGACATGGGTGCACTGGTCACGTGGGACCGAGAGGAGGCACCGAAAAGGGGGGCACCTCCGCTTTGTCCGGGTGGGCAGCGCCAGTGAACGCCGAGGGGGGCGGGGCAGACGACACACGACCAGCGACCGCTGGGCGCTTCTGAAGCGAGGACAATCCAGGAGAAGCAGCATGTATAGCACAAAAGAGGCATTTTTAGGTGCGAAAAAGCCCCTAAAAGCACCGAAACAGGCACAATAACCTACTGCTTAAAATGCTTTTCTTCCCTCAGGTTGTGCTTACACGTTGAATAGGCTCGATACGAACTGAGGGGAAAAGTGGACATCTTGCCTAAAGTCCCGGTCAGTGCAGCCATCCTTCGAGAGAGAGAGAGAGAAAATGTTTATCGCTTTGCCTCTCACCAGAGGGCACACATCTTGCCGGCTCCTTCCTTCCCTCTAGCACCACCTGCCACGCCTGACACCGACACCAGACAGTCTTCAACTTCCAGCACTGCCAACGCCCCCAGTGCGTTAGAGACGCACTGGCGAGGAGGGGCGCACACCGACAACCGTGCGAGTGCCACTAAGGCGAAGTCGTGTGCACCGACCGTGAGCCGCGCACGATGTCTGCTGGGCTGCTGGCGACGCAGTTTGCGGTTTTTGGTGCACGAGGCGTGTTCGAGTGGTGGCATGACGTAGGGTGCGCTGTGGCAATGTTGGCTACGCGAAGAGAGTGCCGGTTCCGTTCATCGGTGTGACAGCCCTACGCTCCAATTCCAGCCCAACTTCCTTAATAAGAACGAGTGCGAGTAGGTTGTGGCTCGAATGCCATATACGACCTTCACTTCTTAGCTCAGCAGCAGTGTTGTGTCCCACTGGGCATTACCTCAGCAGCGTTCTCCCATTTCAAACAGTGCAATTTCGTCGGGACTTATCAGAAATTCGTATCATCCACATTCCACTGTAACTACAACTCCTGCGTCCTCATCTCTTGCCTACTTTTCTTCAAGCACAACTCTGCAGGCACCCGGTCGACGCGTACGCTGTCGGGGCGCATTGGCGAGCGAGTACGGCAATTGCGCGACGCCTGACATTGTTGCCGAACTTCACGAGTACGGAACGCATTTCACGGCGCCCATCGCGGCCCTAAGACCGCGAGGCGGACGGTCGCCACGGCGGCACCCGGTCTCGCGAGTCCAATAGGTGCAAAGTGCACTGCACGGGTCTCGGGTAGGGGGGGAGATTTCACAACACCTATGAGGCGCTAGCCGCAAAACGCATCATCGCCGTTATCGCAACAAGGGCCAGTTTACCTTGGCTTGGCTCGGATTGCGTCCTGAAAACAGGTGCCCCGCAATGTCGCTTTCAATGGGGAACCTCAAGTAGTTAGTTTCGTTTCTGAAAGTCGGCGTACACCCTTGGGCTCAGGTTGGGTGCAGAATCGCCAAATTCAGAGGAAATGTAGCGGGATGTAGCAGCCAGAGCACTTGGGCACAGTTTGGCGCAATTGGCGCAGCGGTAGCATCACTGAACATGTCAGTAGAGCATCACCACACAACGCCACTGCGATTATTCATATGTGATTATACATGTTGGCTTTACGGCCGAGAATTGGGTGGCAATGGCGCAGACGCTGGGACCTGTATCTTTTTTTCTACGAGATGCGGACACATGCACAGACATGGCGGGCGTTGCCATGGTGGTTTGGAGTCTTGCCAAGAGATTTTCATTTGGTTATGAGGTTTAACCCGTCGGCGCTACAGAGGCGATGAGGCGTGCTGTAGTGGAGGGCTCCGGATTAATTTTGACCACCTGGGGATTTTGAAAGTTCGCCGGGTCTTGACAAGAGAAAAAAATCCCTCGCTAAACTTTTACGCAAATACCATCTATGGGTACAGTCAAACCCCGCGATAACGAAATCCCACGGGTACGAAATTCCCGCGGCAACGAAACATTTTCGCATCCCTGGCGAACGTCCATAGACGCCCATGTATTTTATATCTCACAGCTACGAAATGTTTTTGGAAACTGATTCCGCGTTAATGAAATTCGCTGCAAGTTTGGTCGGCGTTTTACCTACCCTTTGTAGGTTAACTGTGTCCAAAAAGTGCTCAAATACATTTTTTTTGGTCTCAAAGTGCGTAAACTTCAGCCACAGCACGGCCGCCGCCATATTTGTTTAAAAAAGACCGCGCAGCCAGCTGCCATGGAGGTGAGGAGGCAACCTCGCAGCAGCACCACCAGGGGGCGACACATGGCAACTCAAGTCGCGGCTTTGGCTTGGGCTATGCTAGCCCGCTACCGCTGAACAGCGCACGTGCGTTTGTTGTTTATGTGCGGCTATCGGCATGTTTGCTCTCGGTAAGATGCCTTCGCCAGCCCAAAAGTGGAGGTTTGTATTGCTACGAGATAAGGCAGCCATCCTTGCCGAAGTCAGTGGCCCAAGTGGAGGAAGGGAGTGTAAAGGGAGGATAGCGCCGATGAGTTTGGAAACGCCTGCACCTCGCTCAACCATTTTGACAAGCAAGGATCCTACCAGTTCTCAATGGCGCACGTGTGCAAAACAAAACAGTGACGACTGGACGTCAGCAAAGCGGTGCTCACTTAGTTTTCTAAACAGTATTGACGCAACGAGGTGCCACTCTGTCTAGCAAAGTTCGTAAACAGAATAAGCTGGGTTTTGCATGCATGACCAGACATACTCGGTGCCGAGGGCCAGGCCCACGGAATGTTTTGGATGTGTTTGACACGATCTCGTCATTCTTAGGCGCGCGCGACGACTAGCAATGAACCACTTGTACAGTGAGAGATGTGACGTTGGCTGCAAGGTAAGGCTCACGAAGTAATATGCCGACTTGAGGAAATAAATTGGAAATAAATTTTTGGTTTGTGGCCGATTTTCTGGTTGTTTATGTTTCCTTCTCGCAGCAACGAAATTCCTGCAAAGGCGAATTTTCTGGCTTTCCCCGGCGGTTTCGTTATTGCGGGGTTCGACTGTATATGGAAAGTGTAGCAGACCCACTAAATTTGTTTTCAATTCAGAAGCATTACTTGCCTCCTTATGCGCGTGCAGGTGTGCGTGCGTCAGTGTGTGCGCATGTATCAAAAAGATACATGGAAGGCAAAACCCGTTTTTCTGGTTCCCACCTTTCACGCCCAAACTTCAAACAATCGTAACTCCTGCTACAGAGAAGATAGGATAATAATGTCAGTCTTATTGCCCTCCTCCATTCGTGTGCAGTTCACTGGTACCTAGTTTAGCTTCCCCCCTCCAGCAGTTTTTGTACAAAGGCTGTCCAAAAATCAAATATAAAAATCCAAATATATTTGAATATGGTCGTTTTACACAATGAGAATGAAAAGCTACATGCGCCCCCCAATCGTGATCATCATAACTGTATAAATTAACTTTTCTGGCCCAATTCTGGGAAGCGTGCGAGGGGCGAGTGCCGGCCGGTGCGCCGGGCACCCCACGCCGAGTGGCAGCTGGACCATCAATCGCTGGCTGCACTCGGCTTTGGGAAACAAACTGCGACACGTGCAGTTCCGTGAATGCATTGCCTTTTGGGCCCTTTGAGGCTCCCCGAGAAGCGATGCAACAATGCGTCAGGACTTGTTCCCTCGGTATCGAGGCCTGGTTTGCGTGGGCACAGGCAGGAAGTCTGGGCAACCACGCGCCTAATTACGGGCACCGCCTTCCGGCTTCCGTGTGGCCTGTGAGCGGCCAGAAATGCGTGCTGCGCGTCTCCTGCCTTCCTGGGAGGCGTGGTTTCTTTTGCGCCGGAGAGAGGGGAGAGCCCCGCTTGATGCGGGCTCGTCTCAAGCTCAAAGTATGAATATCCTGTGTGCCTTCGATCAGCGAGCCATCTTCAGCATTCATTACCGCTCGACCGATTCCCCGTCAGGGGGAAGTGTGACTGGCACAAAATAGGAGTTTTTTTTTCTTTTTAAACGACATTTTAGCTAAATGTTTGCAAATTACGTGAGAACGCACCAAATATAGTAGTTTAAACAAGTCCTTAGCCCACCTGTCATGTGAGGCTGCCTGTAGGGGCGCCACTGAGATCATCCCCCTGGCGGCCAGTTTCAAAAGCAGTTGCGGGAGTTTCCGGCCCGCCCACCACTGTTGCCACTGCTTTTGTGGTACATTCGCGGCTGATACTATCCATTTGCATGCGCTGGAATTTGCAAATACATATTTATGCGGAGCAGCCACTCTGTTTGCAAATGTGGTGGATTTACGAGCGTGAATGCTCCTGACGAGATGTTAGTGCAGTACATTCGGTCCGCATAAGCGCCAGGTGTGTGTCACAGGCCGGCCTTGCAAAACTGGCATACGCATGGAGCCGATTGCAATTCCATGGCCCTGAAATCTGCTCACAGTACCTCCGTAAGCAGCATTCGTTCAGATACTCGTGCTACAGCTATACATTACGATGCAAGTCGGTTTCGTGTGCTGTTATAATCTAGTTCAGTAAAGCTTGATGTAGGGCTAGTTGGTGTAGTATCTTTTGAGGGTAAGTTGCGCTTGTTAAGAACACTGAGACGGACACAAGAAAAAAACGTAGACTTTCACGAAAAGACAAGCGCCGTCTTTTCGTGAAAGTCTACGTTTTTTTCCCCGTGTCCGTCTCAGTGTTCTTAACAAGCGCAACTTACCCTCAAAAAGTTATAATCTAGCGGAGCACAGCTCGCCAGTATCTTGCTCAATACCGTGAACAAGCCAAGGTGGCAGAACTTTCACGGACATTCTATGAAATAAGTACAGTGGATAATGAAGAATTATATGTGGGAATCAGCACACGACAAAAAATTTACTGCTGGGTCGTCTTGTCGCGAGGTGCACCCTCGCAAACATTCACCATCTGCTACATATATACTCCGCTTATATCCGCGTCCGCGACTAAACGCTTCCTCGAAACATCGTCATATGGCATAGGCAGCAAAAAAGTGAAATCAGAGGGCCTTATCAGATACCACACTCTTCCAACGACAACTTTTATCGTTTGTGACTAAGTACTATATACTTACTGTACAGGTACTATCGCGCCCAATTTGACTCGCAACAGGCGAGCGGCCGCTGCAGCTGCTCCCCGGGAGGCGGTGGCGCCTTGCAGCGAAGCATTCGAGAAGTAAAGGGTCAGCTGTTGCGATACCCATCAGCATCCCCCGTGTGCACCCTTGCTGGCTTCTTTCTTTTGTGGCTGGTATAAATTGTTACCTCAGAAGTTTTCGGGCTGGCTTACCGCATCGCCAGCGATAAGTTTTATCATTGGCTGCAAGGCTCTTATGTGCATTTGCGCAAGCCTTCCAGTTCGGCAATAACAGGGCGTCGCGAACTATCGATAACGTTCAATCTTCCACACAAATAAAACACTGGCTGACCGCATTTTTTTATTTACTGCTTCTGCCTCTAATTCTGACAATGCCTCACGGTACGAAATGCACTATTATGCTTTCAGCTACGTCACTGATAGACACTGTTCCACTATGCTTGCCTTACCACAATGAAAACCTATAAGTGCCGTAAAAAACAATATGCATGACGCTATCTTCCAAGGAACCGTTATGACATACTGCTTTCTATTGGTCACAGCGTCACTTTCCCGCTGAAAAATGAGAGGAGAGCATAAAGCACTGATGCCAGTCTTTATACACCCCTTTCAATGCCCTTTTCGGCTGCATTGTTCTTTCCACAGCAGGCCGCACCATGTCAAGGGTGCCTCAAGTGAACGTGTGTGCATTGTAGAATTATGCCTGACGTCTAATACACAGCGAGAAATCGCTGAATTAACTGGCCGATCAACGAACACGGTGAACCGCATTATTCGGGCCTATAGAAATGAAGGGCGAATTTGTGACACCCCTCATGATCGTCGCCCCCGCGTTACCAGCACCATTGAAGACGAGGTTTTGGTCGCCGCAGCTTATGCTAATCCGTTTGGCACTGCGCAGCAGCATGCTCAACTTGCAGGTGCTTCAGCTTCCCTGACTACGGTGAAAAGAAGGTTGGCTGAAGCTGGACTGAGGAGCCGTGTCGCCGTGCAAAAGCCTCTTCTATCCGACGACAACAAGGTCTCAGGTTTGCGTCTGAGCACAGCACCTGGAGCGTTGACGACTGGAAGCAGGTGGTGTTCTCGGACGAATCGACGTTTACCACAAGATGGGACCAGAAACGTCACGTCTGGCGTCCTGTGAACACTCGCTACGAGCCAAAATACATACAAGAAGGGGCCTCAAGCGGAAGGACCACCGTAAACGTGTGGGCCGTCATGTCCAGAGATGGACTTGGTGCACTACACCGAATTGAAGGCTCCCTAACTGCAGAGAAATATTCCGAAATCCTGGAATATGTAATGATCCCATATGCCCTAGACAGCCCATTTCCTGACGGCGGTTCCTGACCTGGCCGCAAAAGTGCACACCGCAAAAAGTGTCAAAAAATTGTTAACCGACCGCTGTGTGCGCCAACTTGAATGGATCCCGAAAGGTGCCGACGTGAGCATCATTGAGCCTGTATGGGGAAGGATAAAGGTAGCGCTGTCGAAGGAAGAACTGCACAGAGCATCGGCGGACGATCTGTGGCACATGGTTGAAGCTGCACGGAACGTCATGAAGGAGGACAGAGGCTACGTGGAGGCCATCGCTTCCATCCACAATCCAACGGAGGCATGACTCAACACTGAGTCACCATCAACTTTGTCTCCATAAGGTTTTTTCTAAACAAAAGTTATTGTTATTGCATGTTTTTGCTTTGTTGCTGCCTCATAACGAACAGACATCTAAAGGCATTACAGTGGCACAGGTCAATAAACTCTTTCAGTTTCCATGTGTTAACTCTGAATTAATTTTGGCGAGTTTAAATTTGTAATGAACATCTATAGGTAAACATGGCTCGTGTATTTCCAAGAGTGTTGACATCATTAAGGCCGAAGCCTTATTTATATCGTCGTTTCAACAAGTCCCTGAGCGAAAACCGCTCGCCAATACCCATTGTGTAAAAGTTCTGGACTCCTCCAGCGAGTTCAAGGCAGTTAAAGCGGACCAGAGCATGATGGCGCATGAGTGGATGACAAAGCGAATTGAGAGTTGTTAAAGTTAAGAGCAATGAAAGTGAATTAAGGGGAATCAAAGCAAATGAATAGGAGTGAAAGTGAATCATGATCGATCACAGCGGATTAGGAAGGACGACACAACAAAGAGAAAATATTGGGAATTAAGACGATTAGAAGTTAATTTAGAGGAATCATAGTGAATGAAAGGGGATGGCTAAGTGAATGAAGGTTATAAAAGAGAATAGGAGGAATCAAAGTGAATAACATAGAGGACAGTGTTAATTTTTAAGATGCTCAATAACAAAGCTTTTTTAAAAATACGTTCCATAACAATAGCCGAGCCACAGTTCATTTGGCGGTAATAGCAATGAAACAATCACGCGTCAAAATTCTGGAGTTGCAAGGCTGCGCCAAGCTGAACTACATCAGGCACATCAAGCGCATTCGGAGCGCGAAAGGCAACAGAGCACTCGGGGGTTGCTGATGATTATCGGAAGAGCGGCCTCTCTCCCTTTACTTCTTGAGTGCTTTGCTGCAAGGCGCCACCGCCTCCCGGAAAGCAGCTGTGGCGACCGCTCGCCTGTTGCGAGTCAAATTGGGCGTGATAGAACTGCGAAAAATGCGTGAGCTGAATGATCAGCTGTTCGTTAAAGTCGAAAAGCAAAATAAAAGTGAATGCACAACTTGTGTTCCTTGATTTCGCCCCGCATTGGAACCCAACGTCCCCCTCCCGTACCCTGCCCCCATGTCTGGCGAAATAGGAGTGCATTTCACAGTCTTAGCTGGCTCAAGTTTAGACGAACTTCTTCAGCATTTCCAAAGCTACACTGGGTTTTTTGTCACTCCTGTATGAGCTTTTCGCTTCTCTTGGAGTTGCAGACAATTTATTTTTCCGTGGATTCATTGACCCGCCTTGCTATAAGGCGTGAATGGGCACATATTTTACGATGCAGAGCCTCGTGATATACTTAACATTTTCGCGTGGCCTCTATTCCCATAAAAGGCACAAATTATCGTCAGGTATTTCGTAATCACATCCCCGAATAATATTCTTCTACGACGTATATATACGAAGCAAAGCCGCATTCGTTGTCCCCACTGCAAAATGAAGCCACTGTGCCAGTGCCAGGTCTAAGCGAGGCGACAAAAGAATTCACTTGCGCCTCATGTATTCAGAGGTGACAGTGGTGATACGCTGCTGCCGTCGCCGACGCCCGTAAGAGCGACGAAGAGGCGCGCACTACCACGTCCACGGATAGCTCTATGAAGTGGCAGCTGTTTTTGAAGTGCCCTAAACGTACTATGCTTGGGGCACCCAAAGGCAAAAGGAAGCAAAAGAGAACCAAAGCAGTGCCCTCCCCTTAAGCGCAGCGATCGCGAAGCTCGAGGTGTACACTAGGCCGCCATTTACTGGCACTTACCCCGATCGTACAAGGCTTTCGCCCGGTCTGCACTGCAGTGGCCAAACGCTTGCACCTGCTGCCATAAGCCACAAGCGAAAAACTGCGCAAGCATAGGCACACGTTACGTAATTTCGTGTTTGTGAATGTGAAAAGCAAGCTCCAACTGTGTGAGCCCAGGTGCCTGCCCGGACCGTGGAAGGCCTCACCTGACGCGGAGGCGTGGCGGGGGCCCGCAGGCGCTGCAGCTCCTGCTGCTCCTGCAGGTTGAGCAGCCACTCCCGCTGCCGCAGGGCCTCCAGGGGGCCGCCGCCCCCCTGCACCCGGGAGGAGAGAGGGGCGCAATGGTTGGAGGAGGGACACTCGAGCCAAAATACCCCACTGGGTACACGGCACAACTTGCTCCGGAAGGGGGTGAGATATCTGTCTGGCGGTACCGATTTTTGAGGAAGCATGCGAGCTACGCACCAGCGCTTGGTTCAACAAGGCGTCAAATACTGGCCACGGGATCGCTTTGTGCTTAGTCATTCGGAGCTGCAAGGGGCGTCCAAGTATGGGAAAGCACAAGTGACTCGACTGAAACTGACCAAAGCACTCGGTACGTGCTAGCGTTGTATTCGGTTGCTTCTACAGATGCTATTCGCACAAGTATTTAGTGGGCCATTTCTTTGCTCGGCAACACTGGAAACCGCATTTCAACCGCATCTCACGAAAAAAAAGAAAAAAGACATTGGCGTACGTCATCTGCCTTGTTTCAACCCAATTCTTCCCAGCCTTAGTGTTCACAGACCTATTACCATATTTACTCTCAATTCTTGGGAATTTACTTTTTTGTCACACTGAATAAAAAGTGCAGCGGGCATATGTTTTTATCTCAGCGTGGTTGCTGATGCCGCAGACGAGCGTGGTAACCTGACATTGCACTCCACTACAGTTCACACAGAAATGCTAAAAACGCATTCCAACAAAAAGAAATCTCAACACTAGCCGGAGACGTGAGCGCGAATGCCGTGGCTCACAATTTTTTAATAAAAATTGCGCGCATGCAGAGCGCCACCTGCTGAACGCAAAACAAACCTTCTTGCGCCATAAAAACGTTGCGGCATGCGAACAAAGCACAAAACGTACTCCACACTCTTTCCCTGCTCTTTGCTGTTCCGGGTAATTTTAGCGGCGTGCAAACAAAGCATTAAACGCACTCCGCACTCCTCTGCTCTAGCCGTTCCGCAACGTTGCCATTACGCTCCGCGCTTTTGTTGTTCAGCCGTGTTGCGACCCTTTTTTGTGCTCCTGGTGCACTCCGTACGATGGGCCAGTACATGAGCTACACAGCCGGTTTTAAACTGAAGGTGCTGCAGCATGCTTTGATGCACATGGAAACCGCGTGGCTGGGCGGCACTTCAGTGTTGGCCCCAAGGAGGTTAAAAAAAGACAGCGTCTGGAACCTCGCGCGGGGCACGAGATTGAGCCCCCTCGCAACGGCTCCTGCCCCGCGTGACGTCATAAATACGTCATAGTGACGTCATATTAACAGCAATTGTCATTATATTGCATAGTAGAATACAAAAAGCACATTTTTTTTCCATTTTAATAAGAAATTAGAAAGCCACTCATTTGCTAGAAGTTCTATAAAAGAATTTTTTTGTTCGTTCTTGCGGAAGCCGCCGATGCTGCTGCTGCTGGCGGTATGGCGTATCCGAAAGCCCTGAATGCCTGAATTTCTTGGGTCAACAACATAGAAAAAGCAGAGTTGACAGAGTTAAAAGCCCTATCAGAATGTGCGAGAACGTTGCCGTATGCAGGGACCAAGCCAGCCTTTCCACACGGTAGCGAAATCCGCTCTCAAGTAATGCTGACCTGTGGCCGCCTGCTGTATGCCGATGGTACCTGCGTTAGACGACATTGCGCAGCCGAGTGGCCCCGTTCGAACAACCCACGTCCCACGCAAGAAAAGACACTGTCCGAGCGTGATTATGCGAGCCTACTGCGGCATGTCCGCGCGGCGGCATCTGCTATCAGCAGTTTGCACCACGGCAAGTTCAGAATGTTAAAATGGGTGGCCTGAAATCGCGGTGTGTTTTCAAAATGACAGCAGCGCAGAACGTACAGTGATCAGGACGTAGGCTAGACACGGCCACTGATATTTTACTTGTTGCATGTGTGCATTACACGTGCAAACCACGGATAGCTAGAAAAGGTAATCATTGGTGTCCCTACACATGTACCGCGTACAACCCAGCACAGTAGTTTCCGAAGACCCGAAAATCGCAGTTTGTCACGCTTTTTGTGTATATTTTCGAGTGAATTGAATTGTGGCTTAAAATTGTTTACCCGAAATAGGTTTTGTGCGCGGAAAAGTCCGGTGATCATGAGCTTCTTGCATCATAAATGCATGGTATTCAGCGCTTGAAAAGATTTTTCAGATGAAATTATTGCAGCTGTAGTGGTGAGCCATTTCACTACAGTAAAATGTGGCAGAAATACATCTGCGATACAAAGGATGGGAAAGAGACAGAACATTGGCAGTCTCGTATCCCGTGGCCCAGATTGTGGCTGGGTAGTTTCCGTCATGCATTCAGCTCCTCACATTGGCACACACACGATGCCATGACAAATTAGGACCGGGGTCCTCCAAAAGGTACACTAGCTAGGCGCTTCATGCCATAGCTTCTGCATTGGCATAACCTTCACGGCTCTGTATGTGGTGGTATATGATATGTTGGCCAGATTTCCCCGAGTCCCCTCATGCAAAGGACTTAATTCAGGACACCCAGCCGATAGGGTCAGAGAAGAAGCTGTACAGACGGTAATAGGAAGGGCCGACCATAATGTCTCCAGCATATGAAAACCCATGGGTTCTACGCAGGCTCAATAGTCAACGTCAAAGAGAATCTTAAGATGTGCCTGGAATGTGGAAGCCTCAGCGGATTGTTTGTGTCCATGGGCATAAGCAGCGAGCACACAGCAAATGTAATTGATAGGCAAAGGTCAAGGCTGTAATGGTGCGAGTTTAACCAAAAGAAATGGTGAAAAACATCCCAATTTCAAACTGCATTGATGCAATATGGGCACGAGTGAAGTCATATGGACGTGCACTGTAAATGCAGTTATCTGTGTGTTAACTGTACGTTAGCACTCAAGTGATACGATCAAACGGAATGGAGGCCCTACTGCAATTGCCCAGTTATGCTTTTTTTGCGGTGGGTTAGGTTGGTGGCTATCAATTGCACAAACAAGATTCTGTGATGTCATAGAGAAATAGCTGGAAAGTGTGTATGGAACTTCCACTGCTCTACACATTTTCTGTACTATCTTATTTGTTTGAAGTTTACAATAAAATTGATGTCATTTGTTTTTTGGGCAAAGAAGTCTTTTTAATGAACGAACCTTGTATGTTTCTTCATAGCCTCTGTAACAGCCTGCCTACTGTGCCCCTAAACAGTGGTCGCTAAACAAATGCCCACTTGCCAGCCAGCTTCAGGGACTTGTAACAATTTACTAGGATTTCTCATGGCCAACATAAATTCCAAGGATTCCACGGTGGCGGCACAAGGTACACGGTGGCAGTGCAAGTCTCACAAGAAGTTTGACAGCAGGACCGGACACTGTAACACAACCAACAGGCTTCATAGGTGGAAACCAAAAGCCCACCCACACAATGCCATGCAGTAAGCCAATGCAGTGAGTCTCCTGATTTTTATGCGAGGCATTCAACGTGTGGGTCCACTAGTGAGGTCTAGCTGGCCAGTTTGGGCACAAAATACTCACTTTTGTGATTTCAGACAGCTCTCAAAGGCCTATCTAGATGTCTGTTTTTTCCGCGAAAAAAAAAAAAGTGCAAGCTCGCAGTTGGGGATCTTGAAAACATTGTTTAGCCTCTCCAGCAATTGTGCGAGCCTGAGGTAACCCTGCCTATAGGTGGTCCTCATGTTTGCTAGCTCCAGGGGTGAGACAGCCCAAACAGATTTGGGAGCAGTTTTCGGAGCAGCAAAATTTCGATTTTGGAGCAGAAGAATCTTGATTTGGAGCAGTTAGGGACATTTAATACATCGTCTTGTGAGCTTAAAAAATCATTATTTCAGCAATTTGCAGGGTCAAGTGCACATTTCAATCAGTTTTGAATACACAGAACACTCAAACAGCCTTACCTGAAACAGTTTTTAAGAGTATCACAAAGTACTAACTGCACTACCTTTTTCCTAACTGGTGATATTGTGTTGCGCCTGCACGCAACACTGACAACAAAACTGCCGTTAACATTAGAGAGTTTTAGCAGTCCGTCTGTTCTGTTGGTTACTTTGTTACCGGGTTGACCGCACCGGTCTGCGCCTGCGCGCGCGGAAGGGCGAGGAGGCGCGGGCAACTAATCCCCCTACGGCTACGAATGCCCAAGTGCCCAGACGAGTCCCGGTGAGCACGGTAACTACGTACACGACGGAACAGACAGACTGCTAAAACTCTTATCAAATTTAAGGGCTCCGCAATTGTGGCGTTTTTTTTTGCTGTTTTAATGCTAAAATTATTATTTTTGTAATCCCACGCTGTGTTGTACGAACGACTGTAGTCACGGCAACAGTTGAGCAGCTTCGAGCTAACTGTCGCATAGCCCAACCAGCCTACCCGTTTCAGTCCCCGGGGCGCAGGTTCACCCTATGGTCATTCGAGTAGCGTTAATGTTTAGCCACCTAGATTTTGGCATTAAATATCACTTTGCATACATCAAGTGTTATAGTCGCGTTCTATGGCAACCGTGTAGTCTTGCAGCTATTGGGCGCTGCCTGAACAGGTCGCGGCGCCGCACCACAGCCCGCAACTTTCGTGTCGACCGTTCCATCCGCGAGGCTCGCGATCGCGCTTTGAAGCACAGCAACACCTCAACATTTTACAACAGCACAACAAGCCAAAAAATTCACTTCACGAACCCTATTATAGACGCGCGCACCGCGTTTCGCACTCAAGGACAAACCACGCCGAAGTCGTAGGCAATGAACTTTTTGAACGTAGGCAGTGAACGTAGGCAATGAACTTTTCAATGAACTTTTTTTCGAGCCGCCCAACTTCCCGTAATCTGGCACCAATCTCAAACCATATCCTTGCGTTAACGTCACTGTTCAGAGCCACAACAGATAGAATGAATAGACTGGAACTCAGCTGATAGCGTAAATAAACCAGGGAAAATATCGGCGATACGCACTGAGCGCGTTGGTAGCAGCCAGATCAGGCGGCGGCCATGTTTGTTGCCACAGCGATGCCTAATCGAGAAGGCAGTTTCTGCGATCCCGGACGGAAAGCGAATCGAGCTTTAGAAGTTATCGCTTGCTTCGTTTCAGTCTTTCTATTTGTGCCATTTCTGTGTTTGCGATTGACCGACGATAAAAGCGGTGACCGAGATGCGGGAGGCTTTTGTCCCCGCCGAAACTGACATGAGCATCAAAATCGGTGCCCTTGAGGCTCTTCTGGAGCAGTTTGGCGCAATTTTCGGCATTTTCGTGCTTTTGGAGCAGCTTGGCGCAGGAAAATGGAATTGTATCAGAAAGGCGCAATATGCGCAGCTGTCTCACCCCTGTAGCTCCCTCAGCAAGCACATGAATGCAGTGACTGAGAAAGATGGTGGCCAAAGGGAGAAGAGAGGGTGGTTCCTGAACAAACAGCCCTTGATCATCAAAACAGCAGAAAAGAGCGCTGACGACTCCGAGTCCTCGGCGGGGGTGTCAAAATACCTTCTGGCCTACGTGAACAGTGCATTCAGAAACTTTTCTCTAAAAAATCTTGCGATTACACACACTCCCTCCATGGAAGGGGTTTGTTTCCGGCAAGGTGGTTGAGTTGAAATTTGTGATTAGTCCACATTGACTCGCCATTCGTCCCTTTCATTTAGCATGCTTCCGAGCTTCACTTTAAAAACCCTGCTTTTTCTAATTTACGTATAAATGGATTGGTTATGGAATATTTTCTTATTTACCTCTGCTCAAATAAAACTGTGTTATACCTTAAGCGCTGCTGTGTCCATGCAGGCGTAACATTCTTCAATGGTGTTGTGTGGGGTACATTAAGCTCAGTACGAATAAACTTAAAACCAGGGCAAGTGAAGTTTCTCCGATTGTTTCAGGGTATCCAAACTATTTATAAATTTTTGTAAGCATTCTAACTGTCTACCAATACTTTGGGGGTAACTCAACTAAGCTCACCCTTTTTTCCCATGCCTTTATTATTGTTGTGCTCTACACATTCCCAGCTGGAACATGCCTCCTGAATTTAGGGCCCAAACCATTCTTTTGCTATTTCACACGATTGCAGCTGTATAAAACATTGCTTTTGTTTAGTTTTAGCCTATGATTTCCAAAAGGCCACTTAACTACTGTCAAAACCATATTAAAACATTAATTGATATTTATAACAAACAGTATTCTAACATTTTACATAAAACATTTGGTTGTTACCTCACTTGACGTTTTTGTTAGACAGCCAGCCTGGTTCATATTTATCTAGGTATGAAGGACATGTACACAACAAATTCCTTACTGCAATACATTCACTTACAGCAAATCAGCAGTGACAGAAGCCACATGTTTTGGCTTTCCAGCAGAGCTTTGGTGTCAACAAAAAAGGAGTCTTTCTTGGCTTCTCTGCAGAGCTTTGCACTCAAGCAAAAAGATCACTTGGCTGTTTGGCTTTCCTGCAGGACTGTAGTGTAGTGCTAGAAGGCATCACTTGCTTATTTGGCATTTTTTCTGTGTATTGTGCCAAGAAACCCTTGCGTTTTGTTTGGAAAAGGAACTTCACACCACAGACTGTGCAGAGAAAGTAGAGCTACTCAATGACTTTTTTCACAGCCACGTTGCGTAGAATCACTTGTCATTGACAAACACCATGTTTGCTTTCTGTCTGAAGGTGTGAATCTGGGAAAGTTGGTTTATATTTTGGGGGAAAATACAGCGACAACAACAGTACTGAAGTACAAGGAAAGGTGCTGTGATGAACAGTGTCCATGTGTTCGCAGCTTTTTTGTCCAGTTTCTTTCCCGTGTTTTTTCATGAAGACTTGCTACAGTGCCTGATCAAGCCTGTTTTTGTGTAACAAAAATTTCAACAGCGAAGCACATATTCACATGCTTCCCATAGACACCAAAGCAGAAGTACGTTCACTGGAGTCATTTTATTGTTGAAGCCTTCCAGGATACATACAGCTTTCAGCTGTACTGCACTATTCACAAACACCAATAAAGACATTCACATCCACATAGGTGTCCTTGGCTCCAGTTCCTGCACAAGGTATTAAGTACTCTCAAGTCAAGCTGTACAAGAACCATTCCCTCGTAGATGTGCTCCATAAACTGTTTTTTAGGCTTGTTAGCTTACAAAATAGTTTCACTGCACTTTTTTTTTTTTTTTCAAGCTAATAACCACCACCAGAGAATGTGCTTGCTAGCAGTTGGGCTCTGCTGGGCATGCATCGTTGCAAACAAAATATGGGACACTGTACTATGGTCCTTACAACTAAGCATAGTCACTTAAGCAATTAGCCGAAGCAGTTTTTTACACAGCACAAAGTTAAAAAGCAAAAGAACATGAAATATCTCCTTGCAATTGCTTACTGTTCACCCCCCTCCCCCAAACACAGAGCAGACAATTACCAGCTGTGAACACAAGTATTAACGTGACGTTGAATTCCACAGGGTGCTCCAGATGGGTACATTGATGTCACAGTCAATCAGAATTCGTGAATCCACTGTAAGCCTTCGAGAGAAGCTCTCACCATTACTGGCCATCCAACTGAGTGGGCATGAAAGTATTGTTGTTGGTTATATTGACTTCCAAGCCAAACACGAGTAAACAAAAAACTAGCGTACAAAAATACATAATCAAAACAGATGCAGGATGAAGTTTTGTTGACTAACCGGGTTGAAGAAGGCAGAAGGCACTGGGGCAAAGGTTAGGGAAATAAAATCCATGCGGTAATTGTGAACGAAGTTATGAGACGCTGCCAGACGATCAGCTGGTGAGGAGGGAGGGCTATCCTATCTATCCCTTGCTACCTCTTTACTATAATTGAGCAGATAACAACCTTTCATTAAACTTGCTAGCTGGCAGTTCCACGTACCCTATGTAGAAAATTTCAAGGTAGACAAAACGTTGTTTCCTGTGCATTCAATAATGGCTGCCTACAGATTGCTTAGAATTCGCAGCTCATCTGAAGCCTTGCATATCATGAAAGCACAATAGTACTATTCGAAGCAACAAATTCGAAAAACATAGATGAACAACAAGAGTCACTTGTTTATCTTGAGCACACCAAACTTGAAAGCACTATTTAACACAAGACTTGTGTCAAGCTTGGCACAAACAGCGATCTTATCGGCTTGACCTCTCCCGAACTTGCACATTTGGAGCTTGAGCCTCCTGGCACAGGAAGCCAACCAGTGAGCAGCTGGTTTCGGTGATAGCTGAGTACCTATGCTGCCCATGGACGGGCGGCTGCTGGGCTCTCCCATTCAACAGGCCATCCACGAAAGTGGAGCTGTGCTCCCTGCATGCAGCGTGCACGGATCGTTTCCGCGGGGCAGTAAGGTTTCTTGCAGTGCCCCGCGAGAAAAATTGCAGAACAGGCTACATGCCAGGACGGACTGCGTTTGACGATGCCCTGCGCTACCCGACGATGTTTGATTCGTGCACACTGACGCCGCTGACACTACGTCGCTCGCGCTATCACGTCATCAAAGTCAGCTACCTCGTTAGCCACGGCGCAGCCACGGAAAACTGATTAGCCACGGAACTGATTAGCCACGTTAGCCACGGAAAACTGATTCGCACGTTTTACGCCAGAATCAAAATACAAGGCTTGGAATGCAAGTAGCGATCGGAACAAGTAGACAACAAATGCAGGAGCATAACACCGATGGCACGCGAACAGCAAGACAATATGAAGCTAGCAACATATTTAACGGCAACAAAAGGAGCATGGAAAAAAGCGGAGCGAAGCAGCTT
Organism: Haemaphysalis longicornis; assembly: GCF_048455015.1. Taxonomy (NCBI): domain Eukaryota; kingdom Metazoa; phylum Arthropoda; class Arachnida; order Ixodida; family Ixodidae; genus Haemaphysalis; species Haemaphysalis longicornis. Next base: position 158,252,577 of record NW_027526361.1, read on the forward strand.
GCCAAAATAGGATGCGTTAGGCTTACCAAAACTAGTAGCAGCAAGTTCACGAAAAATACTCAATAAATAATTGCAAACAATCCTCCCAACAAGACAAAAGCGCCGCAGAGCAGCCGCTGTGCAAGGCGATAAGGACGTAACGTTGCGAAGGCTTGCGGTTCCCAGTGTCGGAAAAGATATCTGAGAGTGCCTTGACGGCACGCAGGACGGTGCGCTGTGGGCCGACAACAAATGTGAAGCCGCAAGTGACTTCAGTGAGGAGGACAGCTCCATACATACCTGCCAACCTGGTGACGTAGAAATTCGTAATATCTGCGGACTGGGAGAAGTGGTGGGCAGCACACTTTAATTTTTAAGTCTAAAATGATTCACGTTTTCTTCACGCGTTCTCATGTTTTCACAACCATACATGAAAACCGTCAGTGTTGAAGAGTAATGAGCAGCAACTTCATTCAGAAGGGCAGCAAATTCGGACATCCACAATTTCGAGAACACTTGGCAGTGCTTTCGCGGCAATTTTAGCAACTCTGAAGGCAGGTTTGATGAATAACGGTGTCAGATCGCTTACCGTATTTATTCGAATCTAAGCCGATAGTTTTTCGAAATACCGATATATCAAACTCCAGAGTCGGTTTGGATTCGAGGATTTTGAAACACGTGCCAATTTCCAAGTGAAATTGAGGGAAGTGGCGCGCAGCTAGCGCCACCCAGAAAAGAAAGTACTGTAGCCGTTACTAGACGAGCCAGTAGCCACTTAAGGGGACATGCTCCTCGAAACAACTTTTTTTTTTTTTTAATAATAAAGTTATGAGGCTGAATTTTTCACAGCTCGTAAAGATAGAGCTCCTCTGGTCATATATGCAATCAGATTTCGAATAGCTGCTCCGGATAAAATGTTACGCAGCATGACTTGCAGAAAAATGGCTTTTTTGTGCACACTTTCTTTAATAGTAAAAATTTTTCCTGAAACTTTTAAAATAGCCTAGATGGTTCCTTATGAACTGCAGAGTGCACAAATCTACCTGAAAAAGCCTCATATTAATTTTCTTCACCACGAAAAAAATGACTGGTAGTGTGCCTTTTCTTGTTCTGTTATTTTTGTTTTATGACCATCAGAAATATCTAAGGACACAAATTGCATAATGAACAAGATTTGTGCACTCTACGTGTTATAATGAACATTTGTGCAAACTTTCGTCGTGATACAGCAACTTTAAGTGGGAAAATAATTGCGCACAACTCAGAAAACGGACAAAAACAACTGAGAAAAACGCAATTGAAAGTTTATTTCTTTGCAGATTCAGAAATTCTAGTGGTGGGGATACAGTCTGAAATGTCCACACTGAGGTACTAAAACTAGAACGCTCCTGCTGCATAAGCTGCACCCTCATGTACCCTCTTAGCGCACACGCCGTTCATTGCTGGACGGTGGCAAGGGCCCTGTCAAGCTGCTTCTTGCAGCTTTTTTCCTTGCCCCTTCGATGTACCTTTTTCACGTCGATGTACCTATGAGCGAAATAAACTTTTCATTTTGATTTTTTTTTTTTTAATTTTTGGTTCTTGCTGGTGGAGTCCTCGGTACAGGCTCGTTTCACCAGGCTGTGGTGATGGGACCTAGCCTCAGCAGTCAGCTTGGCAGACATCTGCCTGATCCTCTGCTGGTCACTTGCACTGCTTAGTCTAACCAGTTCTTCTGAAGAGAAGATTCCCAGTTCTTGGAGAACTTGCTCGAAGCTAGTGTGGCCCCTGTTGAACTACAACACTGTGAGAGCGGTGGCCTGTCCACTACAGTGAACAGGCCACCAATGGGCATACTATCGCAATAAAAAAAAAGATGTGAGTAACTGTTTTGCCTTTTGTTGTAATATGTTGCTTGGTTTTTGTTAAAGGGACCCTGCAACTCTCTTCGTGCAGTGCAAGTAAACCTGCGCCACGTTTAGATTAGACTTCCAGGAACACCCGAGCCAAATATTACACGTGCACGTGGAGCGGTAAGCGCGCAAATCGCCGTGAAAGACGTGGAAAAACCAACCGCGCTCTCTTCAATTCTCCTCATTATGCACCCCTGGCATGGCCTCTGTGACGTCAGTCGGGCCATGGCTGTCCTATTGGCTGTCGCCGGTCAACTTCGCGGCTAAATTCTGGCATTTCCTGTGATGATCAGCCGTCGTCGGCACTGTGTACGAACCTCTTCTATGTCTGAACCTGTCCGCATGCTTTTGGTGTTTCGTTTGTTTTAAGTGCGCGCGGAGTTTGAGCGACGAACTAAATGTTCCACTTTCAACGAGCCCACTCGACAACAAGCGTTTATTGCTCCAAAAACGCCCTACCAGACTGAGCGCTTGCTTGCGAGCAGGCCACCATGCCTGCTTTTTTGTGGCACCAGACCGGAGATAGACCCGTCCACGTCGCGGGGAAAAAGGACAAAACTCCCTAGCCTGTGACATATCATCACAGGAAATGCCAGGCTGCCGAACAGAACGCCGCGTGCCACCCCCCTCTCCGGGAGAGAGCGCGCAGCTTTCGTCGCATTGTCCACGGTTGAGTTGAGAGGGAACATTTATGCGCGATTTTTCATCGCGCGTAGTTTCGGTAATAGTGAACGGATTTTCATAATTCTTGCGGGAGGAGATTGCTGGGACAATAGACTTTACCCCAAAATACATTCCGAGTAGTCGATGGTAAGTGTTGCAAGATCCCTTTAAAAAGGCACGCTCCCGATGATGTTAGGAATTTTTCAATGAGGCGACCTCGGTCATCTGTGCGGGAAGAGCCCAAGATTGAATCATGTGCGTTGAGATTGCCTAAGACTAAGCATGGTTCAGGTAGTTCATCTATCACGGCCTCAAAATCAGTGTACGATAGTTGGTAATCCGGAGGGATGTAGAGGGAGCATACCGTTATTAACCTGGTATAATTTATTGTTCAAATCGTGACAGCTTTGAGCATGGTGTTTAGGTAGATGGTGTGACACGCTAAGGATTTTCGGGCCACACCACCTGAAGAATAAGTGCAAGTGTGCCTGTCTTTTCGAAGTACCAAGTAGCTATTCAAGAAGTTAGTATGTTTACTATTAAGGTGTGCTTCCTGAAGACACGAGACTTGGCTGATGTGAATGAAGTATCTCGTACACATCATCTAGATTGTTGATAAGTCCTCTACAGTTCCATTGAATGATGTTTTCTGCTCCCATTATTTACATTTAAGAATGAATGGAGTGTGTGTGTGTGTCCATGTGTCGTCTTTCATGGCTGTGAATCTAGGATTGGGCTTTTTGGGCCTCTCTGTAGGCTTGGAAATCGGAGGCCGCTCCTTGCGCTGCGCTGCAGGCAGGAACGGCCCGACCTCCATCTCCTCGTCAGACGTCAGATGGGTTCCCGAAGGGCCGGGCCCCCCAGACTTGGCCCCCCTTCGGGGGCCCTTCGTTTGACCGAGGGCGTCGGGGCGCCGGGCGTCGGGGGCGCCAGAGGTGGCACGGCCGGTGCAGTGGTGGTGGCACCCTCCAACGCACTGGAGGACGGGGAGGCAGGGGCGGGAGAGGCATCGGTCCCAACAGAGACGGTTGGCACCAAAACCGCTGCTGCCTCGGCAAGCGGCGTGGTGACGGGTTGGGCTGCCAGAGGCAACCCAGCGGGGGGTGGGGGAGGGACCAGGTCAGACTCGCTAAACTGGGTCCCCGTGGAAACCAGACGCCACTCCGCCCCCCGGCGAGCTGCGTCCGCGTACTTCCCCAGAGGGAAAGAGGCGAACCTCTTTCGCGCCTCTGGGAAGGAGATGTCAGTTACCTTGATGTTTAGTATGTTTTTCTCCGTTTGATATTTTTCACATTTGCGGGAGTACGGTGCATGCGGCCCACGGCAGTTCACACAAATGCAGGTGTCGGATGGGCAGTAGTCGCTCGGATGATCGTGTGCTGCGCATTTTGCACAGGTCGCTCGGCCACGGCAAGAGTTTGTGCCGTGCCCGAAGCACTGGCACTAAAAACAGCGCCGCGGGTTCGGGATGTATGGACGGATGAAGCATCGGATAAAGCCTGCATTTATATGCTGTGGAAGTACTGCGCGGTCAAAAGTCAAGATGATGTGCTTGGTGGGCATCTCCTTGTCTCTGCGGATGGTGATGCGTCTCACGGCAGTGACGCCCTGATCCTTCAAGCCCGCAAGGAGATCCGCATCCATTTCGTTCAGCAGATCTGGCTCGGATATCACACCCTGTGAGCTGTTGAGGCTCCGATGGGGTGTGACCCTGATGTCCAGATCAGCCAGTCTAGTCTGAGCTAGAAGCTTTGTGGACTGCTGCTTGTCATTTACCTCGATGAGGAGTTCACCAGACCTTTGTTTTTTGGCCTTATACGACTTTCCTAGTATGGCGTCAAGATATTTTGCGATCAAGAGGACTGACAGTGATGCAAGAGGGTGGGCTGGACTGAGAGATTCCATGACAAGAAATCGAGAGTAATGATCCGGTTCAGGAAAAGTTAAGGATGGCAATGGGGGGAAAGATACTTCGGTGCGGCCCCTTTTCAGGGACCCATCCCGTTTGGGGGGGGTTTCGACAATACCATATAGCATAGTATAAAAGCAGGGGACGGGAGTACTTTCTTCGCTCGGGTTACCCTGATACCAAGAGAGGTCCCGGAGCCCCCTGTCTGGGGGCTCTTGACCTGGGCTCCGACGGCCACCGTTTGTGGTTTCTTACCCTTCACCTTCAAACACAGTAGGTCACAGCTTATGTTGGGGGGCTCGAGGTCCGCGGTGTCGCCAATACCACCACCAAGATTGTGGTTCTGCGCTTGGGACCCCAAGTTTACACCCAAAGCACTGATGGTCAAACAAGTTCTCCCCCTGTTTTTTGCACACAGCGCGACATGATAAAGACACACAAGGCTCCTTCCATAGTTCGCGAGGGGTCGATAGGAGCGGTGTCTGCGTCCTTCGGGGGTGTCTCAGCGTGCCGCATCTGCCGCCGCCGAAGTTTGAATCCCGCCAACATTGAGGCGCCCGCAATCTGGCCGTTACCAAGCGCGTTGCGGCTTGTTGGGATTTGTCGGCTGTCACTGCAAGCTTGAGTCACCGACAGAGAGGCGCCCACGCGGAAAGTGCACATAGGGCTCTGGCCCAGCGGTGCGCTGAATCGTGACAGGGTACGCTTGCCCCTGGGCTTCTGCAGAGGACTGTGGCAAGTGGTGTCTGTTGGGACCCACCTGCGGGTGGGGTGCAGGGGTGGGCACGGCTGCTCTCCTCTCGCCCTCTTCCTCCTTGGTGGCCAGTGGCCTGGGTGGCGGCGGGGGGCTGTGGCGGGGGTGGCGCCTGCGCTGCTGGATCTGGTCCAGGGCCGAGCGCAGGGTCAGGTCTCGCTGCTGCAGCAGGGACGCCTCCTCCTGCAACAGGGGGCTCCTTTCGCAGCACTGCTCCCCCCACGCACACGAGGCACGCCGTCCCGAGCCCCTGACGACCAAATGCCACCAGGCCCCCACTGCTGCCCACACGTTCCACCGTGACGAAGAGCCACACATGGGCACGTCCTCCAAGACATCAAGAAGCTTCGTAAAAGAGCAACACAAATGCTATTTCAGCAGGCTAGTCTTGCAGCTAGGTGGACATTGTCCACAATCAAACAGGCGACTGGAATTGGACCAAATTCTGAAAGGTACTTTCCACTACTCGTCTTAGAACATGCGTTTACATTGGGAAGACTGAGGAAAGGAATGGGTAAGCAAGGCCACCCCACCAAAAATACTGAGAATCTGGCTCACAGTCAAAGATCTGCATCCCAAAAGTTGGTCCTCATATGAGCATCTACCATGAGCTGTCAAATACAACAACAAACACTGATATGTTCCAGAGCCAGCTTTGGTGGCACACATCTCTAACCACAAGCAGGACTTGCATTTTTTTGTAACACTGGGTAGTTTTGGTTGTTAATTGACTGCATTCTTTTTTTAGTTAATCGTCTGAAAGTTACCTAGCATAAGCTTCAGCAAACAGCGCAGACGGCAGGACTACACAAGAAACGCACAACACAGCACCTGTGTTGTGTGTATCTTGTGTAGTCCCATCGTCGGCACTGTTTGCGGAAGCTAAAGTGCACCAGCAAGCCCTTCAGTATACCCTTCTGCAATTAACTCGTCTGAAAGTTACCTAGCATAAGCTTCCGCAGACAGTGGGACTACACAAGAAACACACAACACAGCACCTGTGTTGTGCGTTTCTTGCTTAGTCCCGTCGTCTGCACTGTTTGTGGAAGCTAAAGTGCAACAGCAAGCCCTTCAGTATACCCTTCTGCAACTAACTCATCTGAAAGGAAGACGTTGACACTATCGTTGCATGGTGTGAAAAATGGCTCATGCCTCTTAACCTTAATAAGTGCCCATCCATGTCCTTTTACCGTAAACGCAGCACCACAAATCACGCACACCATATCAGTTCAAATGAAATAACTCGAACAGACTGCTATAAGTATCTAGGCGTTCACTGGAGATCGTCATTACCATGGGTCACTCACATTGAAACGATATGCGTGTTGTGAAATAAGTGGATATCCTTCTCTCGCACCCCCCTATCATCATCAGAAGCGTGTTCGATTAAAGGCATCATCAGCTCGTCCCTTTCTCCACATATTTCGGTGCCAAAACCCGGGACAGGGGACCTCCAGAGGCGAGCCACAGTGAGCGTATTTCGCTTCTGTTCGACCGCCTCCTTGCCTCTGGAGATCGGGAGTGAAGCCGCACAGGGAAGCAGCCGACTCGGAGAACAGCGGGGCAGAACAAACCCAGCCACAAGAGATATCTGCCCGACACAGCACGAGATGTCCGTGAGAGTAGACAAGACGACGACTTCTGCCTTCTGAGTCCGGTCGCCAGCTCTTACAATCGACACGACGCTGGACCGGACCATGGAGGCCCTTCTCGAAAGGTGGCGCATCATCCAACAAGACATCACGGCACTCATCGGCTAAGTTGAAGGCCTTCTCCCTACAACACGACCAGCAACAAGTGAGTTGACTGTTCAGGTGCTGTAGACATTGATGATCTGGAGACCGAGTTTGAAGACCCATTCAACTTTGACTACCTGGTTTGTGTGGCAAAAGCCAACCTTGAACTTAAAATAATCGAAACAAAGAAAGCTCGAGAAAACCTGAGGACGTTTATCAAAGACCGAATTCAAGCAGAACATAGGGAAAACCGGGATAATTGGACCAGATATTTGAATAGTGACAAACCATCAAATGGCAATCACACTCCCGAAGAGACTCAATACAAAGAAGTGGCTACCCTTAATACATTCCATGCGCGCAATGCAATGATTTCTGCCTGGAATGGGCAATCGCAAACAACAGAAACCCCGAATGACATTGACTTCGATGACCTGACTCCAAAGATACTCCAGGAGAAGTCTTCTTTACTTGACCAATGATAGAGACGGTGATTACTCTGCCGAAGACAAAAGGATACATCTGTTATGTCCTGACCTGCTTTGTCCTTCAATCTTCAAACTCAAGGCACTGGTGAAGCAGTACAGGCCAAAGGAACAGAGAACTGCAAGGATTCAAGGACAGAGGACCTCAAAGGTGGCTCTGCTCATAACTTACCAGAGTTCAAACGGAATCAGCCGCGCCAGCTCGTGTTGGGAAAACCGGTAAGGCACCTTCACCTCCTGACAAGAAGGCGTGCAGCGCACCCTGGCTCAAAGCACAGAACTGAAACAGCAGCGAACACTAGAAACAGAATCGTGCGCTCTGAAAAGAGCCGCAACAAGAGTACGACTCACTTGCACCCGGCTCTAAGAACGAAAAATAACTTGTGGAAACAGAAGCAAGAGCCTGCAACCCAGACAAGCAAATGACTGCATCAAGGGGCTGCAGTAGCTTGGTTCACAGGTCAACGAAAGCGAAGGCATTGTTTTCATCGATGGAGGTGGAAGCTGATACGTGTTGAACTCTTTTGGCCCACTCGGACATGAAATTACATTCCATGGACTGAACAATTTTTTAGCCACAAACCATACTCATCGTCGCGCGGGGGAGGATGTTGTGAAATAAGTGGATATCCTTCTCTCGCACCCGTGTTCGATTAAAGGCATCATCGGGAGGGGTTCGTCCCTTCTCCACAATGCGCACACGCCTCACGCACACTTGGCTTTTTGCACCGCTATTAAAAAACTTGCATATCAGACATACGTTCGGCCTAAATTGGAATACGCTTCATCTATCTGGCACCCCTCACCTACGAATTAGAATCCATCCAGAATCACGCTACTCACTTCATGTAAATCTAGCATCACTCAACTCAAACGCACACTTGACCTTCCATGTCTCCAATCACGCCAAAACATCTCGCGTCTCTGCTTGCTTCACTCGTTCTACTATCACCCATTAGCCAGGCACCCTCGACCCCAACCCCCGCCCAGAATCTCGCTGCGCCTCAAACAATCGCACACATTCAGTGCCGCACATCATCGATGAGATTCTTTTTTCCCTCATGCAATAACCCTGTGGAATACCCTCCCCAACAGTATTGTTTCGTCCGCCGCACGCACGACTTTTCGCGAGAAACTAACAATACATCTGAAATGGCTTGCTAGTTGAACCATGTTAGTAACAAACTCTTAGTGACCCATGCATTATGATGCTTATTACTTATGTTTATTGCTCTTTTATTTCCAGTCTACGATTTTGGTTATTTTTCTGCTTGCTTGTTTCCTTTCTGAGCAATGTTTTTGTTCCCTTTCTTCGTCTTTTCTTCCTTTTTTCGGCTTTTTGTGTGATTTAGAGTCTCTGATATATTGTTTGCCCCCGCCTTATGTAATGCCTCCCAGCCCTTAAAGGAGCCATGAAGAGAAAACACAAGTTTGGTTCATTCAAAAGATTGTCTCGTTAGAATCATACTGACACCACTTTTAACGTAAACTTCGCTCAAATAAGCTACATAATTAGGAAAAACGGGAATGGTCATGCGACCCACCAGCTCATTTCCCGCAACAGAACCTATGTCGTCACATGAGCTAAGCTCTGCGATTGGCGGAGGCTGGCAGAAGCAGACGCAAATTAGGTAGAACTTACAAACTAGACGAACGAGCGATTTGTGCTTAAATTTAGGGCACATTCTTTACCAAGCAATAAGAATGATGGGACAAACAGTGGAAGTTACGAAAGCACATGTAAACATAGAAGTACTGATGCGTTCTGCTGTTCGTACTGCGCACAGCATGCTTGGTTTCGCTGCACAGCACTACGGGGCTTGGGGTTGTCTCAGACGACACTGGCCGATTGACGCAAGCAACGGTGTCTTACGTGACCCCATTTGTCGAGCGAGCACTGTTTCAGGGAACGAATATTTTCTCCCAGAACAAAAACAAGCCAGGTTTAAATGCGGGCAAAAACAAACCAAGCGCTTGCCACGGTATGGTGGCGCCATCTAGGTTACGGAACGTAAAGAAACACGGGAACAAACCAACACCGCTGTACAGGGTGGAGACAACCTTTGAACGGTCCCGTGCCGCCGCAATTGGGCCAACGGGCTCAACGCGTTATTCTTTTCGTTTCCCACGAGACCTGGCAACGCGAAACAGACAATATGATTCAAACTTCTTCAGTAAACCGCGTTGCGGAGATAATTTTAGCGCGGTTTTGACACAATGACTTGCTTCAGCGGCGAGCGAGCAACCGAAAAATGGCGGCGCCAGCGTATACGTGTCTCTACCCTGTACGGCGGATGCGTGAATGAAGGTACTCTAGGCTGCAGAGCGGTCGGTTTCAGTGATGTCACTTGGGACCACGAAAACGCACGATTGAGCGGGAAAATCAAAATTTTAACCTAAATTGTTTAATTTCTCAGTGAATAAAGCATCGTTTGTATCCGGACAAGCGCTGGGGGCACTATAAAACACGAAATCTTTCGAATAAAACCAACTTGCATTTTCTCTTCATGGCTCCTTTAAAGGAGTACTGACACGAAATTTCAAAGCTGAGGTAAGTATGTAGAGGTCGCGGGTTCGATTCCCGGCCGCGGCGGCCGCTTTTCTGATGGAGGCGAAAAGCAAAAACGCCCGTGTGTACGAGATTTTGGCGCATGTTAAAGATCCCCAGGTGGTCAAAATTAATCCGGAGCCCTCCACTACGGCGCGCCTCATCGCCTGCGTTGCGTCGGCGCGTTAAACCCTACAATCAATCAATCAAAATCAATCAATCAAGTATGTAGAATGCTTCCTTTTTATCAGGAGATATCTCCCAGCAAGTTTCAACAGCAACCGTCCAGCGAAACATATTTAAACTCCATTTTAATCTTCGCCCGCACGAGAAAGCCCAGAGCGGACCGACATGACATCATCTGCTACTTGCCCCAAACTGCCGACGTCAGGGCTCCCGTGACGAAGCCAACGCGCTGGCTGTGGTTGGCGCGCGCTGCTCGCGCGTGTGTACACATCATGGTTTTGGGACTGACGTCATGCTGCCCGGGCCTGTGGGGACGGCGAAGACCTCGGCCGGTCTGGGCGCGCGCGTGCGCTCGCTCGTGCGCTCTTCTAGAGCGGCAGCGATACGGCAAGAATGGTGACGTCACGTGATACCTCCTGTCATGGCGGCCACTCAGCGTTCGTTTTGTCGAAACCGAAACTGACACGAATAAACGACGCCGTAAATGAATGTTTACGCTGCGCTCGATCGTCTAATCTGTCATTCTATGATTAGTGGGCTAGTAGGCACGCACAGCAGCGAAAAAAACGTAACAGCAAAATTTCTGCCAGTACTCCTTTAAGGCTTCAATAAATGAAATGAAAAAAATAAAAATAAAACCATGGTTGACACACAGCAATGGCCACCATGCTCTGCGTGATACGACCACAGCTGATTTGTTAAAAATTAAGAAGACGAAGAGCACTGTTTTGTATAATCAGCGACACGCCCATAAGGGCAAATTCAGAAGCCTAGACATATTCGCCTGCCCGTGCACCTGTCGCAAGCAGGCACAAAGTCCGTCAATATTTTCTGCTGTAATAAGGCAAGCGCCATCAACATTAAAAGACGGAAAATGATAACAAACCAGTCGCGCATTGGCCTGAAAGAGGGAGCTAGCGTAGGCACTCAGTTTCCGGGAATCTCTAATTCTCCCTCGTGGAAAGGGATACAAGAAAGCACATCTGCTCACTTCGTTGCAGATGATATCGAAAGAGTGTCCTTGCCAAGTAATACCCCTGTCAAACGTGCCTAATTAAATGCACTTACACAGAGTGCACTCGGCTAAAATGTCATTCGGGAGCAACTAAACGGCAAACGCGAATGACACTTTACAAGAAACGCACTTTAAGCTGACGAGTGTGGTCCCCAAACACACTTTACCGGGGTCAGCTCGCCAAGTGAGTAATCTCGTGAACAGAAGTCCGAAAATCGTAAAAATTAACATAAAACCGCGAACGTTTAGATGATAATAAGTAACCTTAAAAGTTAATTATAGATTTACAAAAATTGAAGCAGTGACGAGAAATAAGAAAATAACCTCTCTCAATGATGCTGATGATTAGTGGCTTCCCCTTTGTAACGGGTGGCGTTGCACAGCGGCCTTAGTAGCGATGCCACTGTACAATCACCTCCCCAAAAAATACAAACTAAATTAAAAAAAAATAAAATCAAAATAAAAAAAAATACTTCTACGAAATTTTTGTGCTACTCTGACTTGTTTGTCCGCATGTCTTCCCAGATTGTTCTCTGCTCTTTTCCCACCAACATTCTAACCTCCTTTAACTAACCTCTACTGCTGTCCAATTCACTTCTCCGCTAACCTTAAAGCCAAGGGCCTCCGGAAGCTGGATGGCTCCCTCACCGAGGACTAGACGGATACTTTTGCACTCCGTTACAATATGTCGCATGGTTTCTGGCTCCTTGCCACAGCCTGCGCATAGTTCTTCCTGTACTGGCTCGCAGATAAGCGTTTTAGTCCGCAAGCAACCCGCCCGGGCTTCAAAAAGCAATGCACTCCCTTTGGTATTATCGAACAATTTTTCCCTTGTGATCTCCTGCTTCCCGATCCTGTAGATATCTTAGGACTTTTTCGCATCTATCCTATTTTTCCAGGTCGTTGTCTCTGTTTATTTTACTTCATTTTTTATTGCCTTGGTTGTTTCCCCTGCACTTCCAGGTTTCATAAAGTTTGTCCTGAGCCTTCTGGTTCTTTTCCTGCACTGTGTGTCCGCACTTTTCATATAAAGATACCGTAACACTTTGGCCGCCCATCTCTGGTCATCCATATTTCTAAGTCGTTCTTCAAAACATATTGTGCTCTGTGCTTCTCTCACTTCGAAGGATGCCCATCCCATGTCTCCTTGCACTGCCTCATTTGTTGTTTTACTGTGCGCTCCTAATGCCAATCGACCTACGGCCCTCTGATTTGATTGAATCTGATTTGACACACACTACTGCGATTGAAAAGGTGAGTGCTGGTACCATTACTCCCTTCCAGATTCCCCTCACTACTTCATATCTGTTATATCCCCACAGTGCTCCGTGCTTCATGATAGAGGCGTTTCTTTTGCCTTTCATCTTAAATGCTCCTCATGAGTTTTTAGATACGCCTGACCTGCGTTTATCCATATGCCCAGATATTTGTATTCCATTACCCACGGTACTGCTGCTTGTTGAACGAATACCGATTTGTTACGGGCGTCGTCATTAAAAACCAGGACTCCAGACTTTGCTGTGCTAAACTCTAAACCCACTTCAGTGGCTTCTTCCCCACAGATTTCTGTGAGCTGTTGCAGACTCTGTTTGCTATCTGCTAGTAGTACTATGTCATCTGCATATATCAGTCCCGGGATATGTTGTTCCACTTCCTGTCCTTTGCAGCTATAACACAGGTTGAAACCTATTTTACTGCCTTCAAGCTTTCTTTCTAGTTTAGCCATGTAGAGCATGAACAGCAATGGCGACAGAGGACAACCCTGCTTTAAACCTCTATTTGTGACTACCGGTTCCGTGCACTTTTGGTCCTCCCAGGTAATTTGCACCTCGCTCTCATTGTAAATTCCCTGCAACAGCTGTATAAAGTCCTGGCCTAATCCCTCCCGCTCCAGTATGCTCCACAGAAGTTCTCTATCTGCGTTGTCATAGGCCCCCTTTAGATCGAGAAATGCTATCCATAGTGGTCGCTGCTGAGCCATTGACAACTCTGCATTGGATTAGGACAAATAAATTGTCCTCTAAGCGTCCGTCTCGTCTGAAACCATTTTGCAGTTCTCCCAGTACGCCGTTCCCCTCTATCCACGCCTGTAGTTCCGCTTTTATGGCTTGCATTGCGAGCCTGTATGCCACTGAGGTAACTGTAATAGGTCTGTACAAATCGGCATCAGCCCTGTCTCCTTTGCCTTTGTATATCATCTTCATCCTGCACTTACGCCAACTGTCCGGTACTTGCTTAGTTTTGATCACTTTTTCGATAGCTCGAATCAGTTGTGCCTTGCTTTTTGGACCCAGTAGGTTGGCCAGCCGCATAGGAATTTCATCCCTCCCTGTTGCCGTATTAGCTGGAACATTTTCTTCGGCTTTTTTACAGTTATTCTCCAACTTTATCTATCTATCTGTACGCACCTCAGTTGCCCCATTCTATGCATGCTGAAGTCCTCTCTCCGTTCTTCTGAACTTCTCTTGTATCATTGAGAGTATGTAAAAAACCGCTTCTTCCCCTTTTAGTACCTGGCCTTCACCGTTTATGACATGACGTTGTACTTCTTCGGTCTTTTTCCTTAGCTCCTTTACATGATTCCAAAACTTTCTCAGCGCGCCTTTATCCTTTGCCCGTATATTCGATACCCATCGCTCACTTTGTTGTTTAAGTTTTTGCTGTACAAGTTTTTGTACTTCAAGCTTTTAAGGCGGTACCAATTCCACTTCAAATTTATTTCCTCTGTTTGCATTCCCACCTGCTTGGCCTTCCTGTGCTCTCTCAATGCTTGCTGCCTTTGTGTTACAGCTTCCTTGATTTCCTTGTTCCACCAGCTTCTAGGTTTTCTTTTTCCTTTCCAATAGTTGCGTTCTTTCATGTTCCTTAACTTTCCTTGAATGAAACCAATCAGTTCGCTGTATTCCCAATCTTTCGTAGGTTGTCTATCGATTTCCGTCTCTAGGCTTTTGGCAATATTAGCCAATTATTGATCATTTAATTTCAAGTCGTGTACCACCGTTTCCTCGTTTTGACCTTCCATTTTTCCAAAACCCCAACTTATCCGTTTATGGTCACTTTCTAAGCTGTGGGCACCTATTTCATCTATTTCCATTAGAGTCAACCTTTCATACACTCCTTCTGAAAGGAGGCTGTAGTCTATACTGGACTGCTTTTCCCCTCGTTCCCAAGTAATTTGTCCCTCACATTTATTCTCTCTGTTTACTCCAATGAGATTATGTGCTCCACACATATCTAGTACGAGTTTGCCATTGCGGTCTGTGTATCCGTTCAGGTCCTCAATGTGGGCATTCATGTCTCCCACTAGAATCACCTCTCCCGCTTGTCTCAGCTGATTGAGGTCCCGTTTAATGCAGCCTACCAGTTTTTCATTCTTTTCTCTGACCTTACTGTCATCCCCTGACCACAGATAGGCGACTCCCAACAGCGTTTCTCTTCCCGCTATCTTCGCAGTTTTCGTTTACTCTGTGCCAATTGGCTCCCTCTCTCAACAATGTGCCAGCGCAGCCTGGTGGCTGTTTTGCTCCATGGCAGCCGTCCTCGTAGGTGGTTTCTTGTGGCCCTGTGATTGTGTTCCTGCTGCAGCCTATTGCTGTTGTATTCAACGCTTCCAGATAATTTCCTCCAAACAATAATGCTGCTGTCATTCACTGCGCAGTGAATAACAGTGAAGATATCAGCGCTGGTGTTCAGTCGCCGTCCCGACTCTGTTTTTTGTGGTCTTGTGCAAGGCACCGATTGCGATTTTAAACAATGCAAACACAACGAAATGTTTACATTATTTCTCACGTGATAAAGAGGGGGAATTTCAAGTAATTTTGCGTAATATTTACGCCGGCTATCGCCACTGACATCACGGCCAAGAGCGCTTTATTTCGTCGTTTAGCAGCACGCAGCCTAAGTGTCACTTGGGGAGCCCGAGTGCACTCCGCGTAAGTGCACTTAGATAGGCACGTTTGACAGGGGTATAAATGCCTCCCTTCTCTTCCCTGCTCCCCTCTAATGCAGTCTCGCTCCTCCCAAGATAAACATGTTAGAGGCCAAGTCAATTTAAATTTCACACATTTGCGTGGAGCCTCTATGCCAGCGCCGCCGTACAGCATAGACATACGTGAATAGAGGAGCCCAACTCTACACGACGCCTAGTGGAGCCTCTCGTTACTGTTGCCACTCGACATCTTACGGGGGGCCGCAGGCGACCCCTTTCCTAATTTTCTGCATGCATTTTTTGATAAATCAAGCGTCCGTGCATTTTCCATAAAGAAACACTGCAAATATCACTTATGTATTCCTGCTTTGCCTCAGATATGCGCACCACTTTGTTTTGGCTCAACAATGTTAACAAGTAAGAACATTGCCACCAGACTTAGATGTTTAGGAATGGCTGTAGCAATATAAACGTATCATCCAAACTCTACACTAACTTTGGCCGCGCGGCTGAATCGAGGGCCACAGACACACACGAACAGCCCAAAATGTCTGCAGCCAGAGAACAACAACCGTCTCTGAAAGCGCAGGAAGGCCACGGCCTCGGGAAAGGCCGACGCGGCAGCTCCCCAGCCCCCATTCGACCCGTGACCCTGCCAAAACAAACAGTAGCCAGCAGGGGAGAATGGACCTTTTTCCAGTAGCGATCTGCGCATGCGCCGGCTGCCGGTCTGCCATTCTTGGCAGGCGCCTCGGGCAAAATAAACAAAAGCGCGCCCCTCGGTTTTCTGCTTAGGGAGCGGCTATAATCTGCACGTTTTTTTTTTCTCTTTGGACTCCTCGTGGTGGGTTCGTACGTGCATACAATAATGGGTTTCTAAGAAAAGGGGCGATAACGCTTGAGACTGACCACGCTGCCAGCACATGGCTGCCAATGAGGGGGTAACGAAAATGAAAAAAAAAGGGGGGGGGGGCGGGGGGCGCTTCGAACACGGCAGATTAGTCATGAGAACGTTCACCTGCTACCGTGACATTCATGTGAAAGGTGCGGGTGACGGGTCAGTCCGGGAGGGGCAGCAGCACCAGGATATTTTGTGCCCGAGTTCTCCGAAAGCCGAACTTTCTTGGGGGCGTGCCTTACTGCCATTTTTAGTTCGCCGTGGCGGCCGCTAGAGGGACCGGTACAGGAAAAAGGTCCATTCCCCAGACGAACTTGCAGTTTCAGACGCGTAGCCAATGCTTGCCACTAAGTGGATAGGCGCTGTAGCTTCGAGATTTGCGCCTTTCAAGCGTTAAACGTCACTATCAACAAGCAGCTTAAAAGCCTCTGGTAATGCGCCGATTAAGCGGCACGTCACGCTTTTAAATGCAGAGCATTTCTTTAACTCACGATGTCACCCGGCCTTGGCATGCCTCGGCGTCCGCAACAGCCGTTCCAGGTGCGCCCCCTCCTCGCTCTCAACAACAGGTCCGCACCCCTCCCCCTACACTATATAAAAAAATAATACTTACCGGCGCCTGGTTTCGATCCCACGACCCTGCGGGCGGAACTCAAGGTACATGGTGCTCTACCCACTGTGCCACAAAGCCGACCCAGAATGGAAGGCTACGAACGCGCCTTATATCCTTGACTCATTCAAACTACGTCAAGAAGCTGCTGATACAACGCATTCACTACCACTAACTCCCCAAACACTAAACGTTGACGCAATACACCCACCCCCTATGTGACGCATTTACTCGAGTCCCCCTCGCGGGGAAATGGGCCCTTTTTCTCTACTTTTTTTTTTCTCGCCGGGCGCAGACAGCCAACCCGCTTCGCAAGCTCATGACAAGCAGAGAACGTCCAACGCACATGTCGGAAGCCAGCACAGAAATAATAATACTTTATTTGTACTTATGGTGGGTGGAACCAGGCGTACAGGGTCGCAAAAGGCAGAATTGCCCATACCAGTCAGGCTTGCGTACCCAACCTGGAAACACGACGCGCTTATCGTAAACGTGCAACGAAGGGCAGATAACTTTCGAGGCGGCTGTTGCAACAAAAGAAAAGTGGCTTTCCGTAAAGCACGGAACACTAGAGCTCAAAGAAGACGGAGCCAGAGGCCGAACGTCGTGCGCCGGTTGTCAAGTGTCGACATTCCGCAACCACGGCGCGAGAACGAACTTCAACATGCAACAGTAGCGAAGTAATTCATGGCTTACGTCTTCCGGTGTCTCTTCGGCACGAGGTCGCACACGTGCTCGGGGAAACATTGTTTTTCTTCTCTTTGCCCGTTACTTGGACATTAGCACCAGTGAAGACAAATGTCCGGAAGCGAAGTCAGCAAGGGCTGGCGCATTTACGTCGACGCAGCGTTCTCAACAGCATTTAGCTAACCTAAGGGGCACAATGTCACAAAAAATGTTATGGACGTCCAATCCTGACGGCATGAAAGCTGTGAAGGCTGCGAGACTGGCGAGACCGGCGTCGTAGTGGTCGTAGCGTCAGAATGGTCAGAACACGAATGCATCGCCAGCATGGAGGAAAGAATAACCTCTTCGCCAGCACCGCCTCCTGATGATGATGATAATGTTTGATGGCTGTTCCCTTTGCAACGGGTGGAGCACAATGTACAGAAAAATGTTCCCCACGGGCACTGGCCTGCATTTTCTGCATGGGTTCAGAACATGGAGGAAAGAATACTTTTTCTTGGCTTTTCTTTTCTCCATGGTTCAGAATGAGTTCGACTGGTTCGGCCTAAAGTCCCTTCAAAAGCCGATCTAGGGAGCCTGAACATACGACTGCGGGAGCACCACAGTTCGCTGGTGGGCAGGCCTCATAGAGTTTCATTAGTATGAAACTCTATGGCAGGCCTTACACGCACCAGGCTTCGCACTGTAAAGAGTGCAAGGTACAGGGGGGGTGCAAACCTATGTTCGAAAAAACAACCGTGTTGTTTAGGCACAGGGGCAAGACAGAAAGGGAGATAATAGAAGCTTGGAATAGCCGGGAGGGGTCAATGTGCGTGAGTAAATCTTCAGTCAGTCTGCAAGAAGCAGAGTTGGCGTTTCTGGAACGACACGTGCGGTAATAGCATATCATGGGTTGCACTTTTATGTCGGGCGAAACTTTTACGTGATAATCTATATATAGGTCTTAATCAGTGAATTATGTATAAGCCTTAATCAGTGAATTATGTCGGTTGGTCGCCCTTTATATTTCTGTTTCCTAATAAATGTTGCCAGTTGCTAGTAGCGCATCGCCGTGTATTTCTCTTCTTAGTCTACGTCTTTCCGCGCCTGTTTTCGAGATGAATCAGCACCAACTTGCCATACTGTTGGCTTTAGTGTCCCTTTAAGGGAAGACCTAAGACAACTTAACTTGCAAGAAAACTAAATTTTGGCAGTCTTCCTCTGTCCCCAATGATTTCAAATATGCCATTATTTTTTTGAGTCGGGCAATTAGTTCCCAAGATAATTAGTTATTTTTGAAGCAACAATAGACAGAACAGTGTTAGTCATAAAACTCTAATCTTTATATTTTCTCTGGTGAATGCAATGAGTATTTTGTGCACCACTTGGAGCTAATTTTACAGCTCATCAAACTTTGGTGGCACCAATGGCAAGGAACCATTTCGAATGCCCATTTTAAACACCAAAGTTTAATGAGCTGTAAAGTTGGTTCCAAGCAATGCGTCAAAAAACCGCTGCTCTTACTGCATTCACCAGGGTTCATAGTACCTAAAACATAGATTAGTTTTATGACTAGCTATTTTTGGGGGAACAATATGCAAAACAGTTTTTGTCCATTGTTCCTCCTGAAATGACTAATTATCTTTGGAACTAATTGCCCGACTCAAAACAATAATGGCATATTTGAAGTAAGAGGGGGAAAAAGAAGTTTCACACACCGTACTCGAAAACTAAGAGAGACCCCTAATATTATTTGAGTGTCAGGTGAAGTCAAGTTTCACCAGAAATGAGGGGGTGCAGGTCGGCCGCTAAGCCAGGACCATGAAACCACACTTGGCCTGCCACGGTCGTGCTTGGCGACACCTGCTGGTCACCCCTCTACCTCAACCTCTAGCATGGCTGGCAACCTGGAAATGTCCGCTTCATACTCGTGACCCACTGATTTGAACTGGGTGAGGAGGGACGTGCCTTTATTGAATGACGCAGATCCGAAAACAAGTGCCAAGAATGTACAACGCGTTCATTCAACACTGTTCCACCACGACGCTCCACTGCGCAACTTCCTTTGTTTATTACGGGAGTACACGGACAGCGAGTACAGCCTCCACCCCCTCAAGTCCCTCAGCAGGTCCCAGGAAACGGTGCGGGTGGCCTCCTACTAGCCGGCCATGGTGCCACTAACTGGGAGGGTGCTGCTGCAGGTCTCCTCCGGCTTCTGCTCAGGGCACCACTGCGAACAGGGAACAAACGGCAAGTCAGCAAGGCGGCAGACTGCCACAAGAGGGCACTGGTGCGCCCCACTGTGGACAGCCACCACAGAGTGCGTGTCCTGAAGCGCTGGACGACCACTGCCACAACGTGGCCACGAGAAACCGGGGGGCTTCCAGTGCAAGGGGGCCACGCCATCACAGAAGCTGCCAAGCTGGGCAGCAATGGCAGAGGCCGCAAAGTGAGCCTCCCGCAAACACTGCCGCTCCCACGAGCGATGTGAGGTTTAGCCATCGCTCATTCGCAGAGACGCTTCCATCGCTCGCACAGCTCACGCCTCCAGTGAAGCGGCCACCGTTGCGAGCCCATGCACAAGTGCGCAGTTATCTTGACTTGACACCGTCTACAGGCCCAGCACTAATCCTGTTGGGGCTCTGTTTCCACTGCGCAATGACCTTCCAGCCGACTGAGATGCAGAGAGGAGGACGGCATTGCCAATTCACGGAAATGCATCCAGAGTGGTCGACACGTGACCAAGGCACTCCAAACTTCAACTTGCGCAAGTAATGCTGTGTCACCCTGACGAAACACCAGCCCAGGCCCGCTGGAGAGCAGAGCCAGTGACCAGGCAAGTTGTACGCTGGAAAACGAACATCAGCAAGACAGGGCAGCCACCAGTGCCCAGCTTCGGGCAGAAGGGGAACACGCCTGCTGTCTGTCGGCATACCGCAAAAACCCAGGTGTAACACCAGGATTTCTTCCACCATGCGTGCCTCCTAATGTTTCCAGCCCACAATTCGCAGCATTGGTTTTGTTTTGTGCACTGCTATCAGTTACCAACGTAATCACTAACAGAATTTCTGCAACCTTACATTTCAGTTAACCTAAAGAACAAGCAGGGTTCTGTAAAGGCTATTCAACAATGCACCATATTCACACGATCAATCAGGTGATAGAGAAGAAGTGCGCAGAGTATACTGAACCCCTATATGTAGCCTTCATAGATTATGAGAAAGCATTTGACTCGGTCGACACCTTTAGCAATCATTCAGGCATTACGGAACAAGGGTGTAGATGAGCATAATGTAAGAATACTCGAGGATATCTACAATGCGTCCACAGCTACCATCATCCTCCATAAGGAGAGCAGTAAAATACCTATAAGGAAGGGCGTCCGACAAGGAGACACAATCTCTCGAATGTTATTCACAGCATGTTTACAAGTATTCAGAACAAGGGATTGGGAACAGGTGGGAGTAAGGGTTAATGGAGAATACCTGAGTAACCTCAGATTTGCTGATGACGTTGCCTTGCTAAGTAACTCGGGGGACGAATTGCAAAGCATGCTTTCCGCACTGGGCGAACAGAGTAGAACCGTGGGCCTGAAAATTAATATGCAGAAAACTAAAGTAATGATCAATAACCTCGGGACAGCACAGCGGTTTGAGATAGTTGGTGAGGCAGTGGAAGTGGTAAGATGAATATATCTACTTAGGCCAAGTTGTGACCCCGGATCCTAACCATGAGGCAGAGATAATTCGAAGGATAAGAATGGGGTGGAGTGCATACGGCAGATATTCTCAGATAATGAATGGCAGCCTACCATAGTCCCTTAAGAAGAAAGTGTATGACAGCTGCATCTTACCGGTACTCACCTACAGGGCAGAAACTTGGAGGCTCACTAAGAGGGTTTAACTTAAATTGAGAACAACTCAGCGCGCAATGGAACGGAAGATGATAGGTGTAACATTAAGGGACAAGAAGAGAGCCGAGTGGGTCAGGGCACAAACGCGTGTTAAGGACATATTAGTGGAAATTAAGAAGAAATGGACGTGGGCAGGGCATGTAATGCGAAGGTCATTAAGGGTAACAGAGTGGATCCATAGAGAAGGCAAGCGTGGCAGGGGACGGCCGAAAGTTAGATGGGCAGATGAGATCAACAAGTTTGCGGGGATAAATTGGTCGCAGTTAGCACAGGACCGGGGTAATTGGAGATAATGGGCGAGGCCTTTGCCCTGCAGTGGGCGTAGACAGGCTGGTGATGATGATCATTACCAAGACTCGCAGTGGCGTCAGCAGGCTTCTTTCAAGCGGCCCCATTTTGACCCCGCCGAGAATCAGCACAATCACTGAAAGTCTACCTGTCAGGACCACTAAGCTGCCTTCGAAAGGAAAGTGTCGAGACGATTCAGAATGGCACCACAGGAACCGAAGGCAGCATTCGTGGCTGGAGGAAGCAAAAGGAGGCACTTTTCTCACGCACGGCGCCAGGAGAAGTTCCTGTGGACCGAAGAACAGGGTCTTTCCCGAGATTGAAAAGGAGCTAACCACCATCGTGCACTGCCCACCTGGCTGCGAACATTGGGCTGCTGCAGGCAAAAGCACGGGAAATTGCCCGGAAGAAAGGAATTCCACAGAATGACTTCAAGGCCAGCAAAAACTAGGTGCCGGGTTAAATGCGCCACGCTAGATTTTCTTTATGCCGGCAGACGTCAATGGCACAGAAACTGCCTGAAGGCTACGAAGAACAGCTCGTGGCTTTTCAGCGGCATGTGATAAGGCTTTCATCAGCTGGGCCAGATTGGCAATGCTGATTGGACGCCTACAGTGTACATGCCCCCCCCCCCCCCCCCCGTGCAGAAGAAACGGTCCACACCAGTTTGCATACTGGCACTGCGAAGACACGGGTCACTGTGATGTCATCCTGATGGTCGCACGCTTCCACCCCACCTAGTGTTCCAAACGAAAAACGCTGCACAAAAATGAGGACTTTCCAAGAAACCTTATTGCACACTGCCAGGAAAAAGGGTGGATGGGTTATACTTGACTGGATCAAGTCTGTCTGGTGTTGGCGGCCTGGAGCACTGCTGGGGTTCCCATCAGTTACGTGCTGAACACTGTTCGCTGTCACCTGGCCGTTTCCGTGAAGCTACTGTGCGAATCTCGCACCAAACTTGTCATCATTCCTGGAGGGATGACATCCCAGTTGCAACCGCCAGACGCTTCTGTCATGTTGCGCTCACGCTTGCTGGAAGCGCCGACATACCGGTGCTGATGCCTCATGCATTGTACGCAGCTGGGGTCTTGTTGCGTCGAATGAAGGACGGAAAGTTGGTCTAGTTGGTTAGACGATAATGGGTGCATTTCACTAGCGCAAAAGACAGACCACACGAGTAAGAAAAACACAGGAGGAACGCTAGAGGCTGCCCGTGTGTGTGCGCCTCGCTTCAATAAAGGCTGTCCCTGAAATCAACTGGCTTGGCTCCTGCCACAAGAAACTGCCGAAGAGGATGGGATTCGCCACGAGGCAGTGGAGAAGATGACCACAGCCCCGGCAGCGACAATGGCTTCCAACTTCGGCAAGCATCCGGAGTCCCAGCCGGACAGCTCGAGCGTCTCGCGCTGTTCGTCACCGCCAACGACACCGCATAGGAGAAGACGCTGCAGCTATTCCTGATAGCCATCAGGGCTTATGTCATTTTCCGCAGCCTGCTCCTGCCAAAAACGCCAAACCAGGTGACTTTCGAAGAAGCTACGAGCATGCTTAAAGGAGCCATGAAGAGAAAATGCAAGTTGGTTTTATTCGAAAGATTTCGTGTTTTATAGTGCCCCCAGCGCTTGTCCGGATACAAACGGTGCTTTATTCACTGAGAAATTAAACAATTTAGGTTAAAATTTTGATTTTCCCGCTCAATCGTGCGTTTTCGTGGTCCCAAGTGACATCACAGGAACCGACCGCTCTGCAGCCTAGAGTACCTTCATTCACGCATCCGCCGTACAGGGTAGAGACACGTATACAATGGCGCCGCCATTTTCGGTTGCTCGCTTGCTGCCGAAGCAAGTCATTGTGTCAAAACCGCGCTAAAATTATCGCCGCAACGCGGTTTACTGAAGAAGTTTGAATCATATTGTCTGTTTCGCGTTGCTAGGTCTCGTGGGAAACGAAAAGAATAACGCGTTGAGCCCGTTGGCCCAATTGCGGCGGCACGGGACCGTTCAAAGGTTGTCTCCACCCTGTACAGCGGTGTTGGTTTGTTCCCGCGTTTCTTTACGTTCCGTAACCTAGATGGCGCCACCATACCGTGGCAAGCGTTTGGTTTGTTTTTGTCCGCATTTAAACCTGGCTTGTTTTTGTTCTGGGAGAAAATATTTGTTCCCTGAAACAGTGCTCGCTTGACAAATGGGGTCACGTAAGACACCGTTGCTTGCGTCAATCGGCCAGTGTCGTCTGAGACAACCCCAAGCCCCGTAGTGCTGTGCAGCTAAACCAAGCATGCTGTGCGCAGCACGAACAGCAGAACGCATCAGTACTTCTATGTTTACATGTGCTTTCGTAACTTCCACTGTTTGTCCCATCATTCTTATTGCTTTGTAAAGAATGTGCCCTAAATTTAAGCGCAAATCGCTCGTTCGTCTAGTTTGTAAGCTCTACCTAATTTGCGTCTGCTTCTGCCAGCCTCCGCCAATCGCAGAGCTTAGCTCATGTGACATCATAGGTTCTGTTGCGGGAAATGAGCTGGTGGGTCGCATGAACATTCCCGTTTTTCCTAATTATGTAGCTTATTTGAGCGAAGTTTACGTTAAAAGTGGTGTCAGTATGATTCTAACGAGACAATCTTTTGAATGAACCAAACTTGTGTTTTCTCTTCATGGCTCCTTTAAAAAGCACTACGCTCCAAGACGTTCAGTGGTCACGGAAAGATACCGATTCAATCAACAGAAGCAAGAGGCACATGAGAGCGTGACGGAGTTCGTGGTCGACCTCAAGAAATTGACGCACTTCGAGACCGTCTCATTGCTGGACCCAATACGCTGCTGACTAGTGGCCATGACGGATGCGGAACTTAAATGGGACCGGGCCTGCAGCATTGCTACAGCCACGGCAAGGCACGAAGGAAGTGTTCACTAGTAACGCTGGACGGGCAACTGGCAGTGGCAACGACAAGCCACTACATCGCACCCGGCGGCGAGTAAAGCACCGCTCAACCGACCAACGGCACGCGGAGAAAAAAGGAATGCCAAAGACTTTTCCCCCCCGGTTGAAACCAGAACAGAACTTGTTTTAAGGGTGACAAGAAAGGAAATGTTGCAAAAATGTATAAAACGAAAGAAGTGAACCAGGCTAAACGAGGGCTCTGATAACGAATAGCTAACGATTTGTCACACAGACCGGAGCTCGGGAACGCCTGCCATTGTAGACAACACGGAGCTGGACGGAAAAGAAGCGGCTGTGGAACTTGGCACTGGCGCAGCTATGCCTGCGTTGTCGGAGGCCGAATTCACGAAACTTGTAGCCTACAGTGGCCCGCCAGTGCCGACAAAAGGCATTGTGGATGTGACCAAAGCGTGCGCCTGCTCCTGGTCATCGCTAAAGAAACTGAGGGAGCAAGAATGCCTTCTTTGTACGGGCCTAACTGGCTAGAGAAGATAAGGATAAAATGGCAGGAAGTGGTGCAGTTGACGCTGAAGTGCCCCTCACCGAGAAGTATCGGGATGCATTTGCACAAGGGTACGGTTCGATAAAAGGATTCAAAGCTGGCACTGTGCTCCAGGAAGGAGCATGTCCCGCCTTCTGTAAGGCGCAACCAGTACCGTACGCTCTGATGAAGAGGAGCTAGCAAAGCTGGAAAAAGCGGGAATCATACACAGGGTCAGGCTCAGTTCTTGGGCCACAGCACTTGTGATCGTGCCTTAAAAAAACACATAAAGGAACAGAAAAGCCTGCGATTCAAACTTTTTTAGCTGGGGACAAGTTTTTAAATACCGTTTTTTATTTCGCATACAGACAAAAGTATGTTGCCGAGCTACTCTATGTCATGGTTGCCAGCATTATTCTTGGGAGGGACACACACGGCTCGTAGCACTAAAAATTTCGATTTAGAAAGTTCTAGGGCGTTATTAGCAAAACCGTTTCTCGTCAAGGTGCTTTAAGTGTTGCCCTTTTATTCGGTATAGAGAATATATACTCGACAAAAATCGGTTGTCTGTCCCTTTAAAGGGACCCAGAAAAGCCTTTTGTAAAAGTTACAAAAGGCCTGTATTGTGGCGTAGGACCAATATAGCGATGCAATGCCGTTGGAATTATTGATCTCCATTCAGTATCAGCTGCGCCAGAAGCAATTAAGTGCACCTCTCCCCCCTTGCCGATCGATTACGCCTCCCTCTCTGCTTCTTTCAAAGCAGCTGGAAACACTGGGAACAGCCATGTGACATCGCGACGCTCGACTTTCGTTCTGCGCTAGCTACATTCCTGCGCCTGGGCACGCGTCAATCGCTGCGGACCCGCCTTTGCAGCCTTTGCCTCGGGATCGCGCAGGAAGGAGGAAGAGCAGCCGGAAGCCAAAGGCAGTGACGCTGCCGGTGGCCGACCTTGCCGGCGATTGGGCGAATCAGGGGGCAGCTCGCTGCGGCGTCACGCTCGTCGGCTGAGAAAGGCCATCTTCAAAAATTGTTTACAAATTATCCATACAATGTATGGGGCTCACACTTGGCTCAAAAGTCCCCCGTTATGTGTTCTAACACCTGAATGCATTTGATTGCCACCTTCACAAAGCTTTTCTGGGTCCCTTTGAGGACACTTGCGAACATTTTAAACAATAAATTGCTTGAAAGGCTCAGAAAGGTTTTGTGCACGTACCTATGAAAACGTCACCTTTGCGGTGTTTTCGTATTAGGCAATCTACTACAACTTTCATCGCGGCGGCCACACAGCCCCAGGAAAGACGGTTCCTTCTCAAGGCAAGCAGGGGCGAGAGGAGCGGCAAGCTGCTCACAGCCTTCCCACTGCCAACACCCAGAAGCCCACCACCAGTCCACACTCCAGGAGCAAACGGTCGTGCTCGGATACACAAGGGCCGTGAACTGCGAAGAATAACATGGCCCTGCACACAGCTAGTGTTCCTGTCTGCCCTGGCCGCACCCGAGGGCGAGTGCCACTGGTTCAGAGAAGACGCTGTGCTTCTGGTGGGTCGGCAGACGTCGCACGAGTTCAGAGTGTCTCTCTCAGGGTGCTCCCTGCTATGTGTTACTACATCGTTGCTTCCTCCGTTGGTGGCAGTTCACGGTCTCAGCCAAGTGCCACAGCCCCAGTGAGTCATCAAGAGCAGAGTAGCAGCTGCACCAAAATGCCCCGCAGGCACGGCCAGCGCTGCAAGAGGCCCGTCTACCCCTGCCCCCTCTAATGGCCACTTACGCACCGCTTTCTAGCTGCCGCTCGAACTTACAGGCGCCGGCGGGGTCGGTCCAGGTGGTGCCGGGCTGGCTATGGCTGCACAGGCGACAACCAAGCACATCCTCTGTCAGTGGCGTGCTCCTCGCGCAAGCTGCTTGCCATTATCCACGGCAGTCAGTAACAGCAGGAAAGCACATCACCTCTGCGTGCCACCCACGCAACCCTGTCAGGAGGGCACCTCCCCACCTACAGCAGCTGACACTCCAAGTGCCAATCCCGTACCCGGAATACACCTATCCCGCGCAGCTGTGCTTACACCGTTACGCGAGAGGCTTGTCCAGTGCTGCGCACCTCGGCTGGCACGAATCTCGGGACATTCCCAACAGGGCCGCAGGGGAGCCCACGCTCACTGCGGGGGGGCTTCTTGTGGCGCCCATTTTGGTTGCCAACACCATGCGGTGGAACCATGGCCGATGCAAAGGCCCCGGGGGGTTCAGAGGCGTCCCTGCTGCCGGAGCAAACATAGTTGTAGACGGGCCAGTCGGTTCCCAGTGGTTCACAAAGAGCGCCAGGGAGGCCAGCGCTGTGCCCTTCCTCCTTCCCGCTTCTTCAGCACAAGGCCTCCTCCGCCTATGCTGCTCTTCCCCCCCAAGAACAGGCTACGAGAGGGGGGGGAAGGGCCCTTCTGTCTGGCACTTGCACACCACACGGTGCCAGGACAGAAACCGGCCAGCCAGGAGGAAGGCGCTGCTCTGCGCACCCGGTTCTGCCCCGATGGGTGCGCAGTGGTCCACACAGCAGGACGAGGCTAGCGCGTGCCAGGCAAAAGCCAAAGGCATGGGCCGAGGCTGCATTCACCAGGGACACAGCCGGCCTGCATCCTGCGCTCTCCAGACGCGGCCGGACGGTGGCCAAAGACTGCAGCACTCCCCTGCTGCCACACACCCAAACACTCGCGACAGTGCACCGCAGAAACAGCACAGTGGCCAAGAGTTCCGTGATGTCCACATTCTAACGGGCGCATCACCCCGTCGTCAGTTTCAATTGCAGCTCCCCAGTCTCTGGGTGTGGTGGCTCAAGTGAGCACTGAAAAAGAGGGCATGGAGATGGGCCGCCTTCGCTTTCCCGGTCGGGGCCGATTATGAGAAAGTTTGCTGGCAAGCTTCATCCGCAGTTGCACCCACGGTTCAGAATCACTCTTCTCGGTGAGCTTTGAAGTTTGCGCTCAGCAGAGAGGCAGTTAATTCCCGAATGTTCCAAATTAGCACCTGGTCAGCACCAGCTTTGAATCCCTAAAGTTCCACACATCGTCACTTCAGCCTGGGTGGCACTTTCTGGGCAAATAAAGTTCAAAAAGAAAGTACAGTCATAGCTGAAGACTGTCCTGTGCTTGCACAATGAGAGAACTCTCAAAATGTCTTCTGACATGCAAGGCACTATAGCCGCATTCACGTTTAAGGGGAGATGAGGGTCTTGAAATGAACTTTTTTGTTAATTGGTCTATGATAATAAAAATCACTGTGCATACAAGTTTTGTTTTCCTCATTTCAAATATGTAATTAGTTTTTATGTGGCATAATTGCTTTTTGAGTTACAAATAAAATAATGGAGCCTTATTAAGTCATTTCTTACGGGCCATTAAGAGGCTTTTTATTCAAATTTTTTGAAAATAAATGATATGAATGTGTAGATTAAGACCTGCCATGCATGCTGATGCTATTTGTATTTAAAGATAGTTGATTGGGTAGAATTAGTCTAATTATGCCAAGTACAGTTTTCAGAAAACTTCATGAGCTCATATTATTACTCATAACAAATATTTGAGGCACATTGAGGCAATTAAAATAGTGTCAGCATGCAGATCATTTCATCCCGAATTCAACGGTAGAACGTACATAGAAATCTTTTGAAAAAAAAAAAAAATTCTGAAACCGTCTGTAAGGCTAGGCACACATGCAAAAAAAAAAAGGGAAGCTGAGAAAATTGCAGTTGAAGTTTTACTGACAAGCATGTGAAAAAAAGAAACGATTCAGAATGTGGCTCGCTTTTCCCTCAACACGAGCAAACCAAGTTTGCTGAAATCAGTTGATGGGAAGATATGCCATCCTCTGTACACCGATGGCCCTTGGCAGGAAAACTGAGCAAAAGCAAAGCCAGAGCGTTGCTTCAATTTTCACGCTGTTGGCAGGGCGGCCCTGCTCTCTTTGGCGAGCAGGGCTGAGCTGCCCATCGTGCACCACCGTCGTAAACGTTTGTTTTGTTCTGTTGCTGCTTCATTCGTTGCGATCGAATCAGCTCCAAGTTGCAACGTAGGGGCTGGTAACAGAATGCACCCCACTGTTCTGCGACGTGCATGCGCTTGGCCAGGTGGGATAAGCACGTTTTCGATTTAACCTGCTCGCATATCACGTCACCACTGCGCATTGTGCACACTGAAAACCTTTATAATTCTCAAATCTCTCATCTGTACGGTAACCTGCCGATGAGGAAGCGCGCACCGGGAAGCGGGCCGACCCGCCTCGGCAACCCCCATTTTATCATTTCTTTTCTTCTATGTGCGGCTGATCTAATGATAAATGCACCTTAGTGCACCCTCAGCCGTAATCATATCGCTAACGCTATCATCTCGGTGTCGTTCTCACGGTAACTTGCCGCCAGACACGCAAAAAAGTGCATTCCAGGCACTTTGTAATACAGTCGAATCCCGCTACAACGAAATTGACGGGACGTGCAAAAAATTTCGTTGAACCGAAAATTCGTTGAGGCGAAATCTGCCCCAACATACCGCGGAAAAGCCAGAAAAATAGCTCCGTATGTTTCCGCATCATTGGCAGCATAACACAATGTTTCGAAAAAGGAGTGACACGCAATAACTTCATGGTTATTCGGATAACAAACATACCAATGGTTATGTTTTTTCACTGCACGCAAAGATCGCGTAACGGAGGGGGGTGAAGAAATGCAGGCACAAAACATATTGCTGTAGAACAAGGTGTGTCCACCGAGCTGATTACTTGCAGATAGCTGCTAGACTGTCAGAAGCCCCCCTCTCACTTGTGGCAGGAGCAGTGCCGTTATCTTATCCTCTGACCGGGCATGGCAGCTACTGACCTTGGCAGGCAAGACGCGCGCGCTTGCATTGAACAGCACGGCGTGCTCGCAACTAAGATAGGATGACTTGGCTTCATGACCGAACATGCAAACATGATTTTTGCTCTTGGCTATGAAGAAAGGTAGAAGGAAAACGGCAAGGACAGCTGCTCACAACGCATACATGACGGTGCCGCGCCAGCAGCGGAGCACATTAGTGCGATTTCAACTGGATACGGATTGGCTGTAGCACCGGCTTGGCGAACCGGCCTGCCGCCTCATGTAAAGACGGCCAGCCACATCGTTATCACCATCAAACAATGGTGTCCGCCTATGACTTTTTTTTTTGGGTGGCAGTGTGGGTGCACCGCGCATGTATTCGGTGAAACTAAGCGTCCTGAATGTATAAAAAGTTACAGATAGCTGGCGCTATGCTTATTTTATTTTAAAATAATTGTTCAAACCCAGCCCAAATCATCGAAAATTTCGTTGAAGCGAAAGCAAGCCTGACAAATGGTTCGTTGTGGCGAGGACTTTGTTGCATTGACTTCAATGGCTAGCTAACGGGGAATTGGAAATATTTCGTTGAAGCGGAAATTTCGTTCAAGCGGAGTTCGTTGTAGCGGGGTTCGACTGTACTGTTCGTTCATCCTTTCGGTTATTGATAGACATGTTTACTTTATTTTTATGGCATCCAGGGCTTTAGCCGATCATCGCACACACGAATACATGAGTGTGCCGAGCAGACGACCCACGGCGCTCAGCCAGCCAGATTGCGCCCCGCGATCTTGTGCAGTCAGTAGCCAATAGGGCGGCGTCTTTTTCCTACCCCGGTTATACTCGCAACCAATGGACGAAACGAAGCGGTTCTGGCGGGGATTTGGAAACAGACAGATGCACTCTCAAATGAGACCAAGATGGGCGCCATAGCGCATGCAGAACCCCAGTGGCGAGCCGTCAAAAAAAAATGCTATTTTCGCATTAAATAGTGGCAGATTTTAGCGGTTGTCGGTGCTATAAATTGATACTATGGCTCAAATGCGCACTCCTGGGCCTGGATACCTGGCTAACTGGAAGAGAAATAGCTCAACTTTCAGAAAATGAGGCAGTGCTCTGCAGGCGAGAAAGGGGCCCAGAAGTGGCCCTAGCACGAAACCAGCTGCGCTGTACAACTGTGGCTGCCCACCTGCCATGGCCTCCGAGGCAAAGTACCGGACGTCCACGTCTGCGTCCGTGTTGAGCTTCTCCAGGCACGGCTTCACCTGGCCTTGCAGGGTCCTGCACAAGAGGGCAAAAGGGACAGGCCACAGCCTCCAAAAACTGCGTGGGGCCAGTGCACCTTGGCCCCTTCGTGCAGCACATGATTCAGGAGGGATTAGAAAGCTGCAGGTTGCACTGACCAAACCAGCACACGTGGTGCCTCCACTAATCTCTGGCCCCGTTGTTTGAGCGCCAGAAGAACCTCAATCATTTCGACATCTGGGGGCTAGGCATTCACACCATCGCCAGTACTCGTGTGCTTCTCTCGAGGCGCCACAACAATGCACCAGCCACTGAACCGCTCCAGCAGAGTGGTGAACCCTGCGATCTGTGCGAGAGGTGCACCGTGATCTAAAGCACCAAAGGCATAAGAGGGTGCACGCGCGTAATTTGTAGGCACACCAATGCAGCAAGAGCCCTGTTTATGGAACCAATGCAGCCTCCTCACCTATGCTCCCAGGCAGCAGCTATAGCGCTTGTCCCCTTCAACGCTCCCTACCTAGCCGGCATGAACAGCCAGCCTGCCAAGCAGGCCACGTCTACCAAAACTCTCGCTGCAGCAAGAGACACTATCCAGTGCTCACATACGGATCTCTAGGGCACAGCTAGGGCCATTACTTTTTTCCTTCGTATTACTTTTCACACAGCGAGTTCATTTGCACGGCTTCCTTTTTTACGCTCACAGCAAAACAGGGCTGATATTGCGGAGATAAAAACAGTGGTCTAGGACTTGCTTTGTGTAGATATGGTAGTTGTAGGAATGAGAGCAACCACTGTGTGCTGAAGCAGCGACAAAAGCCCAGCTAAAGCATGTAAGGTGACCCGCACGTGGGCAGGCAACAATGGCTGTTGCTGCCAGGCTGTCCAGGCGACTAGCATTGTGGCATGACCCAGTGTCGGGAGGGAGGTCTTTCCAATGTGGAGAATTGTGTGGGGAAACAAAGAAGGGGCAGCATATGCTTGACCGTGAGAACGCTTGTGTTCTTCGCAACCCCCCCAGAGTCGGGTCCAAGCACTACTGGGCCACAAGTTTTCACGCTTCCTGGAGGCGACATGTGAAAGCCGCCCTCCTCACCCTCCCTCTCCATTTTCTCTCGGCCGTCCCAGCGAATCCAGGTATCGGCCGGAAGAGTAGAGCCCCGTGTGTGAAGTCAACGCAGCCCAACCACCTCCACAGCACGCACTGGAGCCAAATTTCCACCGCCTCTCTCCACACTCCACCCTACGCATGCACACAAGCTGGAGAGAAATTCTAGAAGAGAACCAACTCTGCCACAAAGAAGCTCGGTTCGGAGATCGGTGGAAGTGAAGGGTAGAGCTGTGTGCCGGGCAACTAGATGGGTCCTGTGGCGAGAACAGATCGTGGCTGGAGTGGTTTGTGTGCTGAACTTTTCGCTTCCCTCCACCTCATCAATCGCCGAGCCTCCTGCAAGAGGGCCCGACCAACAGCAGCCTCCCCACTTTCCCAAGCATACCGTACTTACGCGATCGTAGGTCGACTTGGAATCGAAATCAAACTTTGTCCCGCTTGTAATGGCAAGAAAAATGAGAAATCAGGGGTGCTACGAGCTGAGGAAAGCTCAACACCCTCGTTTCTATAGTTACAGTCGAAGCGCAGCGTTCACCATGGCAATAAAGGCGATGCCAACTTTGGAAGTTGGCATTCCCGATTTGTGCCCTTTGTCCACCGTACCTAGAGCGGCTAACCTTCCACCAGCACGTTCGGAACTGCACTGAACATGATATGATTGTATCTACGTCAGCGCCGTGCATTGATTCGAGGGATTCGGTAATACTCATTTTGTTAATTAGAGACGAACAAAACGCCTCTTGAATGCGAGTAACGTACTCGCGAATCAAAGGACATCGCGGGCGGCCGCTTCTGTCAGCCGCCATGGTGCTTGCTTTGATAGATATTGCGCGGCAGTGACCGCTGCCGGTAGCTTCGATGGTTGCGCTCTCATGATTGGGATTAAAGCTTCCTGCTCAACCCACAGTGCATGCTTATACAAAAGCTTTTCTTTTTTGACATCTACTGCGCGCACCACGAGCATACGGCTCTTGTAGGAGCACTGAACATTGATGGAAGAGTATGGGGGGTACTGCTAGTTGTGATAGCTACTCTTTGTGATACGATTTTCTAGGCAGCTGCGTTGCCCCGTGCTTGTGTCACTTCTGTGCTGTGCTCCATCCTCCCCCTGGGCCCGAAGAACTTTCTTCACAGCAGAGTTCAAACGGGCTGCTTCCTGCAGACTCGGCCTGCATTCGAGTCTACTCACAGTCGTTTAAATAAGGCACTACCCCCACGTATATGTCAGCCCAAACTTGTCCCTTCCATTTTCTGCCCTTCCCTGGCACACAGCAGCACGCCAAATGATGACAAAAGCTTTGCCACACCAGTCCATCAGCAGCAGACTACTCACGGGGGGTCGAGGAGCGGGGCGATGCGCTGCAGGGTCTTGGCGACGTTGAAGCGCACGTTGGCCACCGAGTCGGCGGCCAGGGCCAGCACGGTGGCGAGCATGAGCCGGGCGGTGACCTCGCCCCCGCACGCCTCGGCCAGCACGTTGACGCAGAAGAGGCAGGTCATGCGGTGCAGGTAGTTCTGGTCGCGCGACATGGCCAGCACCTTGGGGATCACCGTGGCCTGGGCCCAGTCGCGGCCAAACTTGTCCACCAGCTTGCGCAGGTTCTGGGTGGCGGCCTCGCGGATGGCGAACACGTGGTCCACCAGCCACGTCATGCACAGCGCGTTGAGCTTCTCGTCGAAGAACTCGACGCCCAGCTGGCCGGCCAGCAGGGGCATGTACTCGATGATGGCCAGCCGCACGCGCCACTTGGCGTCCTCGGCCAGCTCCACGATGGCCGGCAGCAGCGACTGCGACAGCTGCTGGATGCCGATCACCTCGTTGACGCAGTCCAGGTTCGAGATGATGTTCAGCCGCACCTCGGGGCACTCGTCCTTGAGCTGCGACAGGAACAGGGGCAGCAGGTGCTCCACCGTGTTGGCCTTGCCCAGGATGGGCGAGAGGCCCATGATGACCGAGGCCAGGGCCGCCTTGACGTGCTGGTTGGGGTCGGCCACCAGGTCCTTGACGCAGGGCAGCACGTGCGCCATGATCACCTGCTCCTGCACCTCGGCGGGCAGGCCCTGGCAGAAGTCGCGCACCTTGTGGGCGGCCGCGGCGCGCACCTCCGCCTCGCAGTCCTTGAGCAGGTTCTGGAAGGCCAGCACGAGGTCGGCGCGCGTCACCTCGGGCCCCAGGGCGCGCTGCAGGTCCGTGAAGCGGTCGGCCACCATGTAGCGCACGCGCCAGCTCTTGTCCTCGGCCGCCTGGCGCAGCGTGGGCAGCAGCAGGGGCTCGAGCTCCTCGCGCGGCAGCAGCGCGGCCAGGGCCACGCACGCCTCGACGGCCAGCAGGCGCACCGAGTCCTGCTCGTCCTGGGCCAGGTAGCCCCACATGGCCACCAGGTCCCCCTTGAGCCACTCGGGCTCCACCACCTGCGCCAGCTCGCCCAGCTTGGCGGCCGCCGCCCGCCGCACCATGGGCGTGTCGTCCTGGCACAGGTTGCGGAAGTGGCTGCGCAGCTCCCCGCGCACCGCCGCCGACACGCGCGGGTAGCAGGCCGCAAACAGGCCGCACGCCGAGGTGCGCGACGTGAACCAGTCGCCCGAGGCCAGCCGCTTGACCAGCGGCACAAAGTGCTGCTCCAGGTCGGCCGCGCTGTGCTGCTGCGAGATGGCCCGCAGCGACTCCACCGCCTTGTCCCGCACCACCGTCTCCTCCACCGTGGCCAGGCTCTCCAGCGGGGGCTGCCAAAACAAGGTTTAACCCTAACGAGGCTACATGATAGCAGAGTCCTTCCATGCTTCACTGGTCAATAGAGGCGCGCCATTCCAAGGCAAGAAACTGGAAATTTCAGCTTCGATTATAAGTGTGTGACAGTGTGTGGGAATGCACTGTGTGTGAGAATGAAAAAAACAAAACAATGTTCCCTTTTGAGAGCATCCTGGACCTAAAATTGTACAAGGCTAACTTAAAGCCGGATTTTTGTCAGATCAGTCCAGTAGTAGCCGGCTTCATTACCTGTTTGCAAACTTGCATTACCTTGCGCTGAGGCTCGCATGTAAAAAAAGCTTTGGGACGTCCTTGTGCTTTTACTTTTCATATTTCCGCGAATTATCTCTTAAGGTTCGTTTTGTCTGTTTTGTAACCGCACGTGGCCGCTTCCGGTTTTCTTATCTGACGTTTCAACCGGAGCGCCGTTTGCTCTTTTTGTCGTACGTCCCGTCGGGCAATATTGTTTGATATGGAAAGGGTGTCACCTTGTCGCTAACTTGATTTTTTGTTGCTTCGACAATGTTCTCGATGCTATTCAATGGATCTGAAATTAATAACGTTCCGAGAGTAATGCATGCATAGCAAACGCCGCGCAACTTTATCGACGTTCATCTGTGCCCATCACACTGCGGACTGCTTGTGTTTCATTCTAGTCTGTTGTAGAGCAGGAGGTCGCTTTGATAAACTTCGTTCAGAAAAGCTTTGCGTCGTTCTTGGCTACGTGGCAATATTCTGTTTCCTCTGTATGCTGCACATCGCAGCGCAAAAAAATAAATTTCTGTACGCTGGACCACGCTCTTTTGTCTCCCTTCGTAATATTGACGTTCCGTGTGATAAAATCAGTTTGATTGCTCTTTTTTCGCTTCCTTCTTTTTGCAAGGATTGCAAAGCGTTGAAGCGGAAAGACACACAGTGCTCTTCGTGTTTTGGTCCTTCGCGTTTCTGCAGCGTTTTTAGCGGTTCTTAAGTATGTACCCACTCATCGAAACAACAGTACTATTGGGCCATATCTTTGAGCGTTCTGTGCATCCCAGAGCAATCAGGGGATTCATTATGCGCGCGTACTTGGTTTCTTTCACTTTTTTTATTGTATTATCGCTAAGCTCGCAGCAGTCCGTGACTACGAAGCTGCCGTATGTGTGGTATTTACAACTTCTGCTTTAAGAAAAGAAGCAAAAGAGATTTAAAAATCCGTAAACACGACGGCACAGCGCTTGTGCCAGAGGACGCAGAAGCCATTGCCGTTCGCGGCCGAAGTCTACGGTAATTTACTTTAGAAAAATAAAACCCCACTGAAGGCAGGTGATATACACAATGACTCGACTATTCACCGCTAACTACCACGAAAAAAAAAAGCACACTTAATCAGCTTGCAGACACCAAAAGCAGCGAGCGTTTGCACGCCAAGAGCTGGCCAATATGCCCCACGTGCGGCGGTGGGGCCTGTAGTGGCGCCCGCGGTCCCTATATGAAACTAGTGCCAAAGTTTCGTGACCAGTTAAGCATTGAAAGACTCTGGTGATAGTAAACAATAACCTTCACATCAACAACCAATGTTCACCTGCATTCCACAAGTTTTGCTTCTTGAACGTAAGCTTAAAAGTGCCCCGCCTAACGTTAACTTGTCGGTTACTAAGAGCTAAACTCAAATGTGCATGCATATGCAAAATGTAGCACTCACCAGGAGGCAGTGGACGAACTCGGGGCCGCCCACGAGGGGCGTGAAGTTGCCCAGCTGCTCGGCCAGCGCCAGGAGCACCTCGTCCTCGTCGTAGATGGTGTCTGCGCAAGGGGGAGGGGCCCTCCCTCACTGGGCGCACTCGCCAGGGCCGGCGGGGCTTTACCTTTGAGCGTGCCTAGCAGGGTGCACGCCTCGCCCGCGCAGAAGGAGGAGCGGCACCATGCAGGAGAGGGCGACATGCAGGCCAATGAGCGCAGCAGAGGCAAGCCCCCCGACGCGAGTGCACTACGTCACCTTTGGGCGTGTACTTCCACAATCCTGCCGCTGACGGTCCCGCGAAAAAATCGTACATCCTTTTTAGGCGCTGCATCAGCTCACACATTTTTAAACTAATTACCCTTAAACCCTCACTTTAAGCTAATTAACAAAATGAAGGCTATTGGCATACCTCAAGAAATAATTAAGTGGGTCATAGGTTATTTAACAAAAAAAAAACATTACGTAATTGGAAACGGTTGCAGCTTTGGTTATTTGGGGGTGTTTTCCGAGGATTCAGCGACTAAAGGTCCAACGAGACGAAAGATACAACGAGACGAGAGGTCCAACATTGGATATTCCGTCTCGTTGGATCTTTCGTCTCGTTGGACATTCAGGCTCGATTGGACCTTCCGTCTCGGTGGATCTTTCGTCTCATTGTACATTCAGGCTCCTCCATATTATATGAACGTCTGAAGCACTCTACAATCACCTTCACTACCCAATTCACCAAATTAATAGCGAAAACGTCTGCGTTTCAGGTGCGAGCACATAACTTCGCTTAGGTACACGATAATTTAAATTTTAATGTACTCCCGGCGTTCGCCTTTCCACCTGGTCAGGAATGCTATTTCCGAACAACAGCTCCACGAAGATGAAATGTCTACCGTATTTTCCGGTCTATAAGTCGCACCTTTGTATAAGTCACACCCCCCTCAAAATGACAGTTTTTCCAAAAAAAAAAAAAAAACGTATATAAGTCGCACCAGTGTATAAGACGCACTTGTTAATAAGGTAAACTCATAGTGAATCATATTGTTAGAAAGTGCAGCGTAAGTACATGGTTGCGGCGGCCGCTGCCTAAGAACGCATCCCCCCGTAAGGATGGCTACACGCGTGCATATACCGCCCAAAGTCTAGACAGAGCTTCTCAAAAATGGTTTATTGATACACACAGATGACATGTACTTACAGACGGCGTTTAGGCAAAACCATCGAAGTCTTCCTCTGAATCGCTAACAAATAAACAGTTCAGCAACTTCAAGTGGGTGTTCCGCCGGCACATCGCTGTCGTCCTCCGACTCGCTGTCTTTTTCGCCAACATCGTCACCACTCGCAGACCGGATTACTCCGGCCTTTATCAACCCGGCTACAACTGTTTTTGTAGAAATGGAGTCCCAAGAGTCGGAGACCCATTTGGCCACCTCTCCGAACATCGCGCGTCTCTTGCGTGCTTTCTTTCCTCCATGCATGGTGCTGTCGTAAATCAGTGCAACAAAGGTGTCATGGCGGACGGTAGTGACGCGAACGGAAGCGGACCGAAAATCGAAACTTATCAGCAAGCTGTCATTTTAAAAAATAGCAGCACGTTTACCTCCTTCAGAGTAACTGTCCGTAATAATGCATGAGCTGCATTTTGTTTTTGCAACCCAGTTTGATGTTACCCTGAATTTATTCTGAACTGGCACGTGGCCGAAAGTGGCGTGCGGTTGTCGCAGGCCATTATCATTGTTTTTGACTAGAAAAAGCTGCAAATTCTTTGGTTTAACGTCCCGAAGCGGCTTATGGGCTACGAGAAACGCCGTAGCGGTGGGCTTCGGATTCATTTAGACCATAGAGCTGTGTCTCAACGTGCGCTGGCCACGCGCGGCTGTCGCGAACCGGATTTGTTGGTGGATAAGACGCACCAACGAAAATTTCAGAAAAAAACCGCGACTTATACACCGGAAAATACGGTAGTTTACGAGGTATATGCTATCACTGTCGCATCGACTGAAGAGCGGCCACAACAAACATTTCTGCGAATGCGCTGGATTCTCCTTTATGCCTGTGTGTGCCTGTGTTAGGGTGTGCGAGATATATTAAATTCCCCTTAGCAAGAAAGCGCCCATCACCTATCACAAAATAATACCTTCCCACGAACGAACTCAAGTTCCTTCCCGCCGCATGGACACGTGCAGCACTTAAGCAAGCCTACCTGAAATCTGCAAACATTCAATTCCTCAATTGTGCACTTTGCTATTTTATTTTATAATTTAGATGGGTTCACGGGAGTGCACAAGTCCCCTTTATATCATTCAAATAACTTCACTCTTTCTACCTGGAAGCCTAACTATTTATAACCATTTTACTCCACTGCCTTAAGACCCTGCGCAAGACTGTGCGCAATACCGGCCTCACCAGAGTGAACGGGTAAAGCCCGAAAGGCAATGTTTGGTTCGTCTGTGATCATTCAACTGTTCTAAGGAACTGAGTAAGCTGAATTACGGCGGGATATTAAACCCTCAAGGGCGACAGTGCAGTGTATTTGCGTCACCCTTCCCAATTTCCCAGAACCGATATTATGTTGTTATGACGCAGTTCGGTGAAAGTCTATTGAGTTCTTTGTTGCAGCTCCAAGACGAAGCTTGGCGATTCGTTTTTGTCCACTTCTTGTAAGAGTGGAAGGTGCATATTTGTTTTTAGAAATGCAGTGGCACGTTTTAGCGGTCTGTGGGACGTCTCAGCACGTATTCGACCGTTTAGTGGATGGCAATACCTGCGCGATTTGTGTTGGCCATAGTGTCGGCAGAGGCTTGAGAATACCCACCAAATTCTTCAAGCATTTAAATGTGGCTGACTGACTTCAAAAAGCGCAAAAAGACGGGACAAGAAACGACTAAACACGGCGGTGTTTTTTGCACCTCTTTTTGCGCTGTTACGAATTCAGTAAGTATGCGCCAAATAGCCCAAGCCACCGTTCTAACGAAGTCCAAATGTGACTGAGGACGAATTTTTTTTTCTTTTTTTCGGAAGGCACGAATATGCACCTTTCACAACAGGAATGACCACAAACACATGCGGAAAGGACCACCTGTGACGTTTTTCTATACGCATCACCTTGTGTATCGAAGTCTGATTACCCAAAGGTGACGGTGAAGTTATTTGTAAACATGGGGGGATTACTTTTTGAAATTATAGTCTGTAGTCCCTAGACTGGGTTTTGACCATCCTGGTTGCGTTTGCGCGACTTTCTTTGTGGAAAAATAATTCTAATGTGTTGTCCTAATCTCTGCGTCCTCCTTGCCGATTTAATTTCCTATGACGTTTACTCTTGTAGGCTCAGCTTGACTGCGCCCACTGCGGCTCGCCGACCCAAGGCCAGCCACCCGTGGGTCGTCGCAATTCATTCCCCAAGTTAAAACTAAGCCATGGCAATAATTAAGGCCGGAGGAATGTGGCTTTATTTTGCTAGTTTGAAAAAAGTCCAAGTCAATGTATCTCTACACTAGCGCACATGCAATACGTATATTGGCTTACGACGCTTCACTCAGTTCACTTCACGGGAGCTATAAGCTGCATTTGCCCGCGCAACTGGTGCGCTAGTAGAAAATCTAAGGCCAATAAAAAGTGGGAGAAGATTCAGCGAATTTAATGTAAGCAATAGGCCAAAAAATCGACAAATACTGTCTTTGTAAAGCGTAAATCCAATGTACAGGAAACACTTTTTGTGCAGGATGAGCTAGCAGAGAGGTCAGCAGCATGATTGCCAATGTGCAATCTCTTTTTACCCGCCTCAAGAACACAGACTCTAGAAAAACATATTTGTGTGGATTTGACAAACGCAAAAAAATTTTCCTTTAAGCTGCTTACGTCATAACTCTCAGTGAAAACATACTTGCGCTACAAAGGAATGTCTATCTCTTGGTCTGATGATTTGCCACTTATATAAACCGGAAGCCATTAATCGTTGCTTTGTTTTGTGCCGGGATGTAGTGGTTTTATGGGATGTTTTGCAAAAAACTGTTAAAAGAAACATGGACACGTTTACGTGTCCATGTCCCTTCACACAATGCGGTTCTTGCCTTCTCTGGGTAGTGAGTGCCCTATGATATATTTTTTGTGATGGGATTGTACAGCTTGCAGAAGTGCCGCATGGCTCACCAGCATGCGGAATTCCCCCACCCAAGGAAGTCAGTTTTCTGGGAGCTGGCTACGTTGGTGGAGAGCATCTATGCGCAGGAAAGGTGCCCACCAGAGTGGCTGCACCTGTTGGACGCGCGTGACTGCTTGCTGAGGATTTGGCGGCTGCCTTATTGTAGCTGCTGTGGTGTTATTCTTCTTGGATAACAGCTAACTTTTGTATTGCATAATAACCGCACATTTTTCATGCATATTAGAAAGAAATGTGGCATGGACATTGTTAGATGTGTAGAATTACGGATGGCCGAGCGGTAGGAAGTGACTACCACGAACAGTAGGCCATCAGGCCCGCGAAAGACATGAGAACATGCCGAGCCGTTTGCCCCGAACAAACTGTCTTTATTTTCCCAAAATGGCCACTCGCCGCTGTGCCAGGCTTGCACGGCTGAACATAAAACTATCAGCGCCGCGTGGGGGCGCTGCACATGAGCTAACATTGTAACACTCCTCCCCTCTTAGGAGAAGACTATGGGGAGTGCCTATTCACTGGTTTCCTAGTCCTCGTGCTACGTCGCAACTTCGGTGTGCTAGGGGTGTGCACGTTAACAGAGTCACTGTTAACGTGCACACCACTGTTGAGCGCAGCCCCGTCACTGTCCAAGGCAAGCTATTTCCAGGTGGCTGTTCCTGACGAGGCACTTCCGGAGGAACAGCTGGTGCATGGAGAGGCGGCGGCTCCAGCTGTGGTGGAGCTGCAGCGATAGCAGTTTCAGGAGAGGTCAGCAGTGTTTCTGCCAGCACAAGGCGCAAGTGGTCGCTGTGTCGGTTTCCCAAGGTGCCACCTTCAAAACGAACATGGGCTGGTGACGGAGTGACGTCCACAACACTGGCTGGCACCCAAGGTGTACCCCTGCGGAAGTTTCGCGCATACACGTCATCACCTGGCTGCAGTGATGGGGCTTGCCGGGACCCTCTGTCAGCATACAACTTCTGCTCGAGTTGTTTTAGAAGTACAGATGCCAGCAGGCTTGGCCTCAGGACATCCAACAGAGTCTTGAACATTCTTCCCGTCAAAAGCTCACACGGTGGCCGACCTGTAACTTCATGTGGTGTGGTCCTGTAGTGGAACAGGAACCTGGAGATCTGCGTTTGGAAGTTCCCAGAGCCAGACTTCTTGAGTTTGTTCTTCACAGTTTGTACCAACGTTATTAGAATAGCTTCAGTTGTAAAACTCTGCCGCGCTGCAGTCGCATCAAGCTTCACCTCTCCCCTAGCCTGCCGCGTCAACGGGCGGAACCAGCGTACGCTCGCTCGCACGTGGTTTTCGGTCAACTGTAGCCTTCGCTGCGTATGTTCGCTACATCAGTCGACGTGCTGTGTTCCCGAGGTCCATGCCGATGTGCTGCGTTCGTGGCTGCACTAGCGGCTACCGGAACGATGTCAACAAGTCGGAGCACCACTTCTTTCTGCCCCCAGCGATGCGACGCATCTCTCGGCGTGGAAGATTGAGCTTCGGTCTTTTGTGCCTGGCGCCCTAAACATTCCGTCTGGAGCTCTAACGTGCATGCTGTCAGGCATCGAGTGCGTCGGCACACTTAGTCAAACAAGGATTTTGGCGACTTATTCTGGACAATTCCAGAAGAGTTGTCGGAAAATACGCCCAGTCGTGTTGGGTGCCCCTTGCACTTTCAGGAACTCAGTGCACGCGTTATTAAATTTTACCTGGCAACATGCATGTACTCTTACTCCAGGCTTCTGGAGCAGCATCGAGGTTCCAGTCTTCCGTAAAGGCAGCGAGAAAGCGGCCCAAGCTGCTGTAAACTTCCACGCTGCGGGCACTTTTCTTCCTCGTGCGAAATTATACTGTACATTGTTTTTTCTTCAATACTATAGCCATGTCCACAGTGCACATATATATATATTGTAATGAAGATATCACGGCCACTTCCTAAAATGGGTGTGTGCCGTGCACGTCTCGCGTCAGACGATGTATGTGCTTGGATATGGGACAATCCACCACAAGTGGGTACGTGCTTGAATCTGGGCTAGACAGCCCCATCCAGAGCGCTGTGCGCGAGACTGGTGCCCCAACCCGAGAGCTTGCTTGGACGCATTTGGACTCCGCGATACTCAGGCCTTGCTATATGTTCCTGCCAATAAACCCCACTATATATATATATATATATATATATATATATATATATATATATATATATATATATATATATATATATATATATATATATTCGTGAAATTTTGGGATTGTAAGGTGTAGTTGTATTTGTAGGTTCTGCTTTACTTTTTCCCTTGTTAGTCGGGGCTCCTACTCCGCTGCAGCCTGCCAACATGGATTTTAGGGCCAGTAAAGTTGTCTACCCATAACTTTTCCCCCTAAATTTCGTCCATAAAATTGCACTTGTTTTATGGAAATAAAGACATTTCATTTCAAAACGCGAGTTGTTGATTTATAACAGTTGGGCTGTTTGCTTTGTGAATCGTAAAGGTGTTTTCACTAGCTGGTTGGCAACTGACCCAAATCAGATTAAGCCACATTGTAACATGCAGAGAGAAAAAAAGCTCATTCACGTAAAGGTGGATGACCACGGAAGCTTCTTAGCACGCGACATGGGATTGATACAGAGTACAGGGGAAAGGTAAGAACAACATTTATTTCCTTCTGATCATAGATGGCGATAATTTCTAGGATACACATGTGTGCGCGTCCCCAGACAGTAAAAGTACATGGAACCCTAGCCAGATAAGCTCCGCTTAAAAAAAAAAAACAGGACGGAGAAATTTTGCCATGACTTCTCGGGGGTGAATTAGCGGCGGAAACAGGAGAACGACCGCACATCTTTCACACGGCCACGCGATACTGGCCTGTACAGAATGAAGGATGAATTGACCAGAGTGTAAACACCTTGCTGGGCCCCTCTGGCACTTTCACAAACTTGATGCCCGCATCATCAAACTTTATTGAAGAGTACGCGTGTATTTTACTGCTACATTACTGAAACAGCGGCGGAGACCCAGTTTCAAAGCGAAATACGCAAGGAAACATACCAAGCCGCTGTGGATAGATACCGGTTCCGCCTGGTATCACAGGTTCTTTAACGGATTATGCCAGCAGACGTAGAAATACGCGTGAAATGGCCACAAGCACTCCGTCCGCGAGAGATTTTAGGCTGCGGCCGGCTGTGGCGGAGCGTCTGCTGCGGAGCAAGATGGAGCGGCGCCGCCAGCAGGGGCGCCGGCGGAGAGTTTAACAACTGAAGCTATTCTAGTAACGTTGGTACCACTCGTTCAGCTGCACCATTTGAAGCAGGGTGATACGGCGGTACGAGCATGCGGCGTATTCCATTTCGAGTTAAGAACTCAAGGTACTGGGCACTGGTGAAGGCAGGACCGTTGTCGGAAACTATGACGTCAGGCAGGCCATGCTGAGCGAATGCAATTCTCAAGGCAGAAATGGTAGCTTCTGCAGATGTGGAAGACACAGGAAAGACTTCTATCCACTTTGAGAACGCATCCACAATAACCAAGAACGTGTGACCTAGGAATGGGCCCCCAAAGTCAATGTGAAGTCTTGACCAGGGTCGCTGTGGAAAAGGCCATGGCGTCTGCTGAACCGGCTGTGCAGCTCGATGTTGTCTGGCACGTGGCGCAGCTCTTCACACTATTGGCAATGTCATTGTCAATGCCTGGCCACC
This sequence comes from Haemaphysalis longicornis, assembly GCF_048455015.1. Taxonomy (NCBI): domain Eukaryota; kingdom Metazoa; phylum Arthropoda; class Arachnida; order Ixodida; family Ixodidae; genus Haemaphysalis; species Haemaphysalis longicornis. Next base: position 158,296,966 of record NW_027526361.1, read on the forward strand.
AAACATGGGTCCTGGCAATCACCTTGCTCTTCTCGATACCCGGGTGGCTGGCATGAAGAACACCAAGAACTTGGGTCTGTCACGACTCTTGATCCCCAGAGTAAGCAACCCTCATGGAGACTGAGTTCTGAGCTTCTGGTGTTGAAGGGGTTCCACTCTGGTCCCACTGGGAGGCTTTCTCCTTTCAGAACAGCAAGAACAACATGACCCAGAACTGGATCGTTTCTAGTGGCTTGGGCCACAACACCAGGTCAAAGCAGTCGCGGATATGCCTCTTCCAGCAAGAAGATGTCAGCAGGTCGTGGTAATGCAGTGGTGTCAGTTGGCAGAGGCAGTCTACTAAGAGCATCAGCGTGGCCGAGCTCTTTGCCAGGCTTGTATACAAGTTCGTACTTGTACGCAGAAAGCTTCAGAGCCCACCTGACCACTCGAGGCGAAGCTTGCACGGGAACGGGCTTGTTGGCACCCAGCAGTCCAAGAAGTGGCTTGTGGTCAGTGTGTGCTTCGAATGAGATGCCCCACAAGTACTGGTGGAACCGATCCACGCCAAACACTAAAGCCAGTGCCTCCTTGTCGAGTTGACTGTAGTTTTGTTCTGCTTTTGACAAGCTCCTCGAGGCAAAAGCAATGGGATGTTCCCGGCCATCAGCATCTTTGTGTGCCAGGACTGCACCCATACCATAGGGCGATGCGTCGCAGCCGAGGCAAGCAGGCCTGGCAGGGTTTAAATGCACAAGAACTGGAGCTGATGTCACCAAGTGCTTGCAGGCAGTAAATGCATCTTGTTGTCTTGTCCCCACTCCCACTTCTTTCCTTCACAAAGAAGCAAGTGCAGCGACGAAGGAGTGACGAAAGATTGGGTAAGAAGCACCTGTAGAAGTTGACAAGTCCCAAGAAACTCTGACGTTCCTTGACATCTTGAGGCACAGGAGCATGCAGAATGGCTGCTACCTTGTCAGCGTTTGGGGAAAGGCCTTCCTTGCTGATGATGTGCCCGAGATACTCAACTTGTGGCATGAAGAAGTGGCATTTTTCAAGTTTCAGCTTGAGGCCAGATTCCTCAAGCTTGCTAAGCACAGCACGGAGGTTGCGAAGGTGCTCAGCATCGTTTGCGCCAGTTACAAGAAAGCCGTCGAAATAGACGGCTACGTGTGGCTGTCCCCTGAGCAAGTTCTCCATCTCACGCTGAAATATGGCTGGAGCAGATGAAACACCAAAAGGCAACCGGGTGTACTGAAACAACCCCATATGCGTCGAAATGGTGACGTACTCTCTAGAGGCCTCGTCAAGGACAACTTGCAGGTACGCATCTCGCAAATCTAATTTTGTGAATTTCTCACCTCCAGCAAGCACAATCCACAGGTCCTCGATCCTTGGAATGGGCTACTGTTCCACTGTTGCCACTGGGTTTATGGTGACACCAAAGTCTCCACAGATTCTGATGCGTCCATCCCTTTTGGTCACAGGAACAATGGGTGCAGCCCACTTTGCTGTCTTGACTGGAACAAGAATGGAATCTCTTCTTAATCTTTGGATTTCTTGAGTGACTCCATCTGTCAAGGCATACAGCAGTGGGCGTGGCTTGAAGAACCGAGGCGGAGCATCTGAAGGAACATGTAGAGAAGCTTTAGCACCCTTGATCGTACCCGGGCCTTCTTCAAACACTTTGGCGTAGTCTTGGACTAGGTGTTTAACGTCGGAAAGTGCGTGGATGTTCACTTCAACGTCGGAAACGCCGATGCCCAGCTCACGCATCCAGTTGCGTCCTAGAAGAATGGGCGATCCGTCCCCGGTAAGAAAAATAGGTAGGTCGGCCTCCTTGCCATGAAACTTCACGCTGACGTCAGCTTTGCCTTCAACCTTTTTCACTTCCCCGGAACAGCTTCGCAGCAGCACCTGTGACGGCTGCACAGAAACCGACGGCAAAAGCTGAAGAAGACGCGACTTGGCCATGACGGAGACACTTGCCCCCGTGTCCACTTCCATGCAGAGCGGCTTGCCGCAAACGTCAACTTTAACGGTGAAAGGCGGAGGCGGCGTGGCGTAGTGAACTTGCCACATGTCGAAAACTTCAGAAGCTGAAGTTGTAGCGGCGTCCTCCTCGCGGACGGTATTCACACGATGACGGTTGCTCAACGACGGTGAACTTCGTGCCGAGAACGAACGTGCCTTGGAAGGGCTGTTGCTTTGGGCTTGGCTGTCCTTTCATCTCGTATTGCACACCTTCGCCAAGTGACCTCGTTTGTGGCAGTAATTGCAGATTGACTTCACATGCTTGCACTTCGATGCAAGGTGTCCGTCCCCGCAGCAGTAGCAGGTGACGCCCCCCGAGCCTGAAGAGACACGGTGAGTCGAGAAAGCGCTGCTCGTGTTAGCTTGGGCTATCTCGCCTGCGTCCCTTTTTGCTGCTTCCATTGCCAGGGTGGTCTGCACGGCATCGTCGAAGGTGAGGTCCGGTTTTTCCAGCAGTCTTGTTTGGACGTCCGCGCTGTTGATGCCACACACGATGCGGTCGCAGAACATGCTTTCGAGTTCAGCACCAAAGTTGCAGTGCTCGGGAAGGCTCTTAAGTGCTGCGATGAAGTTGCTGACGAGTTCCCCTTCCGCGGTTGAAACGAAAATGCTGCACGACGGCAGATGGCTTCGGACAGTAATGGCTTCCAAGAACTAAAAGAATCTCCTCCAGCGTCTTGTCACTGGGCTTGGCGGGCTTGACGAAATTTCGGAGCAAAGCCTACATTTTCTGCCCGCAGCAGCTGATGAATACGGAAGTACGCTTCTCTGGGGCGACATCATTGGCCAAGAAAAATGCTTGGAGCCGGTCCCCGTAACAGGGCCAGTCGTCTCCTCCCCCCTCGAACGGCTCGAGGTTGCCGAAACTTGGCATTGTGAACGGATGGCAGAGCGGTGCGGGAACGAAGAGTCATGTTAAACTTTCTTTCATCCTCGTCGCCAGTTGTTACATGTGTAGAAGTATGGATGGCCGAGCGGTGGGAAGTGACTACCGCGAACAGTAGGCCAACAGGCCCGTGAGAGACATGAGAACATGCCGAGCCGTTTGCCCAGAACGAACGGTGTTTATTTTCCCAAAACGGCCACTCGCCGCTGTGCCAGGCTTGCACATAAAACTATCAGTGCCGCGTGGGGGCGCTGCTCATGTGCTAACACTGTAACAGACATGTGCTCTGAAGCACTTGATTCAGTGCATCGTAGCAGGAGGTTCGAATCTCTGGTTGATTTTTTTTTTTTTTTGGGGGGGGGGGGGGGGAGGGGCAGTTTATTTTTTTTTTGTATAGGCAACGTTTTATCTACAGCATTCACCATTTTGCGCTGCAATAATCATTGCATTATGAGCGAGTTTCGACTACAAGCAGACAGACACTGACGCGCTGGCGAGTTTTCGTTGGCATGGTGCTGACATATCACCGGCAGCTTGGAGGCACAGTGCTGAATCCGCCGACTGCCGGCCTCATGCGAACGCGCCCCTTAAGACACAGAGACAACCAAGGCAAGCTCCTAAGTTGAGGGAGAAGCTGAGCGTCTCCGATGCTGCGTAGGGCGTGCAGCCACTGCGAACCCGTCATCTAGTACACGCTATGACTTTAAGCGCGTCTGGCAACAACCCTATCTGAGCTATAATGCCGCCGACAATGACATCCAACCAGCGATAACGTTGGGCGCCAAGCATTTTGCTGCGGGGAACCGAAACTGAAACTGGTTTGAACAACTCTCCAAAAATAAACTGTAACTACATTCCGACACATGCGCTTGTTGCCAGTAGTAGTAGAGCTACTTCTAAAACAATAACATTGACAAACAATCATCTGCTTGTACATAGAAGTTCAAAATCCTGGGTATCGTCCAAGCACGTCACGTGACGTTTTCTGTGAGGCGAACTTGTCTTGAAATACAATTGGACGCTGTTTAACGTACTAAATTTCATGCATACGCAATTGTGCTTTTGTCAGTGCTGTTTTTTACTTAGGAAAAATATTAGTGCTATTGGCATGAAGTGAAATTGTAAGAGTGTAGTTTTGTGATACATTTCGTGGGAGTTCGAGACAGTTTTGGTTTCGGCTCCGCCGTGCAATACGTATATGGTTTCTGACTTTATCTGTAATCGCGCATTGGTCATACTTCAGAAATCTACATGATCTGCTATTCACATGTTATTGACTGTAGAAATGGGCCGCATAAACCTCCTTGCGCTGCTTCAAGCTAACAAGTATCGTTTCATGATGATGATCGTTGGATGTTTATGGCGCAAGGCCAACTGGGGCAAAGAGCGCCAAAACAATAGTCGATCATAGGGGTGAAACCTTAAACACTAAGTAAAATCAGCAAAAACAAAAGTAAAATCACAACACGACAATGAGCATGGCTGGTGTATAGGGCCAGATTTCATGATGCGTGATAGGAAATGAGGTTTAAAAACTTGACGTCGGACAAATACTCAAACACACGTTTCACGGAAACAATGGCATCATCACCTAGGAAAAATGATGGATGTAGGGGAATATGTTGTCTGTAGAGTTCTCTGAAGTGTTTGTGCCGTGTTGTGTGAAGTGCCTTGCATGTGATTAGTATGTGCACTACGGATAGGGCCTCTCCGCACCTGCTGCACTGGGGTCTAGAAGATCCCGCCAGCAGGTACGAGTGCGTTGCATGGGTGTGCCCTATCCGCAGCCTACCCAAGGCAACTTCCATGTGTCTGTTGTGTGAGTCAGATGTGCACCGTCCCAAGTGTGGCTTTATTACATGTAGTTTGTTGTCTGTCTGTTCATTCCAGTGTGTTTGCCATGTTCTGCGCAAGTGTTGCCTTATGTGTGGCTTGACGTCTGTATAGGGTATCGTTGTAATGTCTACAGAGTTCCTGAGTGCAGCAGCAGCGGCCCTCTCGTCTGCCAACTCATTCCCAGCGATCCCAGCGTGTCCTGGGACCCAGCAGAGGAGCAGCTGATGCTTTTGCGCATACACAGACATGATGGTGTTGAATACAAGATTAACTATGTGGTTCTTGAGGGGCTTATGCGATAACAGTGCGCGAACAACACTCAAGGAATCTGTGTAGACGATAGACTTCGGAATTTGATTTTCAAGTATGTGTCGTACAATCAGTAAAATTCCATACGCTTCTGCTTAACAAATTGTTGTGTGCATGCTCATGGTTCTGGCTGCATTGAAATTCGGACCATGAGCAGCGCAGGAGACCATAGTGGAGGTTTTAGAAGCGTCACTGTAGAATTCTGCAAATGGGTATTTAAACTGCAGAGACAGAAAGTGCTGCAGTATTGCAGCTCACAGTACCCGATTTTTGTCAAGTTTTATAAAAGAAAGGTCACAGGACACAGGGCGAACTTGCCAAGGCGGTAAAATGTTTAAAAAGGGTGACCTGTACACATCCAAAAACGAAGCGCTCAGATCCGAGGCTCGCGCTCTCACTCGAAGTGAAAAGGGCAGAGGAACGGATGGGCGATTTACAAACAGCAAAGACGTGGATGTGTTGTTAAAGACAGGATAAAAAGGATGTTTATTCAGCGATGAAATCTTAAAAGCATAAAGTAAGTCTATGTACGTCCATTGGTTCTCAAGGCTCCACTTATTACACTCGACATACAGACTCTCAACAGGGCTAGTGCGCCGTGTTGTCTACTTCTTCCTTCGTCCTTGTTTTTTTGAGCGCTTCTGTATTCCACCAAGATGAACACATACCAACTAGCCCAACTTTCCATTCTTCTGTAGTGCGAAAAGCACCCGACGCAAGCCGTAGCCCCAAGTGCAGCACTGGGTCAAGCATTCGCAACGCTGTTTTCATCGCCGACCCATATACCACACTGCCATAGTCTAAACGAGAACCAACCAAACCAGTATAGAGCCGTAGTAGGAGTTCTTTGTCAGCCCCATAGGATTGGTGGGAGAGAACCTCAAGGATATTCATTGTTTTCTGACATTTATGCTTAAGTTTCTTGATATGTGGGATGTATGTGAGTTTGTGGTCAAACACCACACCTAAAAACTTGTGGTGCTCCTTGTTGACAGGAAGCGACATGCCATTAAGAGTAATGTCTGGGTCCATATGGACTCCGCGCTTCCTGGAGAACACAACGCAGGAGCTTTTTACAGGATTCAATTTAAAACCATTCTTGTCTGCCCAGCCGGCAAGTTTCTTGACGCCGAGCTGGACTTGACGTTCGCATATTGACATATTACATGATTTAAAAGATATCTGCACGTCATCTACATACATGGAATAAGAGATTGTTGGTGGCAGTGCCAAGAGAGTTCCTCTTTACTATGAAGAGAGTGCAACTCAACACGCCACCTTGCGGCACGCCATTTTCTTGGACGTGAACCTTTGAGAGTGCACAGCCAACTCTTACTCGAAACGTTCTCTCTGACAAGTAACTAACAAGGGTGTTCCAACATGTTACCCGAAACACCGAATGACTTGAGGTCACTAAGGATCCCATAACGCCAAGCAGTGTCGTAGGCCTTCTCGAGGTCGAAAAAGACAGTTAAACAGTACTGCTTATGCACAAAGGCATCCTTGATGTATGAGTCAAGTGCTACCAGTTGATCATTCGTCGATCGCCCCACCCTGAAGCCTGCCTGGCAGCTCTCGAGAAGACCATTGTACTCAAGGAAGTACACGAGCCTGCGATTGATCATCTTCTCGAAGAGCTTGCACAGGCAGGCAGCTCGTCAAGGCTATAGGACGGTAGCTTGAGGGGGACGACAGGTCTTTTCCTTCCTTCAAGAAAGCCACAACTATGGCCTCCCTCCAAGAGTGTGGGATGTGCCCCGAAAGCCATATTTTATTATATAGATTTAGAAGTGCTTCAAGTGTGTCTGCGAGTAGGTGCTGTATCATTGTATATGTGATGTTGTCTGGGCCTGGAGCTGAGGGTTTACATGTGCTCAAAGCAACCCTCAGCTCACGCAGTGAAAACTCTGAGTTATAAGAAGATGTTGACCTATTGTTATCTAGTATAGGCTTCTTTTTGGCCGTTTGTTTGTGTTTCATGAAAGTGGTGTGTGCTGAACTGGACACGTGTTGGAAGTGTTGTGCGAGTGTGTCAGCCTGGTCTTCGAGTGTGTCCCCTGTTGTGCTGACCAGAGGAAGGCTGTGTGTTTTGTTGTCCATTGAGTTTGCGTATTCTTGTCCATACTTTCCGTGTGTCTGTGTAGGAGGTTCATTGATGTTATGAAGGAACGCCAACTCTCTCGTTTTGCCTCACGGCTCACACGTTTTCCGAACGCCTTGGCCCGTTTGAACAAAATGAGGTTACCCAACATGGGGTACCGACGAAGGATACCCCACGTCTTGTTCTCGGCCTCTCGCGCCCGCCTAGTCCTCATTCCACCACGGCCTCCGCTGGTTGCGCAGGGCACCAGAGGCGTGGGGAATGGACTTTTCGGCGGCGTCGAGGATGTGCGCCATGAGCAGTTGGGTAGCTTCTTCAACGTGTAGGTGTCCTATGGATGTGTGGAGTAGTTTGGATGTCTCTGTAAATGTATTCCAGTTAGCTCTTGCTTCATTAAACCTTTTATGGGAAAACGGACTGCTTGGGCCTGTACCTATTTACGTTAATGAAGTGGGGAAATGGTCACTACCATATGGGTCCGTGCCCACACCCCACTCAAGACATGGAAAAGAGAATTGCAGAACCAATAGCCAGGTCAAGATGTGGCTATGCGTTGTGACCTATGTTATGGTATGTAGGCTGTTTATTGTTGAAAAGGCATGCTCCTGAAGATGTAAGGAATTTCTCTATCAGGCAACCTCAGGCATCCGTTCTGTAGGAGCCCCAAAGAGAGTTGTGCGCATTAAGGTCGCCTGTTAGGATGTACGGTTCGGGCAGCTGGTCAACCAGCGCCTCGAAGTCAGAGCTCGAAAGTGCATAATCAGGACGAATGTAAATGGAGCATACCGTTATCAACCTATTAAAAATTATTGTGCGGATGGCTACAGCCTCAAGGACGGTGTTCAAGGTGACAGGGTGGCATGCTAAGGATTTGCGGGCGATTATGGCCACACCGCCAGAAGAGCGTGTGCAGCCATTCCTGCCCTTTCTGTATACCAGGCAACTATTCAAGAAATTTTTGTGTTTGGAATTCAGATGTGTTTCCTGGACACACATTACACTTGGCTGATTGGCATGCAGAATCTCATACACGTCGTCAAGATTATTCCTCTGCAGTTCCATTGAACTATGTTTTCTCTTCCCATATGATGTGTTAGAGCTACTGGAGTGTGACTATTTACGTAAGGTCTTTCGGGGCTTGCACTCTTGGGAGGGGCTTTTTTTCCTTCTCTGGAGGTTCAGATGGAGGGACCCGCTCCTTCCTCTGCAAAGCAGACAGGAAAGGTCCCACATCCATCTCATCATCAGATTTGGAAGGGGTACCCGGCGTACCAGACCCCCCAGACTTGGCGCCCTTTCTGGTGCCCTTCGTTTGAGCCGCGACCGCCGAGGGCGTCAGGAGCGCCCCGGGTGGCACAGGCGGTGCGGCGGATGTGGGAATTGCTGCAGTTTCCTCCGTCTCCATCTTCTCCGGGCCCTCGCGTGTGCTTTGGGCCAGTGGAGAGGAGGAAACGGTGGGTGCAGCAGCATCCAAACCAGACGTGGATGCCACCACAGCCGCTGCTGGCTCAGCGAGCGGTGCGGAGGCGGGTTCCGACCAAGTCCGACTCTCGGTACTGGGTCCCCGCCGAAACAAGACGCCGCTCCGCCCCCCAGCGAGCTGCGTCGGCGTACCTCCCCAGGGGAAACAGGCGAACCTCTTTCGCGCCTCCGGGAAGGTGATGTTCTCTGTGACCTTGATGTTTATTATTTTCTTTTCTAGCGGGAACTTCTGGCATTTTCTGGAGTACGCCGTGCGTGGGCCCTGACAGTTAATGCAGAGGAGTTGTTCTGAACTACAATTATCAGAGAGATGACCTTGTTGCGCACACTTGGCACATGTTAGTTGGCCCCGACACGAGTTGGTACCATGCCCGAACCGCCGGCACTTGAAACAGCGCCGCGGGTTCGGGATGTACGCTCGGACGGAGCACCGGATGAAACCAGCATTGATATGGTCTGGAAGTACAGAACGATCAAATGTCAGGATGATATGTTTTGTGGGTAATACTTTATCGTCTCTCCTTATTGTTATGTGCCTGACAGCCGTCACACCTTGACTTCTCAGGCCTTCAAGAAGATCGGCCTCTGTCTCATTTGCAAGACCTGGCTCCGAGATCACGCCCTGCGAGCTGTTGAGGCTGCGGTGGGGCGTGACCTTGATGTCAAGATCGCCAATACAGGTCTGCTTCAAGAGTTTTGTGGCCTGCTGCTTACTATGTACCTCGACCAAGATTTCACCGGTTCTCTGTTTCTCAGCTTTATAGGATTCACCTACAACACTTTCCAGAAATTTCGAAATCAAGAACACGGACTGCAATGCAATAGGCCTGGCTTGTTCAAGAGATTCAATTACCAAGAAATGGGGGTAGTTATCAGGTTTTCGGATTGTCATGGTCGGAAGGGGTGGATAGGATACTTCGGTGCGGCCCCTTTTAGGGGGCCGATCATGGGGTTTGGGAAATTTAGAAAAAACTACACAGCATGTATAAAAGCAGGGGGCGGGGGTACTTCCTTCGCTCAGGTTACCCCGATACCAAGAGAGGTCCCGGAGCTCCCTGCCGGGTAAACAGACAGGGAGCCCATCCGCCGGAGCTTGACCTGGGCTCCGACGGCCACCGTTTGTGGTTTCTGCCCTTCACCTTAAAACTCGTAGCCACGGTAGATTACAGCAAGAGTATGGGGGCTCGGGGTCCGCGGTATCGCCAGTACCGTCACCAAGATTGCTCAAGGTGCCCTGTGCGGGGGCTAGTAGGAAAATCTAAGGCCACTTGAAGGCGGGAGAAGAGTCAGCGAAGTCAATATAGGTATTAAAAAAATAAAAACTGAAACTTTTACCGTACAGCGCAAAACTAGGGAGCAGGAAGCACTTTTTTGCGCTGGGTGAACAAGCACAGCAGTCAGCAGCACGACCACACATCTGTGAACACTTTTCCGTCTAAGAAATGCAATAGCTAGACGTCAGATATTGTGGAAATTTCAGGGACGCTTACTGCACGAGCGCTACACAACAGTCACCTAAGCTGCTTGAAATGCTAAAACTAAATAAAAGTGTAAACTGGTTATACATTATATACAGTCTACGCTCGTTACAGTGGATCCGGCAACAACAGACTTTCGGTTACAACCGACCATTTCTGTTGGTTTGTCTGGTCCCCATGCATTTTACATGGAGTCCGCTCCGCTCACAACGGACCCGGCTAGAGCAGACTATCGGCTACAACAGACTAAATTTTAGGCGAAAATTGTTTCGGCTGAAAGTTTATCGTGGACTTCCGCGATGCGGGCACTCGATGTGCTTTTTCTTTGTTTATTTTTGCAAGAAAACTGTTATGTCTGGCAAAATTGCTGGCAGCCGGGTTATTGGCGCAGCCAAGCCAAGCCAGTGCCAGCGGCTTTTTTTTTGTGCGACTAGCAGCATGAGGGGCAGGGTAGCTGATTTCACTGTCGGATAAATTAAGTGTAATTAACGCTGTTGAACATGGGGAAAAACAGGCCGACCTCCCCAGAAGTACAGGCCTGTCTAAGCAGACAGTCCGCTCTACCGTCAAGGTACGAGGCCGCTGCCGATAAACGCGACTCCGGTGAGATTGAAAACAGGGCTATCGAATACTCGAAGTGGTGCACTAGGAGGAGAGTCCGCCCTCGTCAGTTTTTTTATGTAATAAAAAACTCGGGTTCAGTGAAGTTCGGCTTTTATTATTCCCACGCATGCATCGTTCCCATTCCGTTCGGTGAAAAGGGTAAGAAATGCCTCAAGTAGGGGGGGTTGTTCCCCATCCATTGTGTGCAATCTGCCGGTAACCGTGCGCAGTCCAACTGGTCTAACTTTCGATTTTACAGCTGACCGTCATCAGATTATTTCACTACAGCTGTTTCAATGACCAGACTAAAATGGCTAAAAATGTGGAAGCTGCCTTGAGGGAACATCAGGCAGCAATCCGATTTGTTTGACGAACGGTTTCGGGAAAACCTGCCTTGTCGTGAGGGGATTTAAAAGAGCCTAGCTAATGTCGATGGCCACGACTGATGTTTTATAGCTGGTCAATAATTACACCTAGTTATATTTTCGCTTTATTTGCTCAGCTTATCATGCGTCTTTACACTCTTGACCGCATGCGCTAGGCCTTCTCCAAGTGCCGGGGCTAAGCTTTGGAAACGGTGTTTACGCGATTCTTTGCCCTCGCGCGAACACTGAGCAGAGGTGTTGCAGGCGTTTAGAAAGACCAAAGTGCATATGCAATGCATATACTATGCATATGCAATGTCGATCAAAGTACCCACTTTAGGGCTCATACCCCCCGCCCCCTCGTCGGATACTGCACACTTCGGCTACAGCGGACGTTTTTTTCCGGATTCAGAGGGTCCGTCGTAACAAGCGTAGACTGTACCTTATATTTCCAACACTGGCAGCGCTGGCCCGTGGCCGAGTGGTCTGCAGCGCTACGGATATTATTTTGCAAGTCCCAAGTTCAAATCCCAGAGGGTACTTTTTTTTTTGTAAGTTGACTTTTTCGTTTTCGGCCGATGCTTTCTATATTGAGTTCACCATTTTTGGGCCCTAACGTTCACTGCTCCACGAACTAGTTCAAAGAACGCAAGCACAGGCTAACACTGACGCGCTAGCGAGTTCTCGTTGGCGTGCTGTTGCCATAAACCCTGCCTGCTTGCGGGCAGTGGGCACAGGCCAGAATCAGCTGGTGCAAACACGCTTTTTACGATAAGGCATGAGTGAGGCCAGCTCCAAATATGGGGGAAAAGCGCATGGCATTTGAGCGTCTGCGGTGACGCGGAGGGCGTTCATCCACTGCGTAGGCCTCGGCTAGTGATTGCTACAATTCCAAGCCGTCCTGGGAGGCTGATCTTGCGCATTTTACAGCCTACAACATGGCAGAAGCGCGGTACGACGATTCCTGAGACATACCTGCCAGGTTTGCCGGGATGGCATTAGGGAGATCTTACTGGGGTAGTAGCAACAACAGGATGGGTAACTTTCCACACATTTTCTTATTTACTTACAAGATAGCAGGAAATGAACTACCATCAACACTGTAAACCACTCTAGTGTTCAACGTGGCTGCCACCGCCCCTTTCAGAAAGTCCTGGAAATATTACTGCAAGCGCAATACAAAACAGCAGGAACTGAACTGTTTTGTTGTTTCGTCTAAACTAACAACAAGCTACACCACTGGAGACTTGCTAAATCTCCAGAACGGCCGTGCTCGTGCGTAAATGAAAGCGGCGGTGGCACTGCATTTCTATAAGCAGTAAACTAACAATGGGACGAACAGGTCTGCGCATGGCCAACTACGCTTTTTCAGCACTTCACTGATAATGACGCGAACTGGTGTCGGGTTGGATTGACAGGTATACCTCCGGCGCATTGTGGCCATACTGGGAAAAGGATTAAGCCGAAGACGGGTGCGTTTTCGGGAGATTTTTGTTTCGGTCCTACAATCGTACAAAAGCATGAAAATTCAGGAGTCTCCCGGAAAATTCGGGAACCCTGGCAGGTGTGCTGAGATATTGAGAATGCCCATCCAAAAATGCCGTCGGATGTCAAGCATGTTGTTTTACAGAACCAAAACCAAAGCTTGTTGGAATGCACCGTCCTATCAAAGTGCATCTCCTCCTGTCACCACAGCCTTTAGTTGGTGAGGCTGCCACAGACCTTATTTTTTTTTTCTTCTTTCGCGCTTTATAAAATAATTACCAACTTATTAACCGGATAGACGATCAAAAGTGTGGTAATTGGAGCCAGTCTACACAGTGAAAACAAAACCGGGAGCTTGACAAATTCACTTGTGTCCCTTAACGCCCTTTCCAACAACACCAGTTTTTATGTCATAGTTGCGAAAAAAATATCAAAATCAAAATTTTGGTCAAGTTGCCATAGAAAATGATAAAAAGGAGTTGTGTATAGCAAACCACCAACATTACAAAAACATTTTGAATATACATTTTGTAGGGAAACATTTCAAAAACACATCCTGGAAAAAATGTTGACTTGCACGGAACAATTTGTCAGATATAAAAAAAAGTTAGCGGGCGTGGTGCTCGCGCCGTGGGATGAATTTCAACCTCCACTTCAAGAGGCACAATTTTGGGTGGTTCCCTGGAATCTGGTGGTTTGACATTATCAAAGGCACCAATTTGTCTCCACTTGACGTAAAAACATCTCGTCAATGACTGACTTTGCATTTACGGCGAACACAGTATTAGGGACAATCACGAGATGCAGAAAAATCTGCATGGAGTTGAAAACGAAACTCTGTGGTTTATGCTCGTTCACGCTCACTGCCAGTTATCTCTCAAAACATAAACTTGCGATTTATTATCTGACTCGCTACTGTAGCCCTGCTTGCAGGAATGAGGTGCGATGCGCTGAATCGTGCTTTGCAAGCTCTCACTGAGTAGCTGTTGCGCGATGAAAGTTTCCAGCACTATTAGCCTCTTGCTTTGCGAGCCACCTAACAGTTTCGAAAAGAAAAAATACCAAACCTCCGTCCAAATAGACAGTTCTGCTGCGGAGCAACTCTAGGCCTTTGGAGATACCCTCGTATGGAAACGAAGCTGGCCGGCGGACAGCTGGCGGTGTGCAGGGCCTGGCTGAAGAAGCGCTCTCCTTGTCGGAACTGATATCTGGCGACTGGCTGTTATCTTTCGACTTGCATCAGAAGTTCTAATCGCGGAAATCGGGTTAGGGCGGGGTGAGATGACGAGCGGCATGCTTTCTTCAAGGCGCCATGGAGATAGGCTTGAAGTTGGGTAACTGCGCCAAATATGCATTTCGCAGGGCAGAAGCAGAACCGAAACTGTCACAAACTGCTTGTAATAAGCATGACTTAACTCTTTCGTTACGGCGGAAAAACGGCCGATTTTGACTGCTTCCACAAAACTATTTCTTTCTCTTGAGCTAGTGGACACATTTAACATTGCTATGCATGGAATTGTAGCCTATAGATTGCTCTTACAAACACATAACAGCAGTTTTGTGAAAGGTACAATTACAGTTTATTAGTCAAATAATAAAAAAAATGCACAAAAAAGTATACACGCAACGTATATAGGCGATTGCAATGAGCCTAGATGCAGCGATGGCGTAGAGGTAGAGCATCCGCCTCGCGTGCAGAAGGACCGTGGTTAGAATCCCGGTGCCGGACAATTCCCACCGAATTATATATATATAAAAAAAAAAAAAGAATCCGCCTATTGATGGAATCGCACAAAGGGGCTTGGGGTGAGGCCTGATCCCGGCGACCATTGCCGGTAATGCACTCCCTCACCAGAGCAGGATTGGCCACCCTGGTGTAGTAACGGCCACAACCTCCCATGAATACACCAATTAACCCACGTCCCTCAGTCCCCAGCGGCTGCGAAGCAACTGACCACGGCGGCGGTCAGAACTGTGACGCAGCAGAGGGTGCTAAGGACCGAGGTAATTGGAGAATAATGGGAGAGGCCTTTGCCCTGCAGTGGGCGTAGATAGGCTGATGATGATGATGAACGAGCCTAAAAATTATTTTAGGAATTCTAAGATATACAAATTGTTCCTACATTTCTTGGCTATGATTCAATATATATATCAATGCTGTACACCAAGTTTTGTATTTTGTGGGCCCGTCAACCTAGTGGAACTGACGGCTGTGCCACTCCTCGAAGCCACTCGAGTGTAAGTCGGTCATGCATCCAAGCACACTTTTTTTGTGTTCTGACACAAAATCCTTTTCACTGTAGCGGAAAAAAAAAAAAAAAAAAAGTCCAGCGCTCTTGAGAAGTGTCGCGCATCGCTCCGTAGCAGTAATCTGACCCGAGTGCCAGGCTATCATGAAGGTGGTAACGCGATATCCCCACCGTAGGTTGTCCAGACCCTACACATCAATGTGTAAAGCCGCAGTCGTCAGATAAGAAGCCCGTTTTATTTATAAGTACAGCCCAAATACAGCGGACGCCGTTTTCACACAACTCGTCACTGTCGCGGGTTCAAATTTTACTCTTGGCGCGGTCTCTGCACGCGAAATATCAACAAAACATAATAAAATCAAAAAATGAGTTGTCCATAAATGCAAGAGATGCCGTTAGTTGTCTGCCAGGTGCCATTTTTAGCTGTTGCGGGACGTTTGAAACCATCGGAACTCCGTGTCCAATGGCCTATGGCGCCATAAGGAAAGAGTTAAGCACGACAACATGACTTAGAAAGACGTTGGCACAGACAATAAAACTGCCTAAAATCATAAAATAACCTTGCAAACAGGCGCTGCTTGATATGTTCAGCCGATTTCAAGGATTATTAATGTCAAAGTGCAGACCTTAACCCACGCTGATGCAGAGTAATTATGAGTGCCACGCCTTCATCTTTGGGAGCAGTGACGCGCGGTGACCACGCCCCTTTTGCACACCCAAGTGAGGCAAACGCGCGTCAAAAATCAAAACAAAATTGATTTTGAAATGGCATTTTCTGAGCTAATCGTACATAGCTTTACTTGTTTCAAAAATGCCTGGAAGGCTATGAACAGGGGCTCCCAAGGTATTGTTGCAATTGAACGATTTTGAATAGGCGCGGTAACAAGAGAGTTAGGGACATGGAGGCAACTTTTGTACACGAGCATAGTGCGACGTCTCCCCAGATGGATGGCTGGCGACAACCCCGAGACGCCTGCCTGCTGGCCAGCTGCACAGCCCGCAATGGTCTGTTCCATGCTTGGCCTTGCCAGTGTTGAATAAGTGCTCCCCCCTTGACTGCACTACGTGCCAGGCAGAAGCAGTCCGGCCCGATTTCAGACAGCTCTAATTTCAGACCTTGGACAAAACAAGCGCCACAGTAGAACTCTTTCTCCCCATTCCAAGACCACCTATGTTCCGACTTGGGAACTCGTTGCAAGGCCCAGCAAGCAAGGCATGCACCAGCGGAATGACAAGGCCCACCTGTGAGGAAAGGAATGAGCTCGCTCCGGGTCCGCTCCACACCCAGGGCCAGGGCAATGGTGGACAGCTTCTTGATGCTGTTCAGCCGCAACTGAAACCAAGAACGCCACTCTCCGTCACCTCACTGGCGTCAAACTCCTCGCTGTGTTCACACCCCTCCCGGACACAAGGAAGGCCTATGCGGGCCAACCACTGCCTATGCCCCGTTTCGAAGTCTTCGCTGACAGCCGTGTCGTGCCCGTCAAAGACGCCCCTTTTGTTTTGTCGTCACTGTGCCCAAAGGTGCACTGGGGGCCCACACACGCGTGGCCGAGATGTGGCTGCGTCAGTTGGGCAACAGTGCAGCCAGTTCGATTCCCTCGGGCATTCCTTTGGGCCCTGAATGATTACGTTTGTTAGTTCCGCATGGCTTGGACTACACCCGGCATCCACTCCCTTGCGCCACTTCCTGTATTCTGCCGTTTGGGGGCAACTGCTAAAAGAGCCGGCCCCAGCAGTGTGGAAATTCTTGCAAGACTGGACAAAATGTTCTCACAAATGGTACAGGAATGTCGTGTGGGAAGCCTCCAGCTAAAGAAGCTTTTGAGCAGCTGTAGCTGTGGACGAGCCCGGAGCTCGAGAACCGAGGAGGCCCCAACAGTTCTTTTGATGCGAGTGCTGTGAACAGGTCCTGCGGAGGGGACCTGACCAATGGCGGCAGCTTGTGGGCTGGCTGCGATAACTCTTCTCCGATGTGTTCTGCTGCCAGCAAATGAAGCAAGCACCTTCGCCCTCGTTTTGTTTGCTTGTTACACTGCGAAGAAAAACTGCTAAAAACTGCCGCACAGATCAAATTAGGGGCCACCAAGAACTTAGAGAGCAACTAACAACCGTGGCTACACCACTGCTGGCAACAACGCTACTGGACCCCCCAACCCTCACTCAAACCTGGACAGCCCCATTGCAGCCAACATCATCGCTCCCCCAGCTATAAAAGAGCAACGCCCGTTGGCAGCACTCCGGTGATGTCGAGACTAGCCCTGGCCCTGAAATGCAAGAAATCCTCGCCAAAGCACAGAAAATTTCCCCTGGGCAAGCTACACTTCTCACTGAGGTTCAAGAACTTAAAAACCAGCTATCAACAAACAACCACGCCATGACTGACCTAAGTAAATGCATGACTAAACTAGAAAACCCCTACCAGAATCTTTCACCTCTACAAGCAGACCTTGAAGTGATCCGTACGAACACAACCGAAACCAACTGTTTAGTCTCTGAGCTGGAGGCTAAACTAGACGATGCAGAAAACCACTCACGGCGTAATAACTTAATTTCCCGATCCTAACCCAGCTGAAACAAATGCAGAAGCAGAAGGGCTAATTATCAGACACTGCCTTGAACACCTACAAGTAGCCATCGACCCAAAAGAAATAGATCGCACATATCGCCTCGGACGCCATGCCACCAATTGCCACCGCCCTATGCGGTGGAGTCCACGTATAACGATACCGTTTATAACAATATATCGGATAGAACGATGAACAGCTACGGCACCGGCCGCTTTTGTATGTTTTCCATGGGAAAATAAACCGCTTGTTACAATGCACCAGTGCCGCAATATCGGATATAACGATTGAATCGGGTTACAGCAAACACCGAAAATGCGAGGCGCTGCCGGCTCTCCACGCCAACTAGCGTCACTAAATAAAGGCTTTTAGAGTATCGGCACTCTTTTCTCTCATTGTTATGTGCCGCCAGGATTTTCATTGGACGGTCGGCGCCACGTGATAATTGTCTGCATGTGGGCGCAGCCATTTTGTTTCTGGGCGCCTCTCCCCTCTCTCTCTCTGCTGCGCGGACGCTAGAGCGGCTGGTCGCACTCTGGCCGTCACAACCGGCAGCGATTTCGTTGGAAGAGATGGCAACACTGCAAGCCAGAAACAAAATGGCCCCCGAACGCTTTCGGGTGAACGAAGTGGTGGTACTCTTAAGCGTAGCTTATTTAGTGACGCTAATGCCAACCACGCCGACACCATGCTCCCCTTTGCGCCTCGCATCCCGTCCACCCCTCAGAAAACGAGTCAACTGCGCAGCTTACAAGGAAGCGAGAGGAGGAGGGGCACAGTTCTCCTTCCAAACACGCCTCCCGATGCCTGCTGCTTTGAATTGGACTGGGTGCCTCTTCAACTACCTCCATTTTTCCGCAGATAAAATGTCAGGGCTGGTGTTTTGGAAACGTCTGAGTGCCTCAATGAAGAGGCAATCGTTGCGCGGGTACGTGCTGCGGAGAGCGGTAGCAGTGACAACTCTGATGACGCGGTTGCACAGCCTACTCGTGTAGCACCTTCGCAGGAGGCCCAACACATGATAGACTCTCAGGGACTTCGTTTCCACCGAGGACCCTTTGCTCAGCTAGGTGAAGCACCTATAGATGCTCTCGCAAAAGATGTTCGCCAGCTTCATATGAAGTAAACATGGCTTCTTTTCCACAAATAGATAGCACTGCAACCTTGTTTGCCTGCAAATAAAATGCCTTGAGCTCTGCTCCATCTTTTTATTTGGCAACCCACATATAACAATCATCGGTAATAACGATGGGATTTCTTTGGCACTTGGATATTGTTATAAGTGCACTGACTGTAATAGAAAAGTTCACCTTTCATAAAACCACAGAGACCATACTTACAAATGCCCCCAAGTTGAAAGGAACAGACTTTAGCATCAGCGAGAACTTCTCCCAGTCTGTCCGAACCGCCCGCAGACACATGGTTAATTTCGTGAAAATAAAATCAACAAAGTTTCAGATACGCTATAAAACCCTTCATATGGGCTCGAAACGTTACATTTTTGACAATGCTTCACAAACTGTTAAAGAAATTGCATAGCAAACCCCTCAAATGAAGAAAGTAACGAACCGCCCCCCTAATCCAGCACAAAACAATCTTTCTTATGTGTAGTCTTTACTAACATTCGCAGCTTTCTACCAAAACGAGAAAAATATCTAGCCTTGTGACGTCATCCAATCTTGTGTACTAACAGAAACGTGGCTTACCGATGACGTGACGGACACTGAAATTCTTGCAGATCTACCCAACTTCCACTTATACCTGAAAGATCGCGAATGGAGGAGGCGTACTAATTATCGTGCACCGCCATCAACACAGCACCTGACATAGAAATCCTGCGGCTATATTGTCTGGCTTCACCCCAAACGATACTTGCATTCGGTGGTCTGCTACAGACCACCGAATGCAAGTCCAGACTTCGCAATAAAACTTAATGCCATGCTAAATGCGCTCACCACAGCCCACCCGAATGCCCATATTTTGCTGTTTGGTGACTTTAATCTTCCTAATATTAACTGGCGAACCGGAACAACCACACCAGGAAACCACAAAGACTCGAGAGAATTTATAGATGCTTGCTTCAACTAACTCATCACTACTTGTATCAGAGCCAATATGTGTTGCTGCCAATTCTGCAAACATCCTTGATCTCATTCTGACCACCCATCCTTCTAGCTTACCGTCGATTACCTATCTCGAAGAAATTAGCGACGATAAAGCTAACCATGCAGATTTCTTATTTTCCCCAGAACGACGCGAAATGCTAAACAAAACAATTTGTTTATGCGATAAAGGTAAGTATGAAGAAATTAACAACCAACTCGCAGATTTTGAAGCCAACTTCTGTAACCGATCCATTAATGAAAATTGGGCAGTTTTTAAACAAAAGCTCGGTGAACTGAAAATTTCCGAAGACCATACTTAGTGCCATGCAGCAAAAGCCCTGGTATTTGATTGATTGTGGGGTTTAACGCGCCGACGCAACGCAGGCGATGAGGCGCGCCGTAGTGGAGGGCTCCGGATTAATTTTGACCACCTAGGGATCTTTATCGTGCGCCGAAATCTCGTACACACGGGCGTTTTTGCTTTTCGCCTCCATCAGAAAAGCGGCCGCCGCGGCCGGGAATCGAACCCGCGACCTCGTGCTCAGCAGCGCAACGCCTTAGCCACTGAGCCACCGCGGCGGGTAAAAGCCCTGGTATACTGAAGCATTAAACCAACTAAGCAACAAGAAAAAAAAAAAAAAAAAAAAACACCTTTTCCGCCAGGCAAAATCTAAAGGAACGCCATGCGCATGGGATAAATACTACTCCGCCAAAAATGACTATCTTACAGCAATTCGCAACGCCAAGCACGCATTTTTTAACACGGACCTACCCAACCTGCTGAGTGACAACGTAAAAAATTTTGCCAGATCGTCAATCCAAAACCATCCCGCACCATCAGTCACTAACGAATCAGGTGAAGTGACCACAAATGCCGAGTGTGCTAACATTTTTTACACTTCATTTTCGTCGGTGTTCACCAGAGAACCTAGTATGCCTTCTGTTCCCACAACCACTCTGATAGCTTCCAGCATGCCTGCGCTAGCATTTTCCAGACGGCACTTTTTCTCTAATAAGAAACATTAAACTTTCCTCGTCATGTGGCATTGAGGGAATTCATTCAAAACTGTTAAAAAACGTCACCAACACAATTGCACCATACTTGCACCTCATATTCTCACAGCCACTCACCACCGGCGACCTTCCGGATGACTGGAAAATCGGCAAGGTCGTTCTAGTCTACAAAGCAGGTGACAGTAACTCCCCACTCAATTATCGTCCCATTTCATAAACAAGCATCCCATGCAAATCATGGGACACGTCATATATTCTCATGTTACCAACTTCCTCGATTCCAATAGTTTGTTTCACCCCTGTCAGCATGGCTTCCGCAAGGGCTTTTCTTGCGAAACACAATTAGCACTCTTTCTTCACGACATACATACAAATCTTGACACAAACTTTCAGACTGACGCCATTTTTCTTGATTACGCAAAAGCATTTGATACAGTTCCACACAACAAACTAATACAGAAGTTATCCACGCTAAATCTCGACCCTAACGTGTTAAGATGGATTAAATCTTTTTTAGCTAATCATTCTCAATTCGTGCACGTAAAAAACGAATCCTCGGAACCTCTCGAAGTAACATCAGGAGTACCGCAATGATGCGTCCTTGGCCCGCTGCTATTTCTCATCTAGATAAATGACCTACCCCTGTGTCTCGCAAATTCCGCATTTCGCCGACAATTGCGTGATTTACCATACGATAACTAATGCTTCTGATCAACTAACCCTGCAACATGATCTAAATACCGTTCAAGAATGGTGTGGCAATTGGCTTCTCAAACTTAACCCCAACTTTAAGAAAGAAGAAAAAACGTGGCGCAAACTACACGTGGATGAAGAAAACAAGGTAAGACATATTTCTTAAAGTATGTACCAACTAGCTCAGCAACAAGTTCTGTTAATTATTGCCCCAAATGTTGTCTCATTCACTCACCGCAAAAACCGTTTCCTATTCTCCTACCAAATCACTAACACTCCTCTAGAAATAGTACAGTATTTCAAATATCTAGGTGTCACTGTCCACCGATCTAACTTGGAATACGCATGTCACAAAACATTATCTCATCTGCAAACAAAATATTGGGATTTGTGAAGTGTCCTCTGCGCTGTGCACCTCAACACGTAAAACTGCTCGCGTGCACATCCCTCCTCAGGCCAAAACTGGAATACGCCTCAGCTATACGGAGCCCAGCTCAAAATTACCTGATCAATGGCCTCGAACCAATTCGACTCATACATTCGTCATATTCTTGCGACATTAGTGTTTCATCCTTAAGAGCCCAATCTGGATTACAGCCACTTTCCCTTGGACGCCGCATAGCCACCCTTTCTCTGTTTCATTCGCCCCTCATCCATCCCCCCCGACGTGCATTTCGCACCGCACCAGCCACCCCCTCCAAGTCTCCCGTTACCGCGCTAAGACTGCTTTCCCTGTGCTGTGAAGGACTGGAACGACCTCCCAATCGCCTGTCCATCGACTTTCACTAAAAATCTCTGTCATCTTGTACCAACTACAGCCACCCCTATGCAGCAATGTTTTGTACCTTGTGTTGCAAAAGTTTTTTACATCCTGTGCACCAACCCCTTGTGTGGCAAGTGTCTCTGACACCCTGTCTATCCACCCCTTACGCAACACCCCCTGGTGGGGTCTTTAAGGAAATGAAATGCGATGACAATGATGCGTTAACTGCAGCTTCGAGACTGACGAACAGAGGCTCTATGACGACCATCAGTTCCAGCCCAACCGCATGGAGTCGTGCTGACGCATGCAGCACTGGGCCTAATATGTACACTAGACACGCACAACGCTCTCCCCACTATTCTTGCTGCACTACCTGTTCGACACAGAACTGCACCTCTCTGTGCATGTTTCCCACAATCACTCACGCTTGGGCGTTGTGAATAAGTGAATGAATAACGCGGCTGAACAAAATCTGTTGCATCGGAAAAAATGATCAATGGCACATTTTTTTTAATGGAACATGAAACATTTTTTTGAGAAATGAGGCAACTATAACGCAAGCATTTGGAAGGTCAGTTTCACTGTGCTGTTTTTGCCGTCGTGACTACCAGGTTTATCCAGATATCACAATTGCTCAACGCAGACAAAATTGAGAAACACCGCCAGTACACTTTTACACTGCCGCCTGGCTGTTGATGTTTGCTAAGGTACAGCATGGAAAGGTGAAAATTTCAAGCAGCTCCTCCTCCACAACTGGCAACTTATTTTACCAGTAACTAATGGCCTCACTGTAGATTCCTAGGTTACTGCAACTACCATTATTTTTCGGTTGCAATGCAACCAATTTTATCAATCGCCGTCCATTGCCGCTCCAGCTCTGCACTGAAGCCATGGCTAGAGTGCCATCCGAAGACGCTCAAATATTCAGCACCCAGTTGGTGGGGAGGCATGCCAAGGGCAGTGGTTCGAGTTCGGCTCTTGCCGCCTTTGGTTCAAAATAAAATGTAGTTTTTGGTGCTCTAAATGATTCTTTGATGTTAGGTTAGGCTATGTTGGAGGGAGTGGAGAGACGAGACCTCTTTTTTTGCGAATTGCCCGTTTTGAGCGGCGATTTGTAGGCCAGTGGAAACGGGACAGCATCTCAAGGAACGGAAATAATGCTGTTTTGCAGCATCTTCGTAGCAGTAAAAGGGGAGTTTTAGATCAGCTTTGCAGTGCCAAAGGCAAATTTCGGAGCCTGCTTAGAAGCCAATTTCTAAAGCCAAATATTGTTTGTTTGCAAGCAAACACAAGGTCAAGTGCAAAAGTGACAAGTGAAATATAAATGTTTCTGACATTACACCGTCATTGCAGTGATGAGAAGAGCAGAGATAGGCGAAATGGTCTCCCTTGCCCCTAAGGTTTACCTTCATTCTACACGTTCTTCATTCTCTAAAGAAATGAACAAAACAAACTAGCAGAGGAGAAAATTAAATAAAAACAACCTCAGAGGAAGCAAGAGATAATTTTGTGTAAACCCGACTAGACTCCTGAGAAATGAGTGTCCATGTCCCCAGGACACAGGAGAAAAAAAATTCCTAGCGCATTCCCTGCACTATTCGGCAATACATGCTTCCGTTCTCATAGAAAAAAAAAAAAAAATACCGCACAGCACACCGCGTTCATCCAGATAACAACTGTACCAGTGTTTATCGACCTTTTTTCCCCGAGCCTAAACAGCAAACTTGCTGGAGAACGGAAGGCATGCACAAAAAAAAAAAAGAGAAACGAAGAAAAAAGAGCACCCCCCATAGCTCTGTGGCAAGCCACACCAAGCGAGTGGATTACTTGCAGACAGTCAAAGCAGTTTTATTTCTTGCTTTTCACAATAAGTGGAAAGATTGGAGTGACAGTTGGTGAGGATGCATGCTTCACAGCGAGCTGCGTTTTGAGGCAAAGTTGGCGCTACCCAACTTCGATCCCAAGTCTCGTGCAACCTCACAGAAAACAAGATATTGCGATGGGCAATTCCTTTAGGGAGTCCAAGACAGCTGGAAGAATGAGCCCCGGCGATTGGCCTCACATTTTGCGGCCCCGCTTGGGTGCAGTTTCGGCACAACACTGTCTTTGAACAGGATGGCACAGG
The DNA here is from genome assembly GCF_048455015.1 of Haemaphysalis longicornis. Taxonomy (NCBI): domain Eukaryota; kingdom Metazoa; phylum Arthropoda; class Arachnida; order Ixodida; family Ixodidae; genus Haemaphysalis; species Haemaphysalis longicornis. The sequence continues at coordinate 158,321,040 of NW_027526361.1, forward strand.
AAAAGCGGGTTGGCGCAAATGGCGCCGCACTTCTACCCTTGCCATCATGAATTCCAATCGGATCATACCTGTGATCATTCAAACTGCCATTCTACGTAGTGTAGGTGTGCATGCGTTCAATCCCTTTTTCACTGGACAAGAAATGTAGGCAGCTTCAAGTGCCCACAAAAGCACATCATTGTTGGGAACTAGTTGCAAGACTTGATTATTGCGTTTTTTGTCAAACTTACGGCCTTACACAGCACAATAACTGCACCCCTTTGTAGGACAGTTGCAAATTGGGCGAGTTCATAACTAATCGCAGCGCGACAGACGGAAGAATAACCACAGGACGAGCGCTCGTCCTGTTGTTGTATCAGAAATACAAGCGAAGCGAACGCTGTACGCAGTCATTCAGCTGATAGGGCAACTCAAAAAAACCAGGTTGACTGCTGTTCAGAAGACCGCCAAAAGCTGGTGTCCGCCTGTTGGGACGACCCTACTTTTCAGATCCTCTCAGAGTACACTTTACTTGGGACGCTTTGCTTTCTAAATATTTCTATCGATAGCGCATCACGCAGGTCGGCGACACACGAGGCTGCAATAGTGGCAGTCGTAACCACCACGCTGCCCTTTGTTTACGCGCAAGGAGTCATAAATTCTTGGAGAACACAGCAGAACGAAGTACCCGGCACCTCACACAGGAGGCCCGAGCTGTCAGCCCCAACGGCGCCGCTCAGCTCTAAGACGCAGTTTTACTCATGCAAACAGAAAGTGGCACACTCTTCTACAAAACTCAACTTTCAAGCGAACCAGCACAACGGCGCACTGCTTGGGGCCTTTGCTTAGAAAGTTGCTGTGAATGCGGGGGTCAACAAGCGTCAAAATCGCCCACGGGCGTGTATCGGTGCATTTCGACGTCGGTAAAATCGCACCAGCACTTTGAGGAGAACGGGACAAGCGTGAAGAGACTTATCAGGTACAGTAAAAATTTGTGACGGCAAAGACCTCGAACAAATTTGTTTGTAAGGGTGTGTGCAATGTTACAGTTGAGCAGTCGCCATTCAGCGTTAGGACTAACACCGTACCCGGCAAGAGCCCGCACGGAGCCGACCTTACCTGAACGTCTTCATTTCTCAATTCGTCAATTAGCACAGCAATCGGGTAGAGCGAATCTTCTGTATTTGTGTCGCTCGCTGCCATTTCAGCGACTCTTCAGACAGGCCAGAAAGACCTGCTGCAAAGAAACACAACACAGCCCACTGGGAACAATCCAAAATGAGAGCTTAAAAAACCGTCGCTAGAGTGAGCGGCCGTAGACTGCCGTAGAAGTTGGGGTAGAAGCGTTACTAGATAAATAACGTTGGTTGGGGTGTACCTATTCGCACGCCTTGTGCGAACAATTTTTGTTTTTGTTCGCACGCTGCGTGTCAACAATTTTTTTTTTCTAGTTCGCACGCAACTGACACAATCATGGCTTTATCTCATAGAGTTAATACTACTCTTTATCTCATAGAGTTAATACTGAGGTCCAGCCAGTTCACTGTTCAGCCAGCCGTCCAGCAGACGACTCTGGAAGTGTAGGAGGCCTCGTGCGCGTGCTGCTACAGGTGCTGCAGGGAGGAAAAGAATTATTCGCAGTTGGCCCTCAACGTGTAAGTATTAGTTCATTGTATCGGCGCCTTTTGCCGATTCCACATCTTCATAGAAGTGTTCCACCACGTGGTCGTCGTGCCTGAATGTGGGTGTGTAGCCCTGTACCACCTTGAGTTTGTACCTCTTATTGAGCCTAATTAAAACACCTGCTACCCTTTCGTTAATGCCGTAGTGCTCTTCTATGTTGCCAGCTGGTCCTGTGCTTAAGTGCACGCCCAGGTACTTCGCCGCTCTCGTCATGTGCACAGTGTCCCCCTGCAGTGCCCATGTCCGCTGATGTACCTGTGCCGTGCCCCATATCATCAACATGCACTTAGCTTGGCTAAACCGCAGTTGTAGCTTCGCCATCTCTGAGCCACAGATGTCCAGCAGATGTTGCAGCTCTTCCGTCGATCCTGCCAGGACAGCGAAGTCGTCCGCGTACACCAGGGCTGGGATTCGATGGACCACCTGCTGCCCCTCTACCCGGTGTTCCAGCCGGTAACCACTCCCCGAAAACTACAACTGGTGCGTCACCTCTGCCACATACAACATGAAAAGAAGTGGTGAGAGATGACATCCCTGCCGCAGACCGCGTGGTATGTCAACCGGCGCCGTAGTCTCGCCACCCCATTCAACTTGTGCCGTGATGTCCTCGTACAGTGCCTGGAGCAGGTAGAGATCTGACTCGTCCAGGCCATGTTCCCGGAGCAGCTCCCACAGCACATCCCGATTCACCAGATCGTACGCCTTGGAGATATCCAGGAACGCCACATAGAGCGGGCTCACGGTCTGCAGGGCGATTTCTATGCACTGCGTAAGGACAAACAGGTTGTCCTCAATGCGTCTGCCGACCCGGAAGCCTGCCTGCAGCTTCCCCAAGACACCTCTGCGTTCGGCCCAGCGTTGCAGCCGGCTCTCCTGCATGATGGCTATAGGCCTATAGGTCTGCAGTTGTTCAGGTCCATCCTATCCCCGGTGCATTTATACAAGGGGCGAACCCTATTGCGCTTCCAGCCCCGAGGAATCTCTGCTTCCACTAGGAACCGTGACCCCCACTCGCACCCTGGCTTTCGGGCCCAACGCCTTGATGAGACTCATGGGGATGCCATCCACCCCCAAGGCCGTTCCCGCGTCCACTCTTCGGGTAGCTGGCTTGAATTCGCGGTCCGTCGGTGCCCGTCGCAGGTCGGCTGGCAGAATGCTGTCGTCATGGACGCTGGTAGTATTCCCAGTCGGCTGCGCCACCTGTTCGCTGGGTTCACTCGGGGAGATCCCTGTGTCCTCGTACCGGTTGAGCGCGCGCAGCCATTCTTCGAGCAGAGGCACGCCAGCCGCTCCCTCCACTGTCTGTTCGTCCCCTGATGCGCGGAGTCGGCCCTGTGGAGCTGTTCTACTCCCCGATTGAATGTGGCGCCAGTCTGCCAGAAACGTTGAGGCGCCTGCCTCCCCACGCGCTGTAGATCGGCCAGAAAACGCTGGTTCAGATCCCTTATTCGAGATTGCACCAGAGCTGCTGCCTCTCGCTTACGCGCTGGAAATTCTGCCCACGCATCCGCTGTGGCTTCATGGTCCGTGTACTGGGCCAGTGCTCCATGGAGCGCAGCTATCATCTGTTCATATGTTGCCATTTCATCCACCCTGTCTTCCAGAACAGATGCCATCCTTTCAAGGTCACGTTCACTCGGTCGTCGCGGTCCACTTTGAGCAGGCTGTGGGACACTCTGCTGATGCTGGTCAAAGAAGAGACGAAAACGGTTGTGGTCGCTGGCCAGATTGCCTTCCCCGTCCTCGTCTATGACCACCTGTGACCAATGACTCATATAGCGTCTCAGACATGAGGCAGTAGTCAATGCATGATGTCCGGTCACGCACCGTCCACGTGACTTCCCCTTGGCACTTGTCTATCAGATAACCACGACTAGGTTCTCTCTCCTCGCCATGTCCAGCAGCAGTCTTCCATTCGCGTCCATGTGGCCATCTCTCTTCGACGTGGGCATTGAAATCCCCCACTATCGTAACTTCATACTGGCTACGGAGCTTCTGCATGTCTTTGCTGAGGCAGGCGCTCATTTACTCGTTCTTCTCACGCCCCGTCCCCGTCCACCAGTACACTCTGGCCAGGGCCACTGGTTTGTCGGCTACCCTGCTCCTGGCAGGTAGGCCTCTCTCTTGCCCATTGATGGGGACTCGCACACAGACGTCCTATCCCACCTCCTCTCCTTTCATTAGCCTGCCGGTTGCACCCCTCCCTATGCATGTCAGGACCTGCTGGGAGGACTTCCTCATCTCGAAGGTGTGTTTCAAAGACTGCACACACCGCTTGCCGATGGGTCCGCATTTCCTTCGTAAGCTCGGCCCATTTTGACTCCTTCCTTGCTCCCTGTATGTTGAGGAAACCTAGCTGCAGGCCTCTGCCATGCCGCTTTCGCCGTAGGCCTCTGCGTTTGCGCCGTCGGCTGACAAAATCTCGTGGCAGCATTCTTTCTATACACCATTTTCCTTGCTAGAGGTGGGCGCCGCCATTTGCTTTTTCTGACCGGACGCTAGCGCCGTCTATGAAGCGACCGCCGAAACCTCCGCGCTGGGCTGTGCTCCGTTCTTTCCGTGCGTCGGCTCGGTACCTGTGCATTACCGAGTGAACCGTAGTGGTTTGACGTTAAGTTAGCGGTTGCAATGCTTGTATGTGTGTGTTCGTTTTGTTTTCATCATCTGCGGACGGATTTTAGGTCCTAATTTGCTGCCAGAGCGGAAAATGCCGACCCCGGCTGTTTCGAGCAGCAGCTAGCAGTGTGGCGTTGGTGCCGGTGGTGCTCCGCAGTTCCGCGATGCAAACGTACCGGTATGGCACCGACTGACATAGAAATCGATATCGGGGAGTAAATATGTGTTTTGAATGCCACTGTGCTTGTTATGTTCACCGATTAGTTATGTTTACGGAAGCGCGGACGTCGAATGCGGAGCGCGCACAGCATATGTGGGTCACGGTGATCCGTGCTCGCGATGGACTTTCGACGAGGCGATTGCTACGCTGTTGACATTGCAATAAAATATAATCTTTCTTAACTAGACCTATGGCGGGTACTGACGAAACGAAATTACCTGGGCGGAAAAATAACACGACCGCACAACCAGTCAAATTACTATTCGAAGGTTGAGCAGAAGGGTCGACGTTCGGGCGAGTTAATATTGGTTGATCATGATTGTGATCATGATTGACCTAACTCTACGCAGCGCATGTGGCCTGTCGCTCGGAGCCCACCTTTGTGAAACCGCTGCTTGCACCACAAACGCTTGACGCGACGAGCAGTAACTGTTTTGTAATTGTAATACTTTAGATTCCGTGACAACGCAAACGGATTAGAAGCTTTTCCTTTGACCGCGTTGTGAACAGGTTGAGCTATTTTCCAAATGCAGCGTTCACGCGTATCTCGAGCTGCGTTTCCACATTGGGCTGCCTGCTTATCCCGCTATCGACCAGCTGTATGCGATGGAGAAAGTCATCATTTCATAGTGTTTACTTTCATAGAAAAAAAGTAAACAAAGCGCCGTGATTTTAAAGGTTAGATTACATGAAAAGGGGATTGTTTAATGCCAATCGGCTGTAATGACCAAACAATATATGGTATTTTAAATTAACTACAAGGAACCAAAAGTTATTGTAATGTTGTATTCTATCGGCGCTCGTGAAAGATCCCCAGGTGGTCAAAATTAACCCGGACCCCTCCACTACGGCGCGCCTCATCACCCATAAAGCATCGGGGCGTTAAACACCATAATGAATCAATTAATCAATCAACCAATCAATCACTGCTGTGTTGTAAAGGATAAAGTTGCTTCTGACATTTCAGGGGGTTCCGTTCCCTATCGCATCTTTGCGTGTGATAAATGGATTTTGCTCCGTCTGGTTGCCGTCCAAGCTTGCACCCAACCAAACGGAGTTGGTAGTTGGTACTAACTGGTACAAATTCATTGCGATTTATCAACGGCATCCACCGATATCTCAATTCCGTATGCGTTGGGAAGCGATGCAGCAACAAAAACACGCCGCAACCGCACTGCATTTTCTCCAGGCAGTGTCGTGCAGATGCGTGCTGTCGGCGACGTTTACTCGCTTTCTCCGGTTGTTCGATAACCCACCACCGCACAGTGCTGACCAAGCGACGTTTGCGCCTTGAACGGCATCGCAGCATTGGCTAAAACAATTGAAAGTTCCGCAAAAACTAAGCACACGGTGCGAAATACTCCTGAATTACGCAGCGGAGCACACCGCGCCGAGCGATGTTAACAGCCCAGCGCGCACAGGCAACGCTGGTCGGCCGCCGAGAGAACTGGTTTGAGAGTATTTTCCTCCTTTCCCGGCTGCTTATGGAAAATGGTGTATAGGGTCGGTCACCAAATCCTCCAGCTGGGCTACTTCCTCGGGGAGCCCCACTGCCGTGGTCTGCCCTCCATTTGCAGCAAAGCTTGCTTCAGTGCCTCTACGATCGACACTTCTGGGTGTCTGGCCGGCCTCTGATCGTGTCGGAAATGTCTGGAGGGGCGCAGCCCTAAAAAAGCAGAGTCGTCAGCCGAGCCGCTGTCCTAGGACCTCTGCCTTGCTTGTACTGTATCCTGTGTCCTGCGTCCCCGATTCTGTCACTCGGCCTGTGGTAATGAGCTCCACTTCCCCTCCCACTTCTTTGCAGGCCGCCCTCATCAAACTGTTCCATATATTGCTCGCAACGACTGGAAATGCTCTCATCCGGGCCTGACTGTTCAGGCAGAGCCTGGACCACGAAGTGGTACTGCGGTCGTCGCCTCATCCATTCCATAAACTTGGAGCGGAAAGCCTGCACCTATGTGTTGAGTTCCATCTCGTTGCGCCCGATGTCCCTCAGACCGGCCCGGATGACTACCATGGCTTCCGAGACACTCCCTAGGTCTGTAGCCCCATCTGTCAGATTCGCCACCTCGTGGATCGTGGCATCCTGCTGGATCCTGAACTGGACGTGGTCATTCCACTGGGTGGTGCGGAGCACATGGTGTTTTAGACGTCGGGCACTCTCATCTCCAAGCACAAACGCCCAACTGCCCCGTTTCACCCGCTGTGCGAAGCTCTTCTTGCGCGTCGGCTCAGACTGCTCTTGGGGCTTTCGCTCGGGGGCCTCCTCAGTCTCAGTAGGTTGTTTCGGTCTCCGCGCCTTCCGCTTCTTGCTCGACTCCCTCCACTCGGCTTCATCCCGGAACTGCATCGGCCGATGCTCTGCGTGTCCGGCCCCCACCTCCTGCCTGTCACCAAAAACTGCCAGCAGTTGAGTGCTCCTGCCGTCCCCCTCCCCCGACATTGAGAGATGAAGAGCCCCACTGCCAGGGGAAGCGGGATCACCAGCAGCCCCGCCAGCGTCCGTGGTGTTGGCAGCCTCCACTCCCCCGTGCTTTGTATACCATTCCAGGCGCTCGGTCACGATCCGTCGTCTGGCCTTCGACTACGCACCTGAGACGTGCCACCTCTGCCTGCAAGGCCTGTCGCTCCCGTCTCTCTGCTTGTATCTCGTGCTCCAGGGTCTTCCTCTCTTTCTCCCTCGTCGCTGTTTCTATGTCCAAGCGCTTGGTCAGGTTGGCGATAGCCAGCTGTCATTCCTCCACGCCCCGAGCCTCCTTCCGAGCGAAATCTTCTCTTCCAGCGTCTAGCCGGGCATCCAGAGCAGCCAGTCGGAGGCAGATTGCACAGACGAACGGATCACCTTTTGCCGCCGATGTAAAGTCCTCAAATGGGGTTTCATCTAGGAACACCCACCGGCCGCAGGAGTCGCACCTCACATTCGGATTCCTCTCATCCGCTTCCCCGCTCTTACCGGCCTCGTGCGCGTCTCCATTACTCGGAGTGTCCTCGTTGTCCTGGGTCAACTGTTTAACGCGCTTAGTGAGCGGCTTTCCCGATGTCGGCGTCGTGGGCTGTAGCGGCATAAGTTCCGCCTGCACCTCGAACTCAAACGTGTCTATATCCTCGCCTGCGTCTCGAAGGGCTTGCGCCAACCACTCATTCATTCATTCATTCATTCATTTTTATTTCCTTAAGGACCCCACTGGGGGTATTACATAAGGGGTGGATATACAGAAAAATACACATTTGAACGCATTAGTTCTATGAACACAGGTGACTACTGACATTTGCTATGAAATTTAATGGGCAGGTGGTTGAAACAATGGAGCAGGGAAGGTCGTTCCAATCTTTGGCTGCACGGGGAAAAAAAGAAGCGGAAAAGGTGACAGTTCTGGTACGATAACGGGACACTTGAAGTGGATGGCCGGTGCGGTGTGAAATGTATGTCGGGGGAAGGATGTAGGGGGCTACATTTAGTGGAGAATGAAAAATTTTGTGAAAGAGGGAAAGGGTGGCGATACGGCGGCGGACAGAAAGTGGTGATAAGCCAGATTGTGCTTTCAAGGATGAAACGCTAATGTTGTACGAGTACAGGGAATGAATAAATCGGGCGGCACGATTTTGGACAGATTCAAGATCATTTATGAGATATGTTTGGGGCGGGTTCCATATGGCGGAGGCATATTCAAGTTTTGATCTGATGAGGGACTGGTAAGCGAGCAACTTTACGTGAGGGGGCGCATGGCGTAGGTGACGTTTTAGGAAGCCAAGTGTTTTGTTTGTGGATGAAATGACGTTAGTAATATGCGCATTCCAAGTAAGATCGCAAGACAATGTGACACCTAGATATTTGTAGGATGATTGTGACTGTACAGTGACGTTCGCGATGTGATATGAAAAAAGAAAGGGATTTTTACGGCGGGAAAAGGAAACAAGTTTACTCGATGAGAGCCGCCTTCACTCCAGTTTTGTCCAGTCCTCTCTTCTCAAGCTCACTGCGTAGGTCGATTACTCGCAGCTGGGGCATCGTTTTCTTTGTCGTCAGGCTCTCCGGAGCAGGAACCATCTTGGCTCGACGCAGCCGCAACTGCCGCTTCCACGATGCGCACAACCTCAGGAAAAGTCGCCCGCGAACGGTAACTCGTCAAGACGAACCTGCTCCGAGGCCCTGGTCCCAGGGTGTCGCGTCACCTTAAGCAGAAACGGCAGTGTTCTTAAGGGATACTGCCCACGACACGACGAAACACTCCGCCATTCGGCAGCCTCAACTACACACAACCACACACAAAGTATTCTTCTATGTTGCCAGCTATCCTTTTATTGACTAGAAATCCCACTATATCCCACTTCTGTCCACTATCCCACTTCTGTCCACTATAGGCCACGGTAACATAGGACGTGTCCATTTTTCAGCACCGTAAAGGCTTCACCTGTCCTCCTAACCTCACTAGGCCTTATGACATCCCATTTAATGCCCTTTAATTCCTCGAACAAGACCTCTAGACCTGCTTCGCTAGATAAGGTTCTCGTGTTAAACGTTGCCAGGTTCAGATTCCAATGGCGGCCTGTCGGGTCGCGTGAAGTCCGGGTCCAGGGATTCTTAGCACCCTCTGCTGCGTCACAGGTCTGACCACCGCCGTGGTCAGTTGCTTCGCAGCCACTGGAGACTGAGGGCCATGGGGTGGCCGTTACTACACCAGGGTGGCCAATCCTGCTGTGGTGGGGGAGTGCGTTACCGGCAATGGTCGCCGGGGTCAGGCCGCACCCCAAGCCCAATTCTGCAATTCCCTCAATACGCGGATTTTTTTTAGGGGCGAAGCTCCTAAAGCCATGGGTCTGTCCATCCCTTGTGTCTCGTGGTACGTGACCGCCGCATGCTTTCGGAGATGTCGCAAAGTGGGCCGCGTTGCACGCGCAAGAACCGGCTGCAACCGGCAGCGCAAACTCGGCACCGGGAGCGCGAGCTTGTCTGTGTTCGCCAACGGAGGCGCGAGCGCACGTGCACTGCGAGGGGGAGATCACGCAAGAGATCACGCCACGAACGCAGGCAGTCGTTCTCGGAGATCGAACGAGACGCAAGGACCTTTGCTCGTTTCCTCTCGTCTTGTTCGGGCACAAGTTCGCCCTAAATAAAAGTTCTTTCTTTACCGTTGTGTCCCATCCTACGTGACAAATTGTGGTGGAGGTGCGGGGTAGTCCTCGATGGCGCGGCGTCTTTCACCAGGTCTGGGCCTGGGAGCATTGACTCCGAAAATAAAACTTGATTTGTACAATGTACGCACACAGTCTTACGTATTTCTTGATGATGTAATGGGCGAACTTTCACGGGAGAGTTACGGTTACCGATGATCTCCCCCTCTCGAGCTTCGCCCCACTTATCATCATTCATTCCGTGGATATGGCGTGATTTTTTTAATACGGTGGGAATTGTCTGGCACCGGGATTGGAACCACGGTCTTTCTGCACGCGAAGCGGATGCTCTACCTCTATGCCACCGCTGCAATTAAGAAATTAATTGCAGCGGTGGCGCAGAGAAGAAAATTAAGAAGAAGAAATGGACGTGGGCAGGGCATGTAATGCGAAGGAAAGATAACCGTTGGTCATTGAGGGTAACAGAGTGGATCCCTAGAGAAGGCAAGCATGGCAGGGGGCGGCAGAAACATAGATGGGCAGATGAGATCAAGAAGCGTGGCTCCTGTTTTTTATGGCAATAAGTGCGGCCATTTTTCTGTTTTCGGCCTGCCTTTGCTACCAGAGTGAACTTCGAGTGACCAGCATCACGAAGATACCGGACTCGGCCAGGTGAAATTCTCTTCCTAGACACTAGTGGACGTTCTTTCGGCGCGCACCCGGGTTAGGCTTGGCGCCTACACACCTCGTCGTGGCAGCTCCCTGCGAGCCCACCGACAACGAGCGCACGGCAGCAGCACCGGCACGAGCTACGAGCAGCAGTAGGCGCGTGCCCTAGGCGCGTGCCCCGGCGCAGCGGCAGCAGCTCCGCGATGTCGGGCCCAGCGTCTTTAGGTGCAACGTCGGAGCTGCGTCTCAGACCGGCACTATTGCGCGACAACGGCGAACCCGTGGCGACTCCTATGGATGGACAACACACTGACATGGACCAAGATGGCGAGCACGACTCTGCAGAGGGCAAGTGGAACATTTGGACAAGAAAGAGGACCAACTGGAAGACGGACGTCAACCGGATTGACAGGGTAAGTCGCCCTCGGGCACTTCTCTCGTTAAGGCCACTGAAGAAATTCAGCATACATGCCATACCCAAGAACACATTGGCAAATTTGATAGGGACACTAGCGCCCAGCGCAGAAATGGCAGAATTGGCAACGTACCGGTACGATAAATGTGGAAACTGTGTACAGATCACTGTCTACGATCAAGAGCACGCCAACCGCATTTTGGGGGCTACCAGCTTGATTTTCCAGCACGATGGCCAGACTGTCACGCTGCCGATTGAAATTCGGCACATCCCCAACCGCACCAACTCTTCAAGGGGGGTTATAACTGTAGAAGCAGGTGAATCTAATGAAGAAATTCTCAACTGGGTCCGATGCGAGTGGGCAGAAGTGCTCTCAGCCCAAAGAATCGGGAAAACAAACAAAGCCATCCTAACTTTTGATGCCCCAGAAGTCCCCAAAGTTGTTAAATATTACATGGCGATAGTCAAAGTCTCGCCATATCAGCCAAAGCGAATGGTGTGCTTCTCATGCCACCAAATTGGCCATATGGCGAGGCACTGCCCGCACCCGCAGGTCTGTAGAGACTGTGGACGGGCACACGAAGAAGGAATCCCGTGTGGCCGGACTCTCTTTTGCGCTGCGTGCAAAAAAAGAGGGTCACCTTGCCGTGGACCCGCGCTGTTCAGCTAGAGCGCCCGCTCCCAGTATTCAAAAGCAAGAGAAAATTCAAAATGGCGTCTCCTGGGCTGACATGGTGACACGGAATGGTCGACCTGCTACGGGCGCCAAGGAGCCACAGACAGAACGGGGCACTCATGTCACCACGTCACAACCATTAGCAAGCGACGTACACGGGAACGGGGCACTGTTGACTCAGCTGGCGGAGATGCGTTCGGAGCTTCGCGCACTCAGAGAGGAGAATGCACAGCTGCGATCAGAGATTGCGGAACTTAAACGAAGCAAAGAACGTACACCAGCAACCCAATCTGCTCCCAAGTCAGGACAACCTCAGCGTTCCCATCTGCAGCCTCCCAGAGGCAGAACTCCCTCTGTGCCTCGGCGGAGCCGCAGCACCACTGCAAAACAAACGGCAACGTTACAGCCTGCTTCGAGTGTCATGAATGAGATTTTAGAGGCGCTCAAGTATGTCCGGGCTGATGTTCAACAGGAACGCCGCGCTCGACTTACAGATATTGAAAAACTGAAGTCTACCATCGACAGTTTTTCGCAGCAGGCGTCATCTATGATGACATACATTCAAATGCAAGGGAAGGAACAGCGCACATTCTAACAAAGGACGGCAGAGTAACACACCACAAGCGTTTGTGGTGTGTTACTCTGTCGTCCTTTTTTAGAATGTGCGCTGTTCCTTCCCTTGCATCTGAAAACCACCAACTAGCCCAACATGCCACCCTTTTGGAATACATTCAAAGCCTTCCAACGTCACAGGAGGATCCCCCTCCACGAAAGGTCACAGCGCGGAGCACGCTAGGACAGTAGAATGGATTCCCCTAAAGTGCTACAGTGGAACTGCCGAGGGTTTCAAACGGCCGCCCCAATATTGAAAAGTACAATCCACACATGCCGTCCTATCACTCTTCTGTTACAAGAAACGAAGTGCTCCCCAACCATAAGCGGTTACACCACTTTCGCAAATCCCGCAATAATGTGCAAAGGCACCAGAGGCAACCCTAGGAGTCCTACAGCGGCCGGGCAGGCAGCCGTTCTGGTGAGATCGGACCTAACCTGCGCTCACTTGGCGATTACTGGGCACACTTCACCAGATCACGAGGCAGTAATAGTTATGGTACAGCTACCCAACGGAAAGAAACTTCTGGTTGCATCTGCGTACTATCGCCCTGTATCAAGCGCACAGGGCAGGGTTAGTTTTATGTAGATGCGGCATCTCGTTCAAAAGTATCCCAACATACCGATTCTAATTGGAGGTGATTTTAATGCGCAAAGCACAGTCTGGGGCTACTCCCGGTCAAATAAGCGCGGTGTAGCTCTGGAGGCTGCAGCCGAGGACTGCGGCCTTCACTTGGTCAATGATATTGCAGTTCGTACGCGTCTGGGCTTACATAGCTCCCAAAATGACTCCACCCCGGACCTCACTTATGTTTCATGTGGGGTTGTCCGCTCTTGGAGCGTGTACGATACCACCTGGGGCAGCGACCATTTTCCAATTCAAATACAACTGATAGGAAAGCGATTTCGAAACAAACGAACACACAAAATTATAGATTGGCAGTGTTTCCGGCAGAGCGTACAAGTCCGCAGCACCACTACAATGAAGGAGTTCGTTTCTACGTTGCAAGAGGCAGCGCTGCAGGCCAGGGAAGAAGTCGAATGTGACGACAGCTCACCTGCCCCGGACAAACATTCAGCCAACCTATGGCACAAGGTGGCCACTCTTCCAAAACACTACATTCGAAACGGAAAAAGGCAGAGAGATCTTGTTAAAGTGAGACAACACTACAAAATTATACGGGCCTATGAACAGACTCTTTCTAACGAGCAGTGGCACAGCTTGTGCTCTCAGCTTAGCCAGGAGCGCGGCCTAGCCAAACTATGGGGAATTTACCGCAAATTGGCAGGGAAACGCAAATGCAAAAACCGGCTCTTCGATACCCTTATTCTCAAAGCCCCACCGGATCGGGTGGAGGAAGACATCATAAAGGCGTTCTTCCCTTTTTCATCACTTACGCCCCCACCCCTAATGCCATCCATCTTACTGTCCAGTACGCGCCCGGAGCTGGACGCCCCGTTTACATTGGGAGAATTGCAGGCTGCCCTTTGTCAGGGCCGGTATAAGTCGGCTCCAGGACACGATGGCATCACCTGGCAGCATCTGCGCAACTTAGACGAAGTGGCACAGGAAAGTCTTTTAGAACTAGCAAATGCACAATGGGAACGGGGAGAGGTTCCTTTGGATCTCGAACTCACGCTAGTAACGCCGATACCAAAGCCCAATAAGGACTCATCCAAGCTCGCCAACCTAAGGTCTATTTCATTGACGCCAACGCTATGCAAGCTTATAGAGCGCATGATTTGTAATCGAATGCAGCATCACTTAGAATATATCCAACCATGGTTCCATCCCTCACAAACCGGCTTTAGGCCCCATCTTGGAACGCATGATGCCTTGTGGCTACTCAGACGTGTTATCAACCGTAAAGGCGCCGGGGCCCTCCCCGATTGCGTACTTGCGGTTGAAATGCGAAAGGCCTTCGATAACGTTAAGCATCAAGCGATACTAGAAGAGTTGGTCCAGGCTTACCCTAGCCAGCGTGCTCAAAATTGGATTCGGAGCTTCCTAAGCCAACGACCAGTACAACTCGCAGCATCGGCTCCGGGATGGACCCCCAGGACCTATTTCTTGGATAGGGGCGTGCCCCAGGGGTCTATCCTCGGACCGATGTTGTTCAATTTGGCCATGGCAAGAGTAGCGCCATCACTAGAGAAGGACGCGGCGGCTAGGTTTGCAATCTATGCCGACGATATAACTATTTGGACCGAAGCGCGGGACTTTGACTGCGTCGAATCTATGATCACAGAACTCCAAGCAGCTGTCCACAGCCTTACGGACACTTTGCCCTCTCTAGGGCTCGCCTTAGCGCCAGACAAAACAGAATTTCTTGCTATCCATGGGAGCAAGAGTTTACCTCCCCAGTTACATCAGGTGGTATACATATCGGACATTCCTATTGCATCTGAAACCGGTAGGATTCTGGGATTAGAATCCTACCGGATCCTAGGTAGGATCAGGCTCCTGGGATTGCCGCTAGCCAGCAGCAGCAGCGCCAAACAATGGATAATATAAGTCAACTAAAGTCAAGCTGGAAACCGATGCTACACTTAGTGTCGCGTATGTCGAATACGTATGGTGGTGCATCTCAAACGGCGACCCATACGCTGGCAAGGGCAGTGTCACTGGGCCGAATATGCTATGGGGCTCCGGTGTACGACCTCACCGCCACCCAAATGAAACATCTTGACATTCTGTATCGAGCTGTTCGCCGCACAATAACTGGCCTGCCTCGACACACCCGTATAGCGGCGCTTGAAGATTATGTGGCTCTGCTGTGGCTCTGCCACCGCTGCCCGCACTAATCGTAGCAACCATCGCCCAGAACGCTGCGAGACGCGAACTGAGAAGCCAAGGCCTGGCTCTTGTGGCCTGGGACAACAGAACACAACTCGATCCTGCCACGTTGCCCGCTGCACCACCACCGCCCTGGGAACGCACGACTCAGGTCGTAATGCATCAGAATACCAACATATCCAGAAGGCACCCCCAAGCCCGACAACAGGCTCAACGACGACTCCAGATGAGCAAACGCCCTGGGGAAATTGACATCTACACTGACGCCAGTATTCGCGACGGACGCATCGGTGTAGCATGGAGATCTCCGGAGGCACGACACCTGGATGGCGCGGCAGGGCTCGAGCTGAACACCTGTTCACCCCTTGAAGCGGAGCTACGGGGCGTACTGGCCGTACTGGACCATTTAACGTACTCTGCGAATACACCTCAAATGGCACGCATATTGACCGATTCCCATGTCGTCATGCAAGAATTCCGGAAACCATATTCAGACCACCCTATAGCCAACATCATTACGCTCTCCCTTCAACATCTTTCGCGAAATGGTGTTACAATACGCGTGGCGTGGGCACCAGGTCACACGGATTTCCAGTCGGGGAACCAAGCAGCACACGATGCTGCCAGGGAGAGCGCTTCATTACCTCCCTCCCCTTCTGCCGTCGTGCCTTGCATGAACCCTCGCCTGGAACTGGATGCTAGGCGTATTCAACGCAAGATTACCCTATTACGTCAAACTCCTAAAGGATATCTGCCACAGAGCCTTCAAATACCCAGGGTTGCCGAGATATTCATCAATAAAAGCATCGCCAACAGTGCCTACACGCCCTCTGTTACGAGGAAATGGTACCATCCGAATGGGCACCCACCCCCGTATTGCCCTTATTGCCAAGAGAACGTATCATCTGACCTTCACCACCTCACGTGGGTGTGCAGCCATTTCGCGCTCCAAAGACAGGACTTGCTCCGTCACATCTCCCTCGGGATACGGACACTCTGCACCCTCCAAATCACGAAATCGGTTTTCTGCAAGCACTAGGCAATTATGGTACACAGAGTGGCCTTGCGAGATTAGTGTAGCCTGGGGGTGACTACCCATCCTGCGAAGAGCCTTAATATCATGGACGCAAAATGAGTGCTCAAAGAAGGGACATTCAATTGTGCGACGAAGACCTTTTGCTACCCCCTTCCCTTCACTTCCCATTCCCCCATGCACGGCCTCCGGGCCTCCCCTTTCCTCCAATAAAGGCTTGAATCAATCAATCAATTTAATACTGTGGGAATTGTCTGGCACCGGGATTGGGACCACGGTCTTTCTGCACGCGAAGCGGATGCTCTACCTCTACGCCACCGCTGCAATTAAGAAATTAATTGCAGCGGTGGCGCAGAGAAGAAGAAAATTAAGAAGAAGAAATGGACGTGGGCAGGGCATGTAATGCGAAGGAAAGATAACCGTTGGTCATTGAGGGTAACAGAGTGGATCCCTAGAGAAGGCAAGCATGGCAGGGGGCGGCAGAAACTTAGATGGGCAGATGAGATCAAGAAGTTTGCGGGGATAAATTGGTCGCAGTTAGCACAGGACCGTGGTAATTAGAGAATAATGGGAGAGGTCTTTGCCCTGCATTGGGCTAGATAGGCTGGTGATGATGATGATGATGTGTGGGCGCCTTTGTGACTACTGCAACGCTACTTGTGATACATTCAAGCAGTGCTCAGAAATCTGTCTGAGTTTGGCGGGTGAATTTGTGACGACGGCGAACGGTAGCGATGTTTGTTGTCCCGCGAAGGTTTGCGTCGTCTCAAGTGTGCGTTCGTGTTACGTGCCCAGGGAGTGTCGTTTTCTCCGCGCATGTGCCAGCTTGACGCGGTGGGCAAATCGGCTGCCTACACAAGTTATGTCAACGCCTCCTAAAAATACTTTTTAGGCGGCATTGGCATCGAGACAAGTGAGACAGTAAAAAAAGAAGTAAAAAAAACAACTTCAAATGGCCACTTTCGAGAGTTTCGAGAATACTGACGTCTGGCCTTCATCATCCTCGTTGCACTTTCAAAGGTGCCTTTTCTGCGCCAAGAAGTAATTATAAGCCATCTGCCTCTGACTGTGGCGGAACTGACACCGGATTCTCTAAAATGATGGTCGTCATTTTGAAGTGATGCGGTATCGGTGCACAAATGCATGTTTTCCTTGGTTGGAAGTCCCACAGAGGAGCGGAAGATAGTATAAATCACAGTGCGTCTTGCTACTGTGCACGTCTACTAAGCGACAGGCAAGACAGTGCAACCCTCATTCTCCTGCTCCTCCACAGGATTCCCTAACGAAGAAAGACGAGCAGGTTAATGCCAAATAACTTAAAACTGACAGCAATGGTTTTAGAGAATTCGGGTCCTCATGTCTGGTGTTTCATTGCTTTGCACTATAAATGCGAAAGCACTGCTCGATTCGGCAGGCTAAAATCCGGCATCGCCACAGAGAAACGGTGGACAAAATGGATGACAGCCTGGTGACACACACAAACCGCCATGATCTTTCACAGATCTGCAAATATTTACGTAAGCTCGTATCGCCAGGCCCAATTGGTATAACTAACAATAAGAAAAATAACAAGTGTATTAATAAGCGGTTTATAAGCTTCATAAACATGAAGCAATGTTGATGGTGCCGGGGCTTCATTGTTATATCCAATATTTTTATAAGTGGGTTGGACTGTATATATAATGTTCCTGTGGGTTGTTTTTCTATGCTTAAAGCCCATTAATATTGCTTCGAAATAATCTTTGGCTGCTACAACTCCTTTATTTTTTCTCTCCAAAACAGACTTATTGCTGCTCCCAAACAGTCCAAAATGGCTGGGGCAAACCACATCACTTCCAGTGGGTTCCGGATGCTTTGAGGCCTCTGGACAGCTTGGAGGCTACCCCAGAGCTTGCGACGTGTGGGTAAACCTCCGAGCCAATGCGCAATCCAGCTCATCCCTGCCTGCCAGCCAGTTGGCATAGCATCTGCAGGCAATGCGGTGTGCCGGAAGGCCATCCATTCAGCAACGGAACTTGGAGTACTTTTCCCTACTTTCCACACTGCTGCCTTCAGCTGCAGTAGCCTCTGGTCCAGCTTGACATTGGTGACGTGGCACAGTGGACCAGATCTTGGAACAGCTCTACCCCCCTTCTCCACCATGGCAAGGCACCATGGCAAGGCATGACAAGGCAGAACTGGACCCCGTAGGCGACATGGTGCTGTGTGGAACGCAGGGCTGGCTTTCTGACTGGTGTAATGTGCAGTGGTTAATAAAGTTCTCATTAAACGCGAAGTCTCAGCTGCAGAAACTGACGACACTGTGGATGAATTCTCGGAGGCGCGGCTCTGTAACCAACATGGGCTGGGCCTCATGCAATTTGCCCACAGTGAGGCAGCACATGTGACCTAACCCCTGTTGTAGCTACCTTGCAGCATGCTTGCAGCTGTCACTAGAAGCAGTTATAAGGAATAACTTCTAAAGAAGTCATGAAAGTTAATCACGAGACTCACTCGTTGATGCCAATGCTGTGCTCGGCACCAAAGGTAATTTTACGGTCAGTAATAGTTCCAGAACCAGTATTTAGCACCAAGGGCGCTTCAGAACTTTGGAAAAAAACCTGTTTGGCAAATGTAACAAAAATGGTGTCACACATGAGGAATGATGGTGGTGGCACTGTCTGTAGAAAAAAAAGCAGCTTTTTTGCAATACTTCGGGCAGCAACGTCTGCTTAATACCTCGAATTTGTCTCCGAGAGTGAGTCCGCCTTTGTGACTGCACAATGGCTTCAGACAATGACAAGAACGACAATGATCATGATGATGCACTGGGTAATGCTTGAGTGATTATGCATAAGCAATGCAAATCTACTTTTCAAATCATAATGCAAAAAAATTACGATTAGAGAAAATTTTGAGAATTGTACGTTTTGTTTTGGAAACAACGTGGAGGTGCAAGGTGCAAACTTGGGAATGGGGAATAGAAAAGTGATTGGGCTATATACCCAAAAGCACGTAACGATATAAAGGTGAAGCCTTCTGAGATTTGGGTGCACCCATTGTGGTGAAGAAGAAGGTAAGGCTTGGAAGAGTTCAGGCGATGTAGTTGTCCCTAGTTGACAAGGTAGTGGCAGTGCAGTACAGCTGGTCAACATCGTCAAGGAAGAATCATCATGAATAAAATTCCCCGCATTTCCCCGAGGGGAAGAATGTGAAAGTGCGAATGCACGAGTTGAATTTGCGCGGTTCGGTAATGTTCGCGAAAGAGAGATCACACACACAACTACAAAGAAAGAAAGATGCATTTAGTCACAGACACCTATTTGTGTTGTCGTTGTACTTGATTGCTAGAGCGGATCTCAGCTTTGAAATTTCGTGTCAGTACTCCTTTAAGCAGGTGCATTAGCCCTTCTCACGCCCGATTCTTGGCCAATCCCCCACGTGGGTATGTGCCATGTCAGCGGCCAGGCAGCGCGCGCCCATCTCCCCCCGTTGCCAAGGAAGACGAGGAGATTCCTGGCCAATCCCCCACGTGGGTATGTGCCATGTCAGCGGCCAGGCTGCGCGCGCCCATCTCCATGTGCGCGGACATCGCCGGTGGACGCAGGTTCAGGGTCGCTTAAGAAGTGCATTCGCACTTAATATGAAGCTTTAGCAAGAGCCAAATCTTGACTGGTTTGATAGGCACGTGGTAGTTGGGTCAACTGCTAATGACAGGTGTAGAAATTGGGTAGGACACCGCAATGAGATCTAGCTGCTTGTACCCCATGCCACTGCCCTTCCATTGTGTTGCCTAGGAGACACATATGGAAGGTTGTGCGACCGGCAGCATCAGGTACAATACTGGGGCCTAACGTCGTAACTACAGTGGATTTGTTGCAGCACTTCCTGCCTCCCCATTTCATCACAAATGTGCACGTATCCCAAAAAAAATGCGCTGTAGTGCAGTATTCCATCAAAATTCTGCGCCAGGCACTTGCAAATACATGCAAATTAGGTAAGAACACTAGAGAAACCAAACTTAACTGTGTGCCTGCCCCTCTCAATTTCAAACATTTCAACAAAGACGGAAAAAGAAAATGCACGTCACAAACCTGTTTGCTCTCTGTTGCTAAGTACAATATACCATTTATTGTCCCTGTCGTTAATACTGGTTACACTAAAATGTGCAGGCGGTGCAGGTGCGCTCCCCCTTTCTTGCTGGTTTACAAGTTCCCCTATCCCTCTGTAGATATCCACAAGTCCTGTGCATAAAGTATACATAAATACATTAACTCCAGTTGGTCCTACCATATTGAACGCCAGGGGTTTATGCGGAATTTCGATTTTGGGGAGGTGTCGGTGGGATGTTTTGGGGGGGGGGGGTTGTATATATCCCTAGGCAGGGTGCTTGTGGTTGTGGAATATTCTTTTTGGTGGGGTAGGGGGGGGGGTCGAAGTCAGTGACGCCGGAACTATATTTTCAGTGGGGGGGCTGAAGCAATTTTTTTATTTTTTTATGTACTTCGAAATTTTTACGCGATTAAAATCAGAGTTTCGCTAGAAAGAAAAAAAATCGACTTCTTTTCTATTAACCACGTGCAAAAATCTTTTTTTACCCACTGGTTATTCTTAACTTTAAATTGTGCTTATTATACGTTCATTGAATAAAAAATAAACGGGATGGGGAAGGGGGAAGAAAGAGAATGTGTTGCGAGTGGCCATCTTAGTCAAGATAGGCCGCGTACTATTAAGCAGAAAATAGAGTGAATTTTCAGTGACCACATATTTATTCGCATTTGACATATTATTTAAGCAACAGAATGTTTGGTACGTTTATACAATGGCGCAGAAAACAAGCGTAATACAAATACAAAAATTGCAATACCACAGTACAAACAGCCACGCTATAATACATACATACAATTGGAAATATTGCACACAAGCATCACACTTATCAGTCAGTGGTGTTATTGCTATAGGGGCTTAGGTGGAACCAAAGGTTGCTGCTATCTCCAAAGTTCTTTGATGCCATCCTGTAAAGTTAGGTCTGTTTCTATTTGTATATTGACGCATATAAAAACATGACATAAAAATAATGGAAATGCAACAATACGAACAAGCACGCTATAATACATGTATGTATAGTCACGGACAAATGAAACGCGACCAGGATAATATAAACCAGAACACATAAATAGCGCGATTTCTCTCCATGCAAGTCACATTGATGTGTGGCCTAATAACAATAACAAAGATGGAAAATGTGGCTTTCAAAATATACCAACAGTGCGCCATTTTTGGACCTCCAAGAACAGCATTTTTCAATTTTGCGTGTTCTTGTTCATAATTTTGTGTTCGCACTTCATGTGACCATGACTGTACATGAATGTCAAAAATGCACAAAAGCAGCAGGCATTTCGGACAGCTAGACGGGACCAAAGGTTGCTACTCGCTCCGCTGTTCTGCTCACAAATTCTTTGATGATGTCCTCTAACCTGAGGGCCGCCGTTCTTTCCTTATGAATGTTCAAAATCAGAAGATGCGACAACCTCTTCTGGGTCATTCGGTTGCGCAAATAAGTTTTTACTCGGCGCAGAGCACTAAAAGAGCGCTCCCCAGAAGCGACCGATGCAGGTATGGACAGCAAAAGCTGAACATACCGCACGACCTGGTCCATTAGCTCGCGAATGTTTTCCGGTTTGCTTTGCAGCATCTTCAAAATGCCCAGGGATGTGGTGGAATCGGCATCGTGTAGAAGAGTTGGTAGAAGCAGAAACTGCGCCGAGAGTCTGCACAGGTCAAAATCTACTGCATGCACTCCCAAAGACGCCTTTAGCCCATCAGCTGTGAACTGAGTTCCCCTTGCAGCGCTGGCTAAAATGCCTTCCAGTTTTACGAGCTGTAACATGCCCGGCTGCTCAAAACGCCGTTGCGTTTCATTCATAATCCGATCGGCAGCAGCGAAATACTCCTTGCGCAGTGCTGCTTTAACGTCGAGTGTAACTGGCTGAACAGGCCTGTCAGTCGCCTCGTACCGCCTAGGCGGTTTTGCCGGCCTGGACACTCGAGGCTCTTTCAGGCATAGGCGTGCTGCAGTTGTGCTCGTGTGCTGCCACAGCCACGGCCGCGGCCGTGCCACAGCTCCTCAAACGCGGCATCAGAGCGCAGCCGAGAGATCGCCTCGCGGAGAGCCTCTACAGCCTCTTTTGCACCCGCCGCTCGACATGTTGAGCTCTGGAAAGCCCTTGCCAATTCTTCACAAGGGCCGAAAAAAGCTATGGAAATGTTGATCCCTAACAACGTTTCAAATTTCTGCAAAAGGGTGTAGTAACCCCTGAAAATGGCCTTGCTGCCATCTGTCACTGAACCTGGTGTCTCCAAAAGCTCCTTGAGCGTCTCCTGTACCCTAGCGTAGTTGTCAAGAAACCTTTGCATGGACTTAACTCTAACGGTCCATCGCGTAGGGCAAAGCGGCAGTGAATTGTTTGGCCTGGAACCGTTCTCCAAATCTACTTCGCCCCCTGTAGAAACTACTATGTTGGCGTAAGCACTTTTGCGCTTTTTGGAGTCGAGGATTACGTTGGAAATATCTTTAACAGTGCTAAGAGCGTCTCCAATTATGTCGCAGCTCCTGCTAGCCTCCTGCAGTACAAGATCTAAACAGTGATTACTGCAGTGGACATACAAAGAACGCGGTTCGCAATCGCTAATTCTTTTTTGTACACCCGAAAAACGACCGGACATATTTGCCGCCCCATCAAAGCAGTGGCCACGGACGCAGTGAAAGTCTAGGCCCAGGCGCAAAAGCATGTCCTTGATGGCAGAGTATAGAGTTTCAGCTCTGCTGTCGGGCGCGTTGTACATGCCAATATACTCTTCCCGAAGCTCAAGCGTCTTGCTCTGCACCCACCGCACGCAAAAGGTGAACTGCTCGTCACCATTCACATCCGTTGTTCCATCAGCGATGATACCGTAGAACGGGCTGGATTTCACGTCCTCCACAATCTCTCGCTGTACGGTATGCGCCATAATTTCTATAAGCTCATTCTGCACGTCCCCGCTCACCCATTTGTCCCTCTTAGCCATCCACGTCTTAAGGACCGGGACATCCTCTGATCTCTCATGAAGCAAATCGAGAAAATTTCCATCCAGTTTACCTTGTCCTCTAAGAGCTTGCCCTGTGCGGCAGAGATAGCGCACAGAGCTAACTATGACTCGAAGTACTGCCCTGGCATCCTCCTGATGTTTGTTGCATTGCTGCGAAAGGAGACTCAAAACAGGAATGCCTCTCTGGTATGACAAGTTTAGGCTCACGGAGTCAACGTGAAATTGGCTCTTTTCGTGCGATTTGAACCTTTCGATAGCCTTTTTCCAGTTGTTAAAACCAGTCTTAACAAAAGCTCGCTCCACATTTCTAGTGTTGTCCCCTTTTTTCTTGAAATGTCGACGGCACTCTTGACAAAAGACTAAGTCGCTCTTGCTTTGGTAGGACAGCCAAGAAAATCGCTCAAACCAGCCACGTTGACATGATCTACCTCCTTGGTTTTTTGGGAACCTGTAGTTTTTTGCCGGAAGTGACGGATGGTCGTTCAGCGCTGACTCGTCCTCGCTTGAACTCTCTCTCGAATTCTTGAAGGCGAGCGATTGCAGATTGCTCATTTCGTCCGAGCTGGTTGCTTCTTCCGTCCGGCTAGCAGGCCGCGATGTTTGGGCTTGTACAAATGAAATAAAAGGCATTCATTGCTTCTTCTGTTCCTATTCGGTTTTTAAATCAAGTTTACACTATTTTCTCTAGCCTATGTCTAACAAAAAAGTATTATTGGCATAACCGATAGGCATGACCTTAATTTGGATATACTGAAACTACTTACCCGCTGAGCAATCAGTCGACAGTGGTGACAGGTCCGGAGGACGGGCGCTGTCGTCAGGTAATGGTTGTGCAACAACGGCGTTCGTGTTGTCGGTACGGGATGGACCAATTTCTGCAAAATTCGCACCGTCCTTAACTGTCTCAAAATGCCACTTTTAAAATGCAAAAATGTATCAATGAAATATCAATCATTACCATCATGGCCTGTGCCTTGCTCTGCGCGATGACACTGTAGGCCGGGTCTTTCAGAAGAAATATCTGGTAGCGACAGAGAAAAGCGTAGAAGCAAAGAGAATTGTTGAACGGAGGCATTCACACAAACAGAACTCGTGATTATATACAAAAATCTGTGCATTATTATACCTTGACAATCTCTGCTTCCAAGGCATGCACGCTTTGGAGCTGGTAGAAAGAAACCACTGATCTTTCTTTGGGAGCCGGGCATTGCGTGAGGGCTGGGATCAAATAAAAGAGCCGTTAGTTGACGCTGCCCACACCTAACACACGTCGGCATGATCAATGCCCCAGTTCGTTTGGTTTTGTTGCACTAACAGTGCAACATGGATCGAGCTGAACCAAACTCAGCGTTGATAGACCTCTGTCCTGTTTCTTTTTCTGTTTTGAACAGTTTGTAACCAGTACGAAAGAAAATATAGAGGCCAAATATTTTATTGTATAGAAAAGCGGTGATCCGTAATCCGAGGGCTATATCAATTTGAAGAATGGGAACTTAAATTGCATTTGTATTAGGAAATGTCGAGCAGCATGTGGCTGTTATAATATGAGAGCTAGGAAGTATTTTTAATTCGGTAATTCGGGTTCGGGATATTTTATGGCCTATTTAAAAAAATCTGAAAGACAGCCCAAAGGCCCCGAGACCCCCCAAGTGGTGGCTGTCATAGACGTCGACATAGAAACGTTATTTAATGTTTGCAAATAGAAACATTCGTAGCTTGGCATTGCTCCCCTCCCCCCGCCCGATTACGAGGTCAGCAGCTACATAGTTGTAATACCACATGAGAAAACGTATTAAAAACATTAACATAAAAACACATATGTGAGAAAATCACGGGATGCTTCGGTGACAAACCAAACTGTTAAAGTTCTCCCACTCGGAGAAAAGAAAATGGCGTACAACAGTGAAATCATAAATAATTCAAGCAAAGCTATTCACATCAGAGAAAAACCAAAATTTGCATGCTACAAACACCTATACAACACTTGCATGGGAGATGTACAACTCGCAAACAATGGAAACGGAAAAAAATAAGAAAGGTGGTAAAGTTAAAAACACGCTACATTAGCGACAATGGCGCTCAAACACTACGCTATACATACAAATCAAGCCCATCTTTGAATGTAAGTCGATTTCCACTGCTCATCCAAAGTTTCGGGACAATGTTTTGCATCAAGTGGTCGTCATAATTTGTTCTAGTGGGACGGAGAGTCTAATAATCAGGTCGTCTCGTGTTGTAGGAATGCTCTTTAACGGTTAGGTTGGACATAGTACAATTAGAAAACGTTTCCCTTATTCTCTCAGCAACCCACGCCTTCCATAAACGGTAATTATAGTAATTGTTCGTGTTGACTAAACCAAACTATTTGAACAAAGATCTAGTTGGCTTGTCTGCTGCAACGTTGGGTATAAATCGAACAGCTTTATTTTGCACCTAGATATTGTAGGAATATTTGTAACCGTTGTTGGGCCCCAAACAAGAAAACAACAGTTTAAGTACGACAGGAACAGCCAATAATAAATGAGTAGCTTTGTATTCGTCCGCAATAGGTCACTATTTTTGTAAAGCAATCTCGTTACTCTCGACAGTTTGTTGACAACTTGGTCAACGTGCAATTCCCAAAGCATGTGTTCCCAAACTACTCCTAAGATTTTTAAAGCTGGCTACAATCTCTACAGGACACGCATTTAAAACTAAATATTGGTTTTTATTGACATATTCACCTTTTGCACCAGAAATAACTGCCTTAGATTTTTCAGTGTTATTCTTGAACCCACTGCAACAAGCCCATACGGCTAATTTTTCAACGACCTCATTACCTCGTTTGGAGTAATCTCTCGCTAGCCTCTTCTGCGATAAACAAACTCGTGTCGTCGGCGTAAATTACGAACTTCACTGACGGGTCTATCTGCACAATGTCATTAATATAAATATGAAATAAGAGCAGTCCTAGAATACTGCCCTGGGGAACACCAGAACATGTTTCCTGAATATCCGACTTGCAATTGTATTATTGTCACAAACTGGGAACGATGACTAAATTATAATGTAATAAGGCTGAAAGCCATACCTCGAATAGCATAGAATTCCAGTTCATGTGCAAGAAGATTACGATCAAGATTTACGATCAAAAGGAAACAGTCTTCTTTTTCTACATCAAGCGTAAATATCAAATCGTCAAAAGAAATAAAAACAAACATCAAGTAAAATTCATGACCTAGCTAAATAACGTTCGACTTTCTTACCGGGTACCAGCAATGCTCTTTAATGAGAACTTTATATCATAACTTCTTTTCGTTCTCCGTTCACGTCCATCAAGGTATTAGCGCGGATGCATCTTGCTTCTAAAAGCCTACAGTATCTCACCGATCTTTATGTAGTAAACTCGGTCTAAAAGTACTGCCAAAGCCGTTACATGCTGATTGGAGGAAGTAGAACATAAGATCAGAACAGGCTGTCGCGTCTCAAGAATTAAAGGAGTACTGACACGAAAATTTCGTGTTGCGTTTTTTTTGCTGCAATGGGTGGCTACCACCCCAGTGATCATAGAATGGTACATTAAATGGTCTGCAGCAGCGTAAATAATTAGTTACAGCCTTCTTTATACGTGTCAGTTTCGGTTTCGACTCAAACACCAGCGAAGCGGCCGCCATGACAGGACCTAGTACTTGACGTCACTGTTGTGGTAGCAGGCGCCCAGAGCCCATGACGTAAGTACAGAAACTGTGACGTTCGCAGCGCGAGCGGCGCGGCGCGCATTCACCGGCATGTCGTCTTCCGACTCAGACGATTCGTGGTCGTTGGACGACGTTGACATTGTAGGTGTACGCGCGGCCGAACATTTTAAGTTCGACCCGCTGGCGAGCGAGGAGTCGGACAGCAACGAAGCCGTCCAGCACGACGACCCGGAAGCGTGGCGGCTCGGAAACACTGACTGGTAAGATTACATTACGTTATGCACTGCCAGATACGGAAGTGCGAAGCGTTGGTAATTTTTGCAGAAATGTTGTGCTGAACAAAAAAACAAATCTTGCTTGGACCAGACAATTACGTGATGCCGTAGAATAAGCTGTGACGCGGTGTGCAAAGCCTTTGTTTACATGCCTGCCGATCCGCGCCGCAGCGTTATTTGCCACGAAAAGTCAGCTACTCGCGGTTATACGAAACCTGTAGGCTGATTTATTTCACGCAAAATGTACAGCCGGCAATAATAATACTAATAAAAAAAACAGCATAACGCCGCTTTCCTGTAGGTCCTATCTTTTTTATTTGAATTTCAAGTGCATGCTAACTAGTCACTCCGGTGATTTCGCGTTCGGTACCTTTGTGCGTGTTCTTTGAAATGTTTTTTCCTTTTGGTAGCGTCCCACGGCTGTCGATGCGCAGCAACTTCGTACACATTCTTAAAAACGAGGCCTGTTTTTTTCAAGCAGGTGTGATTTTATGAAATGGGAGCAATACAATGGACGCGTGCGCGCGTGCCGCATGCAAAACGGGTGTGCTTTATTCTTGTTCTTTTCGCTTTTTGCCACGGCGGCCTAGACTTCGTATGGGATGTAAACAAGCAGACGAAAAAGAAAATCGTGCATAAAGATATCGGCGCAGCTGTAGCATGTGTACACCAAATAGTGCGCTCGCGCGCTTGCATTGAACTTGGATAAGGTATACAAATGCAATCTTCGCAGGTGTCAGTGCGGTCTGTGCCGCACAATGTCCAGCTCCTCAGAATCGCGGTGCTGCCGCGAAATCCCGCGCGTGGATGCCCGGGTGCCGGAGGGTGAGAAGTGCATAACTTCCCACCAGACTTTTCGGGACGGCTGCCTCAACATCCACGCGCTGGAAATCGCGTACTATGCGCTCATGGAGAACCGTCCAGCACTCCTGGACGGCATGGACATCCACAGGTAATATGGCTTTTCTGCATTTTTTTTTGCTTTTGCTTTATTATCGCCTATTCACTTCCATGTAGGCGCAAAGCTCTTTGTGTCCCTTCCTGTGATTTAGACGCCCAATTTATTTGTGCGTGTAACTTTATTCAGGCGGAAGGCTTGTGTCTCACGGCAGTATTAATTTGCAAAGTCATTGGCGTCCACACCTATCGTCTGTCATTTAAAAAAATTCATTGGCTTTCCCGGGGAGCACTCGGTTCCCACTGGGAGCGGCGTGCATTGGAAAAAAATAAAGTGTAAAGGAACTTGGCGCATGCAATTGTGTCTTTTTTGGGGGGTATGTGTGCCTCGGAGTTATGATTACAACGAATAAAAATAAACCAATAAAATAAAATCTAGGAACATGAATGCATGAAAGATAAACCTTTAGGAAGGCCGTGCACTGTGCAGGAAGCTTCGCCAGCTTGTCATCCATGTACAGAGAATTATCCCGGCCAAGCAAAAGTACATTTATACAGAAGCTATAGATCCTGGCCAACTCGCTGACATACCGTCGCCTTAAAGACTGCTTAATTTTCACTAACCTTCGAAAATGAAAACTCGCAATCTTTACGTGGAAATGCCACCCATCAGAAGGATCCATTGAAAAGAGCTTCTCAGGAAGCAAAGAAAATACAACAGATACTTGGTTTGTTGCGAACAAAGCAGTGTGGTTTTCCTGGCCTTGCGGCAACTGCTGCAACGTGTTTTTCATTTCAGCCGCTACAGGTACACCGCGTACCGCCAGTTCGTGCGGTGGATTTGGCACGTCCTGGGTGCGGGCCGCCGGGTCCCTTTGCCCAGCTGTGTGGTAAGCAGTGTCAGGGACACCTTCCCATCGGAAGCATACACGGGATTTAAGTACCCCGAGTTTTGAAGAGAAATAAATGAAGTTTATTCAAAGTTCTGGTGTGATCATTCATAACAAAATTGCATATCAGTATCAAGGTGACAATAGGAACCTGATAACCGAAACAGTGATGGCAGCGGTATTATATTTTGGAGCAGGTGCTGGTGGCTTCTTGGGACTCATTGGCCAGTTTATTTCTACTTTTGTAAAAAAAAGGCCCACACCCATCTCTCACTTTGTAACATTGAGTAATAAAAAAACACAACAGACCCGAAAGCCCCCGCAGTCCTGATCCACTGGTTATTACAGCAAAAGAAAAAGAAAAAACAGGTGACGTAGAAGTTTGCAATACTCAACAAAATGTGCACACATCGACACACAGGTGTTGATCATAAAGCTGGCTGCAGGAAGTGACAGACAGCTGCAATGGCTTAGAAACATGGCAGGAAGCCTCTCAGAAAGTGGGAGATAAGGTGCAAATGCACAAATACTGCCAACATTGGTGGTACTTTATGCAGGCCAAGTTAACCTCAGAGATGACTCGCGCGTTCCATTCTTTCTTCCAAGTACCCACTTCCCCTTAGCAAGAATAAACTGGGTAACAACACACACTTTAGGAACTCTGTGGCAGGTTTCCAAACAATTGGAAATGCATAAACAAGGATAATAACCCAAACATAGCTCTCACTGAAAAGTCAATTAGTAGAATGCAAAAATAATTATCCACATGTTAATTTTCTTTTGTGCAGTTCATAAAAACCCACAAGGTCACTCACATCCCCACGTGAACAAAATTTGCACATGCAGATACCCCATACTGCAATAACATAGAGCATGTCACCAGAACAGACCAATCTTGCCATGTCCACAGGGAAACATGTGAACACCACTTTTGCAACGCAAATGGCACACACACTACTTCACCACACGACAACAGGAGCACAGTAATCAGGAGCGGCACCTGGGAAAAATAGGCGGCGGCTGATGGTGTAGGTGAGTGGCTGAGGGGAAAGGTTAGCCAGAGGGTACAGCAGTTCTCACAGAACCACTACTTGCTTTATGCAATCCCAAGTATGGAGGGGAGGAAAGGATACCCAAAGCAAAATTCACCAGTGGAACGCATTGGTCCAGGCTTTGAATCGGCAGCTGGGACTGCAAGTGGAATTTGTCCGCACAACCGGAAATAGACGCAGATGAGGAGGGCGGCAGATCCCTAAGCAAATCGGAGGAGACTTTTTAAGCTCTGGAGGGAGAGCACTTGGTTATGCACAGTGGCAGAATCGTACTTTTGGGAGCTACCTGGTGAAAACAGAGTTGGTAAGGGTGCAACAGGAGGGCTGGAAATGAGGAGGAAGAGTCGGAGTACTGCTCTGATGGGACCTTTGGTGTTTGAGAGCGCACCTAGAATGCCGTATCGAGGAGGAAGAGTCGGAGTACTGCTCTGATGGGACCTTTGGTGTTTGAGAGCGCACCTAGAATGCCGTATCATCTGTGGCTGGCAGGTGTCTTGATGGGTCGATGTAGTGCAGACAGGCCGACAGGGAGTAAAATGTGAAGCTGTAGAAGTGCCTAAGAGACAACGTGAAGTGTCTTCAAACTGAACACCAGGTGCTGCTCTTAGGGAATTGCAACAGCCACCCAGTAGACCGTAATGATGCGAGACAGAAATTTCCAGGAGCTGCTGGACACCATAGACACCTGGTCGTCACAAACCTCCAACACAAGTGTGAGAGGTAAGAAACCTGGTCGCCAGGAAAGCAATCATCAGCCATTGAGCTCGCAGTGATGTCACCAGACCTCATGAGAAGCTTACGAGAATGACGATTGACAAAATTGAAACCCGAAGTCCAGGAAGTAACCGGCTGCGGCTTATATTCGGGAGAAGATGTGGAAGGAGGGTCAGTGCTAGTGTTCCGACAAGAGCAGTTGGTGGAACAGATTGCTTAACTGCTTCAAGAAAGTCCTGAGGTGGAGTACTTGAAGTAGGTCAAACAGATGCAGACTTTGAAAAAGACAAAGCAAGGTCAAAACCAACCTACCAAGAATGGTCTGGAGAGCTGGTGGAACACAGCTTTCCCATCTGCACTACAGGAGAGGAAGGAAGCACGCCGACAAGATTACATGGCAGTACGGGTTTAACAACCTGAGCCAGTTTGCAAGCAGCCGTGGGACGGCTACAGAGAAAATGGCAGAATCTGACAAGTAAACATGAATTTGTTTGAGAACTCGAAAAGAGTAGGCAGGGGGCACTCCATAATTTCTGGCAACATGTACAACGCTTACACAAACATGCCAGGTTTAAGCAGCAATATGGCCACCAAGAGATACAGATCCTTTTGCAGAGGTGGACAGCACAGAGCCCATGCTGTGTGGGATTGGAGCTGTGATCAACAAAGAACCTGCTTCAGGCAACATGCAGCATGAATGCACTCTGCAGGACCCATGCAGAGACACGCACGTATGGGAAAGGGCAGGCCAGAACGCATAATACAGAAGATTTCGGGGAGCGCCTTGGGTCGGTAAGTGAAACAATCGAAATGTGTCCTAATCCATATCCAAACTCGCACAGCGACAGGTCTGGGCGGCTTTACAGCAATCCTACTGAAGCGCCTAAGCCCAATGCAGTGCCAGGCATGGAGAGATAGGTTTGACACCATGTTTGAGAAGGGGCAGGCACCTGGAAAAGGAAGCCATAGCCAGACGATGTTCATCCCCAAGGAAGTGGAACATCCCTTCGGTTTGAACGGACTTATATAGGGCAGGGGAGGACGAGCCAACAGCGCCTACCCAGCCTGATGTACGCCGATGATATTGCCCCAACAGACACCTCCTGTTCGCACCTGGAGGTGCGAACGGTGTGTCGGTCTGTACCTGGTTGCCGATTTGACAAAGGGACCGGCTACTTGGCTGCACATGAGCAAGGGCTTCGTGGAAAGACTCTGCACAGCCAGAATGTTCTGAGGGCCTCAATCCTCTGGACCTTCAACATGATGGAAATTGTTAGGAGACTTTGAAAGATGGTGCCCGTTCTGATAGAAGACGCTGTCGATTGCCTATGTTGATCCATATCGTGACATGCGGGCTGCTACAAGCGCCTTCTTCAGCTCGGCAGTGGTTGGTACAGCTGGCTGTTCTTCCACAGGTTCACCCAGCAGCGCAGCGGCACTTGAGCTCTCATCAGGTAGCACACAGTTCCCAGCCAACACATCATCAGGTGGTGGAGGTCCAGTGATGAGGATGTCATCCACAGCTTCCCGAAGACGTGCCACATACTCTGCACAGAATGCCAGTAGATGCTTTTGTAACAGAGAGACACTAATGCCAACAGCCAATGTCAGTACCCTTCCCAACACCGACTCCAGTGTTACATTACAGCTGAGCTATAGTGCAGCACTCAATGACACCTTTTTAGAGTTTTGTAGATTGATAGACTTGAATGAACCGCTAACCTTCAAACAATGGTTACTGCAAGTGGCCATTCTAACAGCAGATATGCAGGTCCTGAAGGGGTAGTAGCATCAATGTATGACCCCATGCAGAGTGGGAAACGTTATTATAGCCAGGTAGTGGCTGCACTTCACTGCAGTCACCCTCAAAACTTGAATGCCAATATATACGCACTGTAGGTGGGTGGCTTCTTGATTGCAACCACAGTGCAGTCCCCAGTTCCAGCCTTGGGCATGTTCAGCTGCCACCGCGGCTCCCCAGCCTTGGTCACCGCCTGGTCTCTACCCGCATTTTCGTTGTAGTGCAGGGCCGCCAGTGTACACCTGTGGCAAAGTGTCATGCAAAACAGCACATTGCATGCCAATTAAGTCTCTGAAATTCTTAGTGAAATGTTCGAATTTAGATTTTCTTTACAATTTCAGAAATTCCGCCACAGATTTCACAAAATGTAGTGTGCAAAAAACCTTGGTACCCAGTAGAATCTCAATTACGGCTGTGGCTGATATGAATTTCGGGGTGATATAAATTCAAGTTTTCTGCCCAAGTGCATTACATACAAACGGCACAATCTGGAATCCTATTGTGTGGCTAACAAGACAAGTTAGAAATCCTTGCATGTAAACTTGGTCACAGGATTTTTATGATTAAAATCCTCAGGTTGGCAAGTATAAGCTGTGGCAGCACTAAGGAAAAAAAAAGGCCGATGTATATGCTCGCCAGATATCGGCGTCGACGCGGTGCGAGAAAGCACCGCAAAGCGGGCAGCAGCGTCCGGGTTTCTTGTCCGTCTGGTTTTGGGTCATTCCTTTTAGCAGAAAACAACCAATTTCTTTTTAACATGCGGTAATCGGCTTCCTTGAGACAAATTGCAAGCTATTTCTTTTCTAAAGCGCTCATTCATTCGTGGCTTCTTTGGCTCTCATCGGGGAAATCGGGGATTTGCCATAACCTTTTCCAAGTTAAATAAGGGATTTCTGGCTACATCGCTTGCAGTATTAGCATCAAGGGGCTTGTCTGCAAGAACGGTGCATGACGAGCAAGCGTTATCAGTGCCAGAATTCTAGCCGCGCATTCCATTCCATTCGCGGCTACCGTGGCTAGCGTAGGAGAGCGATAGCTCTTCTTGACCCAAATAAGGGAGCTTTGGTTACATCGCTTGCAGTACTAGCATAATTGGGCCCGCCTCCGAGATCTGTGTATAAGAAGCAAGCGTTATCACTGCCCATATTGCTTACATACGGCCAAAATAAAACACACCTGACAATATTCGATAGCAACCTAGCTTAGTACATCGAATTCTTGACATCCGGCCCGTGTCCTGGCGTGGTTGAGAGGCTGTCAGCTTGGCTTCTGTTTTTAAGGTCCATGGTTCGAATCTTGGCAAGGCCTCGCTGTAATTTTTTTTTTTTTTTTTTTTGCTGTGGGCGTTTTATCAGCCATTTTTTGCAGGGTAAACAAAGGGTGCCAGAGTACCTTGCCTTTTCATCTACAACTGACGTTCGGCTCTAACCTCAGTAGCAAGGCAGCGCTGAAATTTGTTTTTCTTACGCAGTCCGTACATAGCATTATTGATTGATTGATTGTGGGGGTTTAACGCGCCGACGCAACGCAGGCGATGAGGCGCGCCGTAGTGGAGGGCTCCGGATTAATTTTGGCCACGTGGGGATCTTTAACGTGCGCCGAAATCTCGTACACACGGGCGTTTTTGCTTTTCGCCTCCATCAGAAAAGCGGCCGCCGCGGCCAGGAATCGAACCCGCGACCTCGTGCTCAGCAGCGCAACGCCTTAGCCACTGAGCCACCGCGGCGGGTACACATAACATCAAGGTAGGGCACCAAGTTGCAAGGAAATAAATGGTCCGAAGTTCGTTTTTGTTTATCCACCACCCTTATTATGTTCAGATTTGACGGTGATAACTTGAAATGCATTTTGCAGGATTTCAAAATTGGCCCGCAAGCATTCGTAGCAATAAATAAAATAAGGCAAGTGTATTTTTTAGGGCAAATCTAGGGTCCTGATTACTGCATTTAAGCAATCCAGAATAACTGCTCATAAACGGTCAAAAATAACTATTAAATGATGACAGAGTTCATACAAATGTGTCCCCCAACACACATTGACGCAGCGGCTGACGTGTGACTTCGTCGGTCTCTTGCAGTTACTCGCCCTCTCCTGCGGGTTGGCGTGGTGCCGCCGAACGATGCCGACACTCTAGCGACGCATGATTTCGTGTCCATGGCTTTACTCTGAACCATTGCTTTTTTTTTTTTTCCGTGGTCAGTCAGGTACGACACTACGATGAAAGGTTACATTGCATGCTTGTACATTTACTGTGCCTCCACAGTCCTGCCCACATTAAAGAGCTTAATTTTTTTAACTTTGTTAAGCTGCAGTCAACTTTACCATGTAGGTCTGGCTTTCCCACAGCTGACTGCTCAGATATTATAAATGTTATCTGGACGTGCTGGCCAGCTCCACTTTATTACCTATTTACGTGCGTTGCATTTCAGATAACATGATCAGTCTACATTTATTGTACTTACCGTGCCTCCATTCCAGCGCTGGAGAACGACAATGCTTTTGGCGCAAAGCGATTAATAATCGCATGAAACGATTCCACTCCTGAAGTCTGAAAATTCGGCGACACTTGGCGGATGTCGTCGAGGAGTCGCTTCGTGCTGACGATGGAACGCAGCTTGTCATATGCATCTGTTCCTGCAGCAATAAAACCAAATGAAAGATAGTTCCACGTATGTAAAATCAAGTTTCAGAAACAATTTTCGATAACTAGACATTTTCAATAACTAGCCGCAAAGTTGAGCAGACAGCGCGGGTTGCAATGGTATTTGGGACTTATCGCTAGAGTGAACTGCAACACAGAGTAGTTCAAACGCTTACCCCGTTGATACATCAAAAGTGAAGCCAAAAACGGGTAAAATTCGTTAGGGGCACTGCGATCGCAAGACTTCAAAATGTAGCGCAGTGGTAGGATACTCGCTTTTAGCTTACAATGATCAAACGATTCCTCCCACTGGCTTGCAGGCAAAATTGCCTGGAGCAGCACACCACTTCTAATGAACCGAAAATTCCAATTACAGTCAAACGCCGCGATAACAAAATCCCGCGGCACAAAATATTTGCGCATCCCCGGCGAACATCCATAGACGTCCATGTATTTTATATCTCAAGGCAATGAAACAAATTTGGAAACTGATCCCGCGTTAACGAAATTCGGTGCAAGTTAGGTCAGCATTTTACCTACCCATTGGAGGTTAACTGTGTTCAATAAATGGTCAAATGCATTCTTTTTGTACTCAAAGTGCGTAAACTTCTGCCACAGCACCAGGGTTCGTACGAGCTCCAAAAGCAAAAATTCAAGGGTTTTCAAGGACCACAAAACACATTTTCAAGGCCGCCGTCTAATGTTTTATCTGCGATTATTTACAACTTTTTCAACACAGTGCGAAATTTCGTTATTGCCCAATACCCAAGCACATTAGTGCACATTTAGATAGGCGCTAACGGGTTCGTGAATGCTCCCCCAGTTTTATTTTTTATTTGACAGCTGGCATTTAGAGGTCTTTCTTTTTTCTTGGTGTTTTGCTGAGGCTGTTTGATTTCAAAACTTCATAATGTTGCCTGCATCTTCTGCTTTGTCAGCAAGGATATGAGCTGAAATTAAATCAGCAAGTGTTGCTGCAAGGCAGGAATAACTATGTACACGTCCACCATTTGCACGTAAAAGCAAACGCAGATGGAGCGTATGAGGCACAGCAAACATGCAATGAGCGGCCGTCCACAGACTAAATAGAACATGCAAGATAGAGAAGAGAAGCCGGCCTTCACTGGATTGTATCATGACATGGATTCTATTGAGGAATGCTGTTCACAATGTTGACTCGTAATAATGACAATCCACCAAACTCGTAATTTCATGCAATACACTGAAACTTGATTGTTACAATGTTTCTTTACATTTTTAACACCTAAAATCCACGACAAACACTATAAACTCTTGTGAAAAGATAGGGCCATTGGTTCTCTCCAGAAAAATCAAGGGTTTTCAAGGACCCTTTAAAAATTCCAGGACTTTCCAGGCCTTGAAATTGACACTTCTAAATTCAAGGGTTTTCAAGGTTTTCAAGGACCTGTGCGAACCCTGAGCACGCTTGCATGGCCGCTGTGGTGGCAGCCGTGGAGGCAGCCTCGCAGCGGCACCACCGACACATGGTGACTCAAGTCGCGGCTTTGGCTTGGGCTACGCTAGCCCACTACCGCTGAACAGCGCGCGTGCGTTTGTTGTTTGTGTGCGGCGATTGGCATGTTTGCTCTCAGTAAAATGCCTTCGCCAGCCCAAAAGTGGAGGTTTTTATCGCTACGAGATAATGCAGCCATCGTCGCCCAAGTCAGTGGCCCAAGTGGAGGAAGGGAGTATAAAGGGAGGATAGCGCCGACGAATTTGGAAACGCCTGCAGCTAGCTCAACCATTTTGAAAAGCAAGGATCCCACCAGTTCTCAACAGCGCACGTGTGCAAGACAAAACAGTGACGGATGTGGCCTTTCTGGATGTCAACAAAGCGGTGCTCACTTAGTTTTCTAAACAGTACTGGTGCAACGAGGTGCCACTCTGTCTAGCAAAGTTTGTAAACAGAAGAAGCTGGGCTTCGCTTGCATGATCGGACATACTCGGTGCCGAGGGCCAGGGCAAAAAATGTGCAGAGAAGGTGAACCCATGGAATGTTTTGGATTCGTTTGACACAACCTCGTTGTTCTTGGGTGCGGACGACGACTAGCAATGAACCACTTGTACAGTGAGAGCTGAACTGTGACGTTGGCTGCAAGGTAAGGCTCACGAAGTAATATAACCGACTTCGGGAAATACATTTTTGGTTTGTGGCCAATTTTCCGGTCATTTGTTTCATTCTCGCAGCAACGAAATTCCCACAAAAGCAAATTTTCTGGCTTTCCCCGGCGGCTTCGTTATTGCAGGGTTCGACTGTACACGATTCATCAGCAGCCTAGAGACCCATACTTATTGCATCGCCTCCTGTATTTTTACAATGCCAAACGCATCAGCCCGGACCGGCCAACCAAGCCCTTTCCTACTCAGGCCACTCTCCCCTAATCGATAGCCTTCCCAGCGCTTTAGTCACGTGAATGGTTCATTTTGGGGCGACGCGTGGTGGAAAGCTGCAACGTTGGCAAAATGTGCTCCGCCGCGGCTCTGAGTTTTTCAACGCTGGTGCAAGTGTCATTACCTGGCAATCTCAAACACTGGTTGCCTTGGCAACCAGGCACAAGCCTTTTTCGAATTCAGATAAGGTTGTGTGATCCCGGTTCAGATCAGGGCCCCACCTTGCGACATGTGGGCACTGCAGGCGTACCACTCACTCGCATTGGGAAGCACGCAATCCGTTTGGCTTTGTAAAATACACGAGGCTATGCTTATTGCTTATGGTTTTCTGTTTCTAAAAGCAAACACTCGTTGCTCATGTGCACGGAGGAATAGTGTAGGGGCAAAGTCATGAAATAGAATTGGAACGAAGTCAAACCTGGGTAAATCCACTTGCGTGGCTGGAGTTGTCCGTGCTGGCAGGTGCGGTACAGCTCGCTGTGCCCGTCATGAATGTCCTGCACATGATTGAGCATGGACAGCCACACAGCAACGGCCAGCTCGCCATCACCTGCACCCACCACTACGGCATGGTACATGTGCAACACAACGGAGTGCGACCACAAGGCTATGGTCTCACAGCCCCTGACTTTTGCAGCTGCCGCAAGCTTCTTCTTCAACCCTGGAAAACAGAAAAAAATGTGGTTGTTTCCTCTTCCATAGGAACCAGTAAAACATGAAAGTGAAATGTGCATTCACAGGACCAGCTGAATGTTCACTGTGCATCAATATGAACTTGCACGTTGCTATTTGTATTTCGTCAGAATGGCACCGTTAGACGCGCCGGAGCGTTGCATAAATCCGACTGAAACCACAGGTGCTCGCAAATCGTCCTTGCGAAGGAAAACAAACGGGTTGTCAGCGAATCGTTTGTTGAACACACGGTCCGCTGCAGTGAAAGGAGCAAAGAAGCAGCGGACTGGGTGACGAGCGCGACATGCGCAAGTCGGCTTCTCCGCAGCTTACAATGCGCGTCCCCCGTACACGTAGGCGCTGGCATCCAGCCACCAACTGTCGGCGCTCATTAGTGTCATGATGCAGCACCCATGGTCTCCACAATCTGCTGCCGGCGCCGCGCTGGCGCGGCGCAGGCAGCAGATTGCAGAGACCACGCAGCACCCTATGAAAGGAAGGCTATAAGGTGCGTTTGTCGTCCCATTCACGCGTCTGTTCGTAGTGCAGTCGGAAGAGCACCGCGTACCTCCCGTAACGGCCAGAGAGTCGTGGGATTGAAACCGGGCGCCGCCGCATCAATGCCACTTTTTCTGGAGACGGCACTACCGTGACGGATACCACGTCACCAAAATCTTTGTGTAGCCGGGCATAAAACACTTTCGTGTTAAAATTACAAGGTTTTCATGTTTGAGATGGTGTTTCATCTCCTAAAATTTTAGCCTGCATTATTCCTAGCTGGCCTTTTCCAGAGCAAAGATGCTGAGCAAGAGTTAGGCATGAATTCTGCTTAGATGAACAGCCTTTTCTCTGTTGATAAAAAAAAAAGCTGTTACCAAAGGCTGCCCAACCGCTGTACCAGCCTACACCATTTTAAACCACAAGAACAGCAGTGAAACCAACCTTTGGCGACGTGCCATGCGTCAAAAAGATGGTCAACATCAGGCTGCTCCGTCCGGAAATACTTCCGTACTTGGGGATGCCGGTCAGTCACTACCTCAGTGACAACAACACCATGGTCAGTGAGCTCTTTCAGAGCCCTCTTGAGTCCCTCGAGCTCCATGTGGTTGCTTGATGGCACCTCCGTACTCTGTGGAATGTTACCAATGTAACACATGAAGGCAAGACAGGCACAACATCAACATATTGTCACACACCCCTAACCTCTCAAAAAAGCACTGATCTCTTATTTTTTGCCATTTCAAAGCAAATAAGAACATTCTCTTAGACATTGGCACCTCAAATGTTTCTGGTCACTGCCAACCTGCAATAAACACTGACAATAAACACTGAAAATAAACCTGCAATAAAGACGGAAAGGGTGGGCCTTATTCACCACGAAGCCCGTTTTTTTCTATTGCTTCTAAAGTGCCCGCAGCAAGGGCTACAGCTTGTATTGTGCGTTACATAGAGCTCTCAAACTGCGAAACGTTACTGTGAGAGAAGCACAGTAATACCTCGTTAACTTGAACTCGGATATCTCGAAAAATCGGCTAAGTCGAAATTTTCCGAGGCACCGAACCATTTCCTATACGTCCCATGTATTCGTAGCCCTTTATTTCGAAGTATTTTTGGGTCAAACTGCGGATATCTCGAAATCTTTACTGAGAGGGGAACGAAAATTTCGCCGCCGCCGACCGTTTCACAAGATTCGTACGATGCTGCCGCGCATAAGTCCCTCGATTTCTTTCTGGTTTAGCCACGCCTATCACAAAGCCGATGTTTTCCCCAAGCGTGAAGTCTGAGCCTAGAGGCATATGAACTTCGTCACGCAACCCTGCGGCACGTCATGTGACGGTAGAGACATGCGCAAAGGTACAGCAGTATGCGCGCGTGACTGGAGAACTTATGGACGCCGAAATCGTTGAAATAGCCGCAAAAGGAGGGGACGGCGAAGACGGGGGGACGATGACGACAAACCTCCTCGAGAGGTGCCGACATCTGCCGAAAAGGGGAATTTGCTGCGCTTGCTGTGAAATAAGGTGGAGTGCAGCGGCGGGGAAGATCGGCTGATGATATGCGTCAGGCAGCTAGAAAATTTCTTACTAGGCCCAAGTGCGACCGCAAAGCAGACCAGCATTACGCAGTTCTTTTATGCTAAGTAAAATTGCAGGGCTACAAAACCCAGCCCGTGATCGTCTCCTGTGTGTTCTTTTTCTCTTTAAAACCTTTATGAAAAGCAAAATTGGAAGCCGCTGGTGAAGAGCTGCTAAGTAGTGCCTTTTTTGCAAAGAACTCGACATTTCGTGGTAATTCGTGCAACTTTGCTTATCTCGAAAATCCGCTTATCTCAAAATATTTCCCGGTTTTTACTATTTCGAGTTAACGAGGTATTACTGTATTTTCACATATTCCACCATATGTTTTAAATGTCCCAATATTTCAAAACATTTCCAAGCCTGCTTTTCATCTCGTCATGCATTTTCTTAAAGGGACAGACAACCGATTTTTGTCGAGTATATATTCTCTATCCCAAATGAAAGGGCATCACTTGAAACACCTACACGAGAAACGGTTTTGCGGATAACACTCTAGAACTTTTTAAATCGAATTGTTTGATCTACGAGCCGTATGTGTCTTCCCAAAAAATCATGCTGGCAGCCTTGACATACAGTAGCGCGGCAACATACTTTTGTCTAAATGAGAGATGAAAAGCGATATTTAAAAACTTGTGCCCAGGTAAAAAAAAAACAATCGCAGGTTGCTTGTTCCTTTGTGTGCGGTTTTTTTTTAATTCACCAGTCTATTTTGCACGAAGGCGCCATCTGTTGGGACGGACGATAGGCAGAATCTGGCTTCACATTGCGGAGGTCGGAAGTTCGATTCTCCCCAGACACGATCTTTTTTTTTTTTGCTGCTGTTGGTGTATTTGGAAACTGAAATCCAATATTTTGGCAGAACAAACGCCCCTGACTCAGGCAGAATCGTCAAAGCTCTTTCACTGGGTCGGTTTACTGAACGCTGCCGTTGATTCCGGGCACGGAGGCTCAGTTAGCAGCACCGAGAGCAACCCAGCGCAAGCGGGAGACGTGTCTGTAAAATTTTCAAAATAATGTTTCAAAACACATATACAATTTTAACTTGTTCAAATACTTGTGTTAGAAGGCTTTCAATAAGTGTATAAACGTTTCAGCAATTACAGTAGCTGCTAGGTTTGCAGGTCACGTGACAGGAACACATATTGTAGTGTCAAGTTGATTGATTGATTGTAGGGTTTAACGCGCCGACGCAACGCAGGCGATGAGGCACGCCGTAGTGGAGGGCTCCGAATTAATTTTGACCACCTGGGGATCTTTGACGTGCGCTGAAATCTCGTACACACGGGCGTTTTTGTTTTTCGCCTCCTTCAGAAAAGCGGCCGCCGCAGCCGGGAATCCAACCCGCGACCTCGTGCTCAGCAGCGCAACGCCTTAGCTACTGAGCCACCGCGGCGGGTTTGTAGTGTCAAGTTTCGACACTACGAACCACCACCCCTCCTATTTCAGAAAGTTTGGTGCCAAATTAAAATTATTTCCGCCAATTTGTTTAAACATTGCTTGTGGTTACCGGGCTATATAAAACGGTGGCTTTCATATGAGCTAGAGAACATATACAAGACAAAAATCGGTTGTCCGTCCCTTTAACCGCTTTCAAAAGTCCTGTGCCTTATCGGAAAAGGCACATCTGCTTTAACTGACTGCCTGCATCTTCTTGGCTAGCTGTGATGCTGTCATGCAAGACTAGTGTTTGGAGAGTGCACAGCTGTATACATCAAAAGACTTGGCATGCTGGATAGAAGCACCAGTAAGCCGATTCAGAAAAACTTGACCACCTGCCTCCACAAGCTTGACGTCAACAATCTTATTCAGGGTAGTGTCAAGCAGCGAGTAGGTTCCGAATTTAGCACAGTGTCCCGGCGAATCTGCCCGGCTGTCTCCTGCCAGCTTGGCCCCGGTTCCCGACGCCTTCATAGCCTCCAGAAGTGCCACCTGCTGCTTTTTCCAAACCTGGATTGACAAAGCAGCACTCCATTAAAGAATGCCGCACATTTGCAACAGGTTAAAAACAGAATGGTTGCAGTTATGAGTTCACGAAATGGCTACGACTGCACCTTGACCTCATTACCTGGTCTACAGCCGGAAGGAGGTATAGAGCCTGCAGGCGATGAAACGTCCTCTCGCAGAAGCAACATATTCCAGCATTCTGGAGGAATCGTATGATCTGCATGGGGCTGCAGCCAGTAAACACTATGGCTGCAGCCAGCTCCACATTCCCCATGGCGTATTTGGCCTGCATCGGCTGGCTACGCCACTCCTTCACACCACAATGGCACATGGTGCGAACAATGGCAAGAGAGCCAAGTGTCTGAAAAGAGATATCCACAACTCTTTTGCATCAGGGAAATCAAAGGAGTACTGACATAAAATTTCAAAGCCGAGACAATTAGGTAAAAAGCTTCCTTGGTATATGGAGATGTCTCCCAGCAACTTTCCACAGTAACCATTCAGTACAACATATTTAAATCCATTTTCATCAGCGTACACGAGAAAGCTCAGAACCGATGCCTTTTCACAGTTGGCATCAGCATGACGCCATCTGCTCATCCTGCTCCCACAGTGCGGAGGCGAATGATGCAATGGAAGTTCTTTTAAACATGCACACTTATGACTTTATTGCAGACGTCACGAAAACACACGATTTGGCGGAAGAATCAAAATTTAGACCTAGATCAATTTTCTCAGTGAATACGGCATTGTTTGCTGCTGGACAAGCACTGGGGGCACTACAAAACACGAAATTTTTTTAATAAAACAAACTTGTATTTTATCTGCACGGTCCCTTAACGTACCCCTGACTACGCATCGTGACGAGGACGAGACAAAGGTTAACGATTGACAACAAATGATCCGTGACTTTCACCTACACTGTATATTTCTGATTACACGAGCTAGTCAAGAATGCTAGAATATTAACGCATGAGCTTTATGAACCGTTTCACATGTCTATTTACGGACCAAAAGTTCGCATTAATCAGTTGCAATCGCGAGATGAAGGCACAACCTCTGTGTGCAGAATGTGTTTGTTGGCATTTTTCTTCTCTGTTCTGAGGCTGTCAGGGATGTGTGGAGTGGAATCTTGCCAGACATGTTCACTATGTTATGTTCGAAGTGTATATGTGCATATATGTTTCCATTAGGTTTTTCTCCTAAAAAAAGGAAAATCCTTACGCTTGGAAAAGTAATTTCAGCCCGAAACCGGAACACTCAACTAACCTGCAACCCGCAGATGAAAAAGTTTGACTCTGGCAAGCATGTTTTGCAGCTTTTGTCATTTTGGAAAATAAAACACCCTGCCCCGCAAGTGGCATTGCAACTTCCAATTCGTAGTCAAAGTTGTCACATGCTCTGTGGTCAATGAAATAACAACCCGCCCCGCTTGCATGTTCGGATGCAGAACATTTCCCCTCGCCATGCTGCTGGCATGCGTTCGACAGTGAGTTCAAAATCAAAAGTATTTCTGACCGCTCCTTTCCAACACGCCGCATATTACCTAGACTGGCAAAGACGTGCAAACAAAACCATGATGAAAACTGAACTGGCTGCGTAATACAACCAACAGCACTTTTCGTCAGCAACCTAGTCTGCCAGTCTGAGCCCACTTATACCCATGATGTCCATCGTGGAACACGTTCGCTACACCACATTCCTCTTTTATTATTGCTGTATGAAACTCTGGCATTCCAGACTGTTGGGTTTCTCTCTCTCCCTTTCTCTCTCTCACACACACATACACACACCTAGTGCCCAGCAATATTGCAAGGGCATGTTAGAAAAAAAACCTTCCTGAAGCTGTCTCTTACCGTCAAGCTTGGAACTGTGCGAAACCCACAGTGCTTGCACGAGGTGAAGAGCTGTATGAGGCAGTCTTCATACACCACAAATTTTCTTGCGGATTGGCGGCTGTCAGGGATGGCACTGAAAAACCGCAGAAAATAAAGCAAAGTAAAAGAAATTGTACATCTTACACATACATATATATTGTTATCCTTGAAGGGTTTGTAAGCTTTGTCAAACATACAGCACTTGTATACACTATGCGCACAAAAGCATAACAAATTTATTAGACACTGTAGGCAACGAGCAAGTTGGTTTCAAATGAAAGTCTGCCCTTTCCATAGCAAGTTTAGCATTGATTCAGTGCCAAAAGATGCCTCAATTGCTAATGAAACAACGCCTTTCCTTTTCCAATTCCCCTCTCAGCAATTCCATGACGCAAACAGTGGCTCCTGCAGCTGTTGTTGACGTGATGATACACCGGAAGCAGGTGCGGCAGCAGTGATGTATAGGGACCAGGCGGCCGTTGTATGGCACCACCGTCGCTTCAGCGAACAGCGCCGCCCGTGGCGAACCGCTCGTCAGTGGAATGCCGGTGGCGTTTAGCGCAGCGTAGTTGTGCATGGCTTTCTGTCGTTTTTCTGCGGAGCGGCTTGCAAAGCGTATGTAACCCCACGTGCGCTTTTCAGATCGGTAAATCTTGGGCGTGGATGTGATGTTTACGAGGCGCCCATACTCAGTATTTACAAATAGCAGACGACGCTCAATGCGCCAAGCTGGAAGTCAAGCTGGAAGTGAAAGTTCGTTGCTTCATGCAATTTTTCCATGCCTGCATGCAGTTTCGCGTATCGAGGAGTATATTGCAGCTAAATGCTCCCACAAAGCCGGTGTGTGCAACCGATCTAGGAATACTGCAGCGCTGGCCTCTGGCAGTTGATGACGAAACAGCGTCGACGTCGTGCACAAGCAAAAGACAAAGTTGGGGGGTGTCTTGTAAGATTTACCTCAAAAGAGAAATTGTGATGGACGACGCTTCCGTAACTTCATTGCCTACGGCTGAAACGTGTTTAATTTCACAGAAATGCTCTTATTACAGTCATCGGGAATCGTTGATAGAATAAATACCGCATGATAGTAGAACGTTATTGCTTGTCATGGAGAATCATT
This sequence comes from Haemaphysalis longicornis, assembly GCF_048455015.1. Lineage (NCBI taxonomy): Eukaryota > Metazoa > Arthropoda > Arachnida > Ixodida > Ixodidae > Haemaphysalis > Haemaphysalis longicornis. The sequence goes on from NW_027526361.1 coordinate 158,365,970, forward strand.
AGTTTACAAGAATTTCAATGGTTGCTGGCTAGTTGGTAAATGGCTAGATGATTTTGCTGTTTAGTTTTGAACTTCCATGCCCCCCTCTCCAAATCTAAACTTTTTCCAGCGTATCGGAAATGTGTCTGTTGCTGGAGGACTCTGGCTGATGCACCCATATTTGAGGCAACTAATTGCGCGTTTTTGGTGTCTTCACCAGGCATTACACGATTTTTTTAGGTACTCTGTAAAGAATACTTAAGCATTAAAAAACACCGGCTGACGTTAACACTGCCACATTTTTTAACTATCGGTGCCAGCCTTTATTCTACGCAGGTGGTAAAACGGGAAGGGGAGGAGGGATGGGTTGTAGTTTGGGCTGTTGAGTTGGTGAATAACTTTGGCTCTTGATAAAATGACCACCACAAATGTGGGATTTCCACTTCGGCTTTCAGGCTCCCATGCTGTCACAGTGTCGCTTACCAAAAGCGAAGGCACAAAGCTCACGGTCACAGAAAGTGTAAACTGCCGCAACATTTCTACGGCTACACGGTAATCCATCTCATATGCAGGTGCCTTTCTCTTCAAAGCACACGTATCGAGGTATCCCAGCGCTAAGGCTGGCGTGGGTACCGTAGTCATTGAAACCAGTGAAGATAATTTAAAGTGGTAGAAATGAATGCTAATATTGCTAATAGTTTTATTCCTACTCAGATAGCGCGGAGCCAGGCGCAGAGTGCTGCAAAAAGCGCTCGTGTCAATGTAGCCCACTCCCAACCTTCCAAGCATCCAACAAGTTTGCGTAGCCGTTAGTGTATTTAAGGAGAAAATAATACTAATAATAGTTGTTTTATGTGTACTCAGAACGGGTGGAGCCAAGCGCAGATCGCTGCAAAAAGCGCTCATGCCATTGCAGCCGATACCCAACTTTAGAAGCGTCCGACAAGTTTACGTAGTGATTACTTCATCTAAGAACCCAACACATCTGGCTAGACTTCGTTTCATCACACATGTCGGCTTACAACGCCACCAAAACATTCAAAGCACCAAAGCAAACATGACAAAAACAATGGGAGGCGGTGCAGTCCAATGCACCGGCTCAGTCCACTGACGAGGGAAGTGCAGAGTGGTGGTGCCACCCGTCCAGCTGCCCGGTCCCTATAGCACACTATAATGCTACCACGTACCAAGCAGTTTGGTCAGTTTCGGTCAAATCAGTCATGCATTCTCCAACTGGCACATCCTTTGCTGCTCAGGACCACTATGCAAAATGTTCTTTCATGGGACCCGTGATCAGTAGTGATGATTGGTGGAAGAAAAACATATTGTCCTTTTAGGGCGGGCGACTGTTGGTGTTATTGTCTCCTCACATAGTGGTACCGCCGTAAGTGTGGACAAGTAGTGCCATCAAGTGGCAGCCAGGGGAGCCGGTGCATACGCTTGAAAATACTGTACTTAGCCGAAAGAAGCATTCACAGTATTTTTAGCAGCGCAGGCAAACCACACAGAGGGTCACAATGAAGGTAGCAATGCACAGAGGCAATGTACAGCGGCTGCACAATTATCTGGGCGAGTGTTGCACCAAAACAAACTAACTGCTTGGCATTTAGGGTCCCCCACGATCTATTGGCTGGGCTCTTATGATAGTGGTTTTTGCCTTCTTTTTTGTTTTCTTCGACAATCAAACGTTACCCTAAAAAAACATCCAGGTGAAGGCGTATTGTCAAAATATCAGTCCCATAGTCTTAACCCCTTCTAGTGGAAGTTGCGCAGTGTGGCCACTAGCGGTGATGCCTGTCTTCACTTTTTCACTATTTTCTATGTTATTTAACAAAATCTATGTGTAAGAGCGATATATCAGTGTTTTTGAATTGTAGTTTTTCTTCAGTGTCCCTTCAAGTGTGCACTCACCTGGCTGAGCTGTCCGAAATAGGTGCTTCGAAAGTGGAATCACACGGGTCATCTTCAAATGCAAAAGATGGCTCAGATGGCACCGGTGATGAGCACTGTTCCCGTAGTTCCTTCATGAGGACAAGCTCCGGGATGCCTATTTCAGTCTGGCATGCTGAAAATAAAACAAAGTCATCATAACACATTGACTTAATGCACATTTGTGTGTGATGTCAGGTTTTCAGCACTAATGTTGACGGTAGTTATTACACATGCTGTGCTTTAGGAAATGTGATGATCACAATGTATTTGAGAGAGCAGTGGTTCACAAGTGATGAACTGTCATTACCACAGTGAATGCAACAATAACCTCGCAGTCTATCATACAGCCAAAGTAATGCAACATAAGTGTAGCCTTTGCAGGTGGGCTCAACCAAAAATGGAAAACATCAAAGCAGAGCAACACACAGTGGTTTCACAGAAAAGCTGCATTACACACTTTTGCTGTCAGATAAGGTGTCTACAATCTGCATTACCTATCTAGCTGAAACGAAATTCCAGCATTCAGATCTCTGAGTTGCTATCCGTAAGGATGGACCACTGGCATTAATAAACCAACCACTTCTGTCAAAAACTTGCTTGCTATTTGTGAGATGGTACGTACCGACTTCCCTCGTCGTGCGCGTTGCCTGAACACGAACGCTCCTGATCTGGGGCTTCAGTGTTGCTTGAGTCGCTGTGGACCGAGTTTGGGCATCAGAATTTGCCCTTCCTGATGGCACGTGCACAGGCAAGCAAGTAGCAGCTCCCAAAGAAACATCTGCGCCTGGAAATAAAAAAAAAACGAGTAATGAGCCCGGATACCTGGATTATCTGATATCTCAGGTCCCATATGTACTCGTACGGCCAACGCCGCAATTACAGAAAAGTGAAATACTTAATTGCTTTGTGACATTCGCAGAACAGTTCATTTTTAGTACCCTCTTGGATTTGCTACAAAACAGTCTTCATTCCCAAGTGAATGCTGTCAAGTTCGCTTCACAGCACTCATGCTCAGCTAGCTAGCTAATACGAGCGTACTGTTGGCATGAACATCTGCGTATGCGCTAAAAATTGGTAACCGGTGGGCCACTTGTTGCAATGGCCACTTTATTTTGGCACTCGATAAATGCCGCCACTCGGGCTAAAAAAGCATCACTATACTGTTAGCGTAGTTCCCTGGAACCCAAAGCCAACGAAGCATTAAACTTAATGACGAAGTGGCAACGCTAAATTCGCCTAACAGCACGTCGAATCGTGGTAGAAGAAAACCATTATTTACTTTTGCTCACCGCAGCGCGAGAAGCAACAGCTCCTGCACAGCCTACGCTGCCTCGTATGCTGTGTGAGCGATTGACCAAGCCCATACAAACAGCGCCGTGAGAGCGCACATACCTGAGCTCGTAGAACAGGACGCCGTAGGTACTTCGTAGCTTGTACTGTACTGCACGTCTTCAGAAGCATCTGAATGAGCAGGCGCAGAATCTGCGCTGGTGGATGCCTGCGGAGTTTCGGCAGGCGCCTCGTAGGCGTCGTGAAATCCCCCAACCTCGAGGCGACGTTGTTTTGGAGATGTTGCTTCACTCCCCGACGTGGTGCCACTCGGCGATGCGGAGATTGTCGGCAAGGCCCCATGTTCGAGTATGCGCAACGCCTGCGGGCTGTACTGGCTCAGGAATGTTTGGTTATGAACGTAGCAGCTCGGTGCAAAATGCAGCGAGCACAGCAGACTTTGCCGATGCGGCGTCCAGCTGTTTCCGCGTCCGCTCCTACGGACGAACTCAGTCCACCCCAGTCGCTGTTGCGGGTCGGGAGGAAAGCGGTGAAGAGTTATGCCTTGCTTCGATTTCGTTTGGCAGTCGCTGGCCGCGCAGTATCTCGACATTGCAGAGGCACAACTTCAGGCAGAACTGGGCGTCAGAGGAGACTGCAGCACAATTCCAGCAGTCACTTTCGTAACGACGCACAAAGCGCAGTGAGCAGCGGCCAAAAGAGTCGTGCGCGCCACAGAACAGGGAGGATTGCGCGCCGAGCAGCTACACGCAGGGCATGGGCTACGTCACAGCCTCCGTGACGTCGACAGTTTTGAGGTCTGTATTACATGACATCATGCTGATGCCGATTCCTTTAGGCTGGCCGTTTTGAGTTTTTTCATGAGGGCAAAGTTTAAAATTCATTTAAAATATGTTATACTCAACAGTTACTGTCGAAACTTGCTGGGAGATATCTCCACATACAGAGGAAGCTATTTACATAGTTATCTCAGCTTTGAAATTTCGTGTCAGTACTCCTTTAAGGGCAACATGTGGATAAATTCATAAGAACGTCCTTTCCAACGCCTAAATGGAAAATGACGACTATTTTGCTCACAAACTGCGCCAACGGGCCTAGTGAATTTGTAGCGTAGCGTGTATAAGTGACTGATTGTCTATGTCCAAAAAAGGAAGACTAAACAGGCCTACCGAACTGATAATAATTGTAAAGGACGGTACATACCGTAGCGAGCGCAGTCTGCCGGTCCGGTAGTAGGGCCGGTCGCCGTCGTGCCTCCTGTGCGAAGGACTAGTGCAGCTTCGCACAAGCTGAACTTGCTTATTTAAACACCTTGTGACCCGCCGCAGGGCCTTTTAATCTGCCCATCGTTTCGTGGTTTCCAACGTCAGAAAGTCTCCGCAAACAATGCTGTCCCATCGGAAAAGTGACAGGTCCCCTCTCTGCTGCACCACCCTCAAAAGAGGGACACGCCTTGGGCGCACTGCAAGACTGCATACCCACAACAAACTTACGCTCAATGCCCTTGCCGGTTAGAAAAAAACGCAGGAAATAGGTGAGAAAGGGGGGGACACACTGCAGCACCTTACAGGATGTTCAACGCCGCCGCGGCATCGTTGGTGCTATTTTCGCGCTATTCTTTAAAGCTAAAGGACCTGGCCCACGTGCGAGCCCTTCCGCCGCCACAATACGCATGCCGCTGGATGCGTTGAGCTAAAGTGCCGCCATACGCGTTTTACATAGAAACACTCCGTTCCTCCCCATTTCAGAGAGCTAACACGCCGTGCACGAACGTGAGGACTGCACACCTATAATGTACACAGAACGCTCCTGCGGTTTCGACAAAGACGTGGAATAGAGGGGAGAAACGGGTGGCACAGAACAACTGTTGTTGGCGCTTCTGCACGGCGGCGCGGCATCGTTTGGCGGCTTATCTTGCCGCCAAACCACCACACATGCCGGTGGGTGCGTTAACCTAAGGTCTTCCACGTGGCTTTTACGATGACGCGCCGAATTCTCCGTACTTTCGAGAGCTATGGTCATTCATCGCAAGAATGGTCGTCTGTCTGCCGCCTCGGCTTCTGGTGCATGGTAACATTGTCCGCTCCGTCGCCCCTTCCGGTGCAACACAAATACGAAATCCTGCTCGCCGGTTTTTCTTCAGTTTCACCCATCAAAAGCTGGTGTACCTCGCTTGCCGCCGTCACTTACTGACAAGCATTACTGATAAGACAGAAAAAGCTCGGCGTCGCCTTTCAGCCTCGGTAGCACTCCTCAAGGATCAATAGCAGTCGTTTCTAGTTTGTCTCCTCCACTCACTCTCAAGCCTTGCTTCCCCCGCCACGGCGTGACGAGTCAATCCCCTTTTCCGACCAGACTGACTTGGAGCTGCGCGCCCCTCTGCCGCTTTCTCGCGCGGGGAGAATGACCCCACCAGGCAATTATCGTCTCTTTGCTGCCGCCTCCTGTGTCTGCGCTACCGTAACCTCGCCACTGGCAGTTAAAGTAAGACACCATTAGCTATTGTATTTCATGCGTTTCCCGCAACACGCCGATGGGGAACGGTGAGTGCTTCTTCGTGGAAAAATACAGAGAAAGAGCCCGGATGGATTTAAATACCCGATTAAAACAGAAAAGCCGCCAGAAGAAGGGGTCAGTTCGCGACCCAAAGGTTCAAACGGCTCGTCTCCTCTCTCTGCTGCCGCCGCCTGTGTCTGCGCTACCGCAGCCTCGCCACTGGCAGGTAAAGTAAGACACAATTAGCCATTGTACTTCATGTTTTCCCTCGACACGCCGTTGGGGAACGGGAGGGCGCTTGTTCGTGGAAAAATACGGAGAAAGAGCGTGGATGGATTTGAATACCGGATTAAAACAGAAAAGCCGCCAGAAGAAGGGGTCAGTTCGCATAGTTATAACCCGACCCGAAGGTTCAATGCACTCGTCTCTTTGCTGCCGCCGCCTCCCTACAAGCAGGTAATGTAAAGCACCATTAGCAGTGGCGCAGCGCACCTACGGGGGGGGGGGGGGGGGGTTCTTATCCACAAGAAGGGAGATCAGCCTCCTCTCGGTGGTGTGTTGGTTGTTTACCAAGGTATTAGTTAACCGCATAAGCGACAGCCTAGATTTCCAACAACCGAGGGAACAAGCCGGCTTTAGAAAAGGACGACAGATCACATCCATGTCATCAATGAAGCAATTGAAAAATCAGCGGAGTATAATAAACCCCTTCACATGGCATTCATAGACTATGAAAAAGCGTTCGATTCGCTAGACACCGAAGCAGTGCTGGAAGCATTAAAAGACCAGGGAATCGAGGAGACTTACATAAGACTCCTAGACGACATATATAAGGGGTGTACGGGCAGGAAAATCCTCCACACGAAAAGCGAAAAGTTTACGATCAGAAAGGGAGCACCAAAATTGTTCACAGCATGTCTGGAAAATATATTTAGGAAGCTTAACTGGGAAGAGGTGGGATTACGGGCAAACGGAGAATTCTTGAGCCATTTGAGGTTTGCGGACAACATAGTCTTGTTCAGTGAGACTGCAGAACACCTGTAAAAAATGCTTCAAGACCTAGTCAGAAAGCTGGGCCATCGGATTAAAGATAAACATGAATACGTCTAAAGTAATGCTAAATAAACATGCTGGAAGCACTCTCTTCCGCCTAGGTACCGAAATACTAGAAGAAGTAGAAGATTATATCCATCTTGGACAGGTTGTCAGTGCTGACCCTAACCACGAGAAAGAAATCTGGCCCAGATAGGAATGGGACGGGGTGCATTCGGCAAGCACCCCCAAATATTCAAAATTAAGCTACCTCTATCACTAAAAAGAATAGTATACAACCAATGCGTACTACCGGTGTTGACATATGGGGCGGAAACTTGGCGCCTTACTAAACAATTGGAAAGAAAACTTAGGTCGGCTCAACGAGCCATGGAACGAATAATGATAGGAGTAACACTTAGGGACAGGAAACGAAGCCTCCTGGATCAGGGAACACGCTCGAGTAGAAGATATCATAATTCAAAATAAGAAGAAATGGACTTGGGCAGGCCATGTAATGAGACGAAATGACAACCGGTGGACCACCAGGGTAACTGAGTGGCTACCGAGAGACGGGACCAGAAGGAGGGGAAGGCCGGTAACTCGATGGAGGGACGAAATACGAAAGTTCGGAAGCAAAGAATGGACTCGAACAGCGCAGGACAGGAGCGAATGGAAGTCAATGGGAGAAGCCTTCGTCCTGCAGTGGACTTAAATAGGCCGATGATGATGATGATGATGTTGTTGGTAGTGGTGGTGGTGGCAATTATTCCACGTCGCGATGCTGAGTCAGTACAATACCTATTGTAACCCCGCACAAGAAACGTCTGAGACTGCAGGCCTAGGGAGACGAGAAAACAGCTCCCGCTTTTTTTTACCTCAGCGCAAGTTGCAGCCACGCAGACCAGTGTCAGCGTGTCGGTTCGGTAATCCGTGGCTGCAGCTGTCACGTTTTGCGAGTATTATCAACGCAAAATTGGCTACTCTCACGTCAGTGATGGAGCCAAATTTATAGAAACTTGGAGACCGTAAGTTGCGCAAAAAAATGTCAATGAGGCAGGAAGTAGGGGGGGCCGAGCCCTGACATAAAAATGCTTGGGGGGGCTCTGGCCCCCCTTGCCCCCCCCGGTTCCGGCGTCCCTGGACTCGAAGTCCTTCTGGGTGGGGGGGTGTATAAATCCCTGTCAATGAACGGAAGGAGACGACAGCAGTGGATCCTTAAAGGGACAGACAACCGATTTTTTTCGCGTATATGTTCTCTAGCTCATATGAAAGCCAGCGTTTTATATAGCGCGGTAACCACAAGCAATTTTAAACAAACTGGCGGAAATAATTTTAATTTGGCAGCAAACTTCCTGAAATCGGAAGGGTGGCGGTTCGTAGTGTCGAAACTTGACACTACAATATGTGTCCCTGTCACGTGACCTGCAAACCTACCAGCTACTGTAACTGCTGAAACTTTTATTTCGTATTGAAAACCTTTTAACACAAGTATTTGTACAAGCTTAAATAGTATATGTATTTCTAAACATTACTTTGAAAATTCTAAAGACACGCCGCCCGCCGCCGCTGGGTTGCTCTCAGTGTGGCTAACTGAGCCACCATGCCCAGAATCAACGGTAGCGTTTCCCGCCTCCTCAACGTGAAGCCAGATTCTACCTATCGTCTATCTCAACAGAATAGACCCTTGCATTAAAAAACACATAAAGGAACAGAAAGCCTGCGATTCAAACTTTTTTAGCTGGGAACAAGTTTTTAAATGTCGTTTTTTATTTCGCATACAGACAAAAGTATGTTGCCGAGCTACTCTATGTCATGGTTGCCAGCATGAGTTTTGGGAGGGACACATACGACTCGTAGATCAAAAAATTCGATTTAAAAAGTTCTAGAGCGTTATCAGCAAAACCGTTTCTCGTCAATGTGCTTTCATTTGGGATTGAGAATATATACTCGACAAAAATCGGTTGTCTGTCCCTTTAACGAAAACAACCTTCCAAATTCTAACCTCTATTACTAAAAATGTTTCCTGCAAACACAATACATAATTGGTAGGGGCATTTTTTTACCTGAACTGGTGCAGATTAGTGCAGTGTCGTGCAGAACAGTGCAGAGGGTTACTGAGGATATCAATTAGTAAAAAAAATGAACATATGCTGCACTGCTTGCACCAGTGCAGCGAGTTCAGGTAAAAAAGAATGCCTCGGGTATCAGCAAGTTGACACCAGAACCACAAAATGTTGATACATCTTTCTGTTACAACAGAAGGATCAACATTTGGGGGAGTTGGTACTGGTTACGTATCATCTTGACGAAACAGCGTAAAAAACGGGGACACTAGGAGAGAAAGACGACAGGACGACGCTGTACTCACAACTATTTTTTTAATAAACTGCAACACGCATATATATACTATGTCCCCAAAACCTGTCCTGTCCTGTCCTGTCGTCTTTCTCTCCTAGTGTCCCCGTTTTTTACGCTGTTTCGTCAAGATTTCTGTTACAAGACTCGTTACCCAAGCGGCACAGAAAGTGTGCCCCAAGACCGGCCCGTCTATGGCCGCTTTCTGGCATGTCCGGCCAGCATCCAGGTTCTGGCAGCTCACAACATGACGCACGTCTTTCTCTCCTAGTGTCCCCGTTTTTTACGCAGTTTCGTCAAGATTTCTGTTACACCCTTTCAAAAAGGCGTCAACCCTGTGCGCCGCTGGCAACACTGTGTGCCACCGCCATTGTGAAGGAAAGTCTCTCGCCCGCTCGCTCTTCGTGAGGTAGCATGGCAAGTTCTTGTGAGATTGTTTTTCCCATTACCGGGTGGGAGAACAATTTATCCTGCCTACCGCCACTCAGGGAAGAGAAACTTGTCGAGTTTTACTCGAGCAGGTCGGCCACCGAAAGAGGATTCGAGAGAAGTTATAATTTCAGCGTTGAGTCCTACGTGCTTCCGTCGACGGTGAGGACGAACAGCTCCCAGCGAAGGTAAGGCTTTTTCCTTCGCCTTTGCAACTGTTCAGCCGCCGCAGCGCAAGTGAACGTGAAAGATTCTTAGCAGCATCGCGAATAAGAATGGTCAACCGTCAGGCCGCATTGTTTTTTTTTTCTCGTCGTGTTCACAGCGTGACAACTGAAGCATTCGTAGACCGTGAGCATCCGATAGACTGAAGGAAACATTGCGAGAGTTACTTGCGCTTCCGTGCAAGCGGGGAGGTTAATCCTGGGGCGTGCTTTCGTCGTCGAACCTAAGTACGCGACTACACGGGCAGAGCCGGGCGGAACTGGAACAGCTGCCTCCCGCTTCTAGCTGATCTGTGACAAAACGCTTTTCGAGTCTTCCGTTTCGCATGCGCCAGCCCTTATGCGAGGCGAGGAAACGCTGTGCTTCAGCGCGAAAGCACAGCTCTAGTACCGTCGTAACTGCGGCCTTTCATGTGCTACGTCGACACTTGGTTAGCAGCGGGGGATCGCGCCTGTGAAGCAGGGAAATAAGGGTCGTTCACATTTGCTACGAAAGCGACGGGCATTCTGTCGCTTTGACGCGCGGCGATCGTTTTTTGTCGTTTGGTTCGGGCCAATTTTTGTCGCCGTGACAGAAATTTCGTCGCAAGTCTGAACGGGCCTTAAGGATTTTGAGGCAGAGGGGATTGAGCAAATATAAAGAAATCGACCGTTCGAGCGAAAAAAAAAAACAAGATACTGTTCAGGTAGTGCGGCCTTATAACATACCTCCATTAACAAGCAATGTATGGTTAGGGGTGCATGTTGCAGCTTCTGGGTTTGTATCGGTTGTTTCATTTGTAACATAAGTTAAAAGAACTCCTCACATTGTGAACACTTCTTTTCAGCCGTGGACTTGTGTTCGTTCGGGCACAGTGCCACCGGAGCAAGAGAAAGACGGCCCCACCATACAGCGTGATAGCCGCAGTTGGCCAGCACGGAGAAGTGGCTGATGGGAGCTGTGAATGCCCTGCAGGAAAGGTTGCCTGCAACCACCTGATGGGTATGCTGCGGACTGTTGCCCTCCTGCAGTCCAAAGGCTTCCAAGAAGCACCCCAGCACATGGCGTGCACTGACTTGCCGCAGCAGTGGAGGGTGCCCCGTGGCAGTGCCATCAGGGGCAGCTCCATCCAGGGCATTGACTGGCGGAGAGTACGGGAAGGCGGTCTGAGCGTCCCGAAACTCGCCCGGCCGACGGAGCGCAGGGCACGTCCACGGACTGCAGAGCAGCAAGCAGCTGCCAAGGAGCGGCTGTGCCACAGGATGCTCGCACGGAACCCGAACAATACCTTTGCTCGGGGCCTGCTGCTGACACCAGGAGGACCGAGCAAGGAGACAAAGTACGGACCGGCCCCAGCAGCGTCCCCACTTGCCTACCAGCAGGCACTGCTGCCGCATGGTTTCAGTGCCCAGTTGTCGGGCATTGGGCCAGTGTCTGTGCCGTACACCCAGCTGGTGCCTGCGGCAGACCTTTTCAAGGACGCGTTGCCATGGCTACCAGCTTCCCACCAAGGAGGCAGCAGAATCCTTGAGGTATGCCAACGTACTTCCTGGCACACATGCCGAGACCCACCGAGTTGTTTCCACGTGGGCACTCACTCACTTCTGTTGCCATGTCTAAAACGATGTAACTCCTGTGCTTTATATTTGCTGGCATTTTGTCTGCCACAGCATGTTATTTAGGTTTCACACACTACGAAGGAAAGTTTGACATCCACCTCAGTGCAGCCATACGGCTACAAAGGAAAGCTATACAGCTTTCTCAGAAACTTCTCACTTGGAAGAAAAATTCGTCCTGGTCCAGGATTCGAACCGTGGACCACTGCTTAACCAGACCAGTTGCTCTACCAACTGAGCTAACCAGGAGGCAAGCCAATTGCAGCGCAAGAGCGAATTGATCAACAACTCGAAGTGATGGACACGTGTTAATCAACCAGTGTAGGTGGTTCTGGTCGGTTTCACACACTAGTCTATACTAAAGAAAATCTGAAATGGCTTGCATTCAATTGTGCTCATCTTGTCTTTATTGGTGAACCTCAGCACACAGAGGTTAGTTACCGCTTTTGACTGTTTTTACTTTTTCTCAACACCCTGCAGAAGGTGGAGACATCGCGGCAGGCATCGCTGGCCCTGGAGCGTGACACGCGGCAACAGTCCGACAGCGCAACGTGGGCAAAAGAGCGGAGCCTGAGACTGACGTCCTCCAACTTTGGTGTTGTGCTGATGCGGAGGGAGTGGTCTGTGAAAGGCCTCCAGTCACTGACAGCGAGCAGGAACCTTTCACGGGTGGCTCTGATCAGGTGCATAAACTCACTTGTAATGATAATGTGGAGAATTTAACGTATTTAAATACTTCAAAGACATACTGCAAGAGGTTTTTTTTCTTTACTGTAGACATGTATGATGTTTCTTGAAGTAATTCTAAGTTTTGTAATTTATTGTGGGCTGTACATTTTGCAGCACTACTACGAAAAACAAAAAAAATGCTTAAGAATATCCTCTCCATTGCTGTTGTGCTGTGTATACATTCGTAATATTTTGATGACTGCTGTGTTAAATTACAGGGTAGGTTTGGTGGGACAGTAAACCATTCATATGCCTGGATGAGGGAGGTGGGATGCCTTTAATGATAAGGAAAAGTTAGCCTGGCAGTGAGCTTGGATTGCTACTCCATATGGAGATGAGAGGGGCAAATATGAGTGAAAGATGTGCAGACACAGAAGTGCACACAAACACTAACAATGCAGATAAGCACCTAAAAACTGACAGACGCAGGAACACACACAGCGCATTCACGTAAGAAACTATTGGAAGCTTTGTGGAGTTGGATGGGGGAGGGGAGGGAGGGCAGGAAGCTATTGTGCTGTTCACAGGTGCCTGGTGAACACAATCTGTATTTCTAAGCAGATATTTTCCTCCAAATTTTCTGCAAATGCAAAGCAACTCATGACAATTAAGTCATCTACATTACTCGGTGTCACTGCATTAGCCACCCTGTATATAAGCTAAACTTCCCTGCACTGCCAGGCTAGTTGAGCAAGCACATTTAAGGCAGGCAAGGACACCATCTATTGCTATTTGTATCGGGCAGCACTGTGACATGCTGTTGTATTTGTATGCAGGCACGGCATCTCCAACGAGCCCATGGCTGCTAAGCGCTATGAAGAGGTGCTCCGTACCATGGGGCATGACGTGACAGTCCTCCCCTGTGGCCTGCTGGTGAACCCCACCTTTCCTTGGCTCGGTGCATCGCCTGACAGGCTCGTCTTCGACCCAGCCGAGGGGTCGTATGGGGTGCTCGAGATTAAGTGCCCGTACACCCTTCGGGACAAAAAGGGGGATGAGCTGGCAAGCAGCTCTTTCTGCAGCGAGCTGACAGAAAATGGCCCAAGGCTCAAACGAGACAACTCCTATTATGCGCAAATAGTAGGCCAGATGGGGGTGTCCGCACTAAGCTGGGGCGACTTTGTTGTCTATGGAAAGGATTTCATTCTCATCGAACGAATCCGGCTGAACCGCGCCAAATGGGAGGCTATGAAAGACCAGCTAAACTACTTTTATTTTAACACCCTTTTGCCGTTCCTGGAGACTGGCAGTCACGAGGCTGCCGTTTAGTTGTCTAGCCTTCAAGTAGCCTCCTTGTGCAATCAACAAAAGGAACTTACAATGTGGCGGTGCTTTATTGCACTGTGTACAGATTCCAGCACACCTCCCTTTGCCTTGCTGCAACCAGCTCGCCAGACAGTGCGCTTGATAGAAGCTCAAGTGCATTGTCAGCGCCAATAATAACTTGTGTCTCCAACACCCGCCGCGGTGGCTGAGTGGCTAAGGCGTTGCGCTGCTGAGCACGAGGTCGCGGGTTCGATTCCCGGCCGCGGCGGCCGCTTTTCTGGTGGAGGCGAAAAGCAAAAACGCCCGTGTGTACGAGATTTCGGCGCACGTTAAAGATCCCCAGGTGGTCAAAATTAATCCGGAGCCCTCCACTACGGCGCGCCTCATCGCCTGCGTTGCGTCGGCGCGTTAAACCCCACAATCAATCAACTTGTGTCTCCAACACACACGGTGGCACTTCTTTGAAAAAGCAACTTTCTACTTCAAACAAAAGTCAGGCACTCAATGGCTACTGCGTGCTGGTCCACTGTGCAGTGCATAAACAGAACTCCATAATGCACATTTGGAATGCACACTGCAGCTAACTGCCCTCCGACTCTTGCATTATAGGCGACTGCCAGTTGCTGAGAGTAGCACAAATCACCCACATCTGATTAGCCAACGGGGCCAACGACATCGGAACAGGGCGATCAAATATGTGGTTGCACTTGATACGCTGGATTCGCCTTTCCACATGTATCCGAAGTGCAGCAATGTCCTGGGTTTCTTGAGTCTCCTCGGCTGTAAATTGCTCTCTTCGAAGGAAGGGTGGAATATTCAGCTTCACACCTATGTCCTCCAAAAGGTCATCGATTCGGAAGCCCTTGTCTGCCATAATGGAGTCTCTTCCTCAAACTCTCGCTCCAAAAAACCACTTCGTATCACACATTCCCTGTCTGATGTACATCCCGTGAATAGCTCGGAAACAAACGTAACGTACCCATGCGGAGCCACTCCGACCAGTCCCTTGAACGTGTGTGTGGATTTATAGTGAGAGTAAAGGCCAGACTGCGTCACAAATGATGATGGCACTTCGCACCTGATCTCTGTTGCATCAAGCAACACGCGCGTGGAGGCGTACTTCTCCACAAAAGCCCGAGGCATTGCCTCATCAATAGCTCTCCGTGACAACCATAAGGTCAGCTCTCCCAGCTGGAGGTAGATGAAATCCACCCAAACAGAAAAGATCCGAGACACTCTGCTCATGGAAACGTCAAACAAATGTCCGAGATGCTGGTGAAAGATACCAAGGCGGAGCTTCACGAGGACCATGAAAAACTGGTTCTGTATGCTGACTTTTTGTGGTCTGCCCCTATAACCTTCGTTCTCTGTGGTGCTGGTGTTGTGATGGCGTATCATATTTTCGCCGTTGTCGCCAGGGTCCAGGAACTCGAGCGACTCTTCAAAAGTCTCGTAGTCGGGCAGTCCAGTGTAAAACTGGATGTCGTCGTTACTTTGCTTAAATTTCGCAATTCCGAATGGCTCATACTCCTCCTTCAACTTTTGCAAGCACTGCTGCGCAGTGACTAGCTCATCCTGAAGCATGCTGAGCTCCAGGCTCTTTGCTTTGAGCTTCTCTCTTGCATCTGCTAGCTCTGACTGGGCACTAGCAAGTTCAGCACGTGCCTGGCTTAGCTGGAAGGCCTGCGTTACCAGTGCCTGCTTAGTTCTTGCTATGTCCACCCTGAGCTTTGCCTCCCTGTCTTTTGTTGCGGCGAGCTGAGCCTCAAGCGCAGCAATTATTTTTTTGCACTCGCAGTGGCTGGCAGAAGTCTGCGGCTGAGACAGGTTCTCGTTGTCGTCTAAAACAACCTCTTGCAGTGGAACCTGGTTCTCATCATGAGTGCTTGTTTCGCAACATTCAAAGTCGATGGGAGGCTGGCCGTCAGACTGTGCAGGAACTTGTTTCTTCGACTTGGGTGCAGGAATAGTTCGCTGGCGGGACATTCTTCTAGGAGGCTTGGCCGTACGGAATGGGAAGACAGACGGCACGGCTGACTCCAGGAGCAGGCGATGGCCACTAGCAACGTTTGTGCAGAAGTCTGTCGCGAGGAAATGCGAGGAGCACACTTTGGTTGCCTTTGAGACACGAAACAGTGGCCCCTCATCCCTCTTGATGGCTGCTATCCATTTTTTCTTGAGGCCCGCATCACTCGGAAACCTGTGGTATGACACCTGAAAATAAAGAGCTCTTATCATGATGTGTTGTGTTTTTGCGCCGCAAGCCGCTCTGAGAACTCTCGCGTAAAAGTATCCCCCCAAAGGGAGGCACAACACGGTGGTGGCACGAATATGAATAAAGGGTTTACAATTTTCAACCTCAGTAGCGCACAACAGCGAAGCTTGTTGAAAGCCGGCAAACGTTCTGGCCAAATCTGAGGCTCATTTAGTCACGCTGAAGTCATACCCCGTGGAGCGCTCGGTTAAATCAGACAGCGAATCAAATACATACGTGCTCGGGGCATCATGCTAGGTTTACCGGCCACGGATGAACCTCGCGCCTTCCTAGCAAGACCGCGCGCAATGTAAACAAACGCGCGAGAAAATATCACAAAAAAATGTAATTTCGAGCCAATATACGTTGTCCATGAAGCAACCGCATGCGACAATCGGACGAGAAACTGGCCGCTTCATGTAAAACGTACGTACGTACCTTTTGTCCGGATTTGTCAACGTATCCGTACTGCTTGCAGACCGGAACACAGCAATGGGTCGGCATTTTCACCCACTTCGTTGGAGCGCATGAATGGTCATTCAAATACCGGAGATGAAAGTTCGACCGGCGCACAGCTGCAACACAGCCAGGAAGCGGCCAGCTTTGCCTGCGATACTGCGACGTGATGATCTAACGTGACTCTCAGTCCAGATGATGCAAACTCCATAAACGCATGTATGGACTCAGAGAATCCGTTCCATCACGGCACGACGACGACGCAGCGTTCTAGCAACTCGAGGTTGTACAACAGTCCCCTGCACTTGCATGCACGCCAGCGACGGTCTTTCCTTCACAATGGCCGACCCGCGAACTCGCCACCGATGGCGATGGCGATAATCGAGCGGAGGCACAGAGTTGCCAGGGTTTTTGCAAGGGGTCTATAACACAAAGAAGGTCGTTTATTGAGAACCAGCCAGGACGTGTCTGGCGTCGTCCATGCTTTGGTGCGCACTGCTGCTCTCGGCCCGCGCAATCTAGGTCACGTTTGTGCCTGCTTAAAGTAGGCCCCACCAGCTGGCGGTACTTGTCCGCTTACGCGTCTTTACCATTTTCTTCCTCCGTGGTCTTTACGGAGCGCAGTACTTGTGTTGGGGCCTGCCGAAGCGCGGTACATGACACCTCTTCCCCCTCAGAGAGGGTAGCGGCGAGGCTTCCGTATTGCTCGCTGAGACTTCCGGGGCTTCACCGTGTCAGACTCTCGACCGTTCTTTGCAGCAGTCGGGATGGGTTCAGCTGGACGTTGTTCCACGACTGTTTTTGGTAGGTTAACAATTGCCCCGTTGTTCCGGCATGTCAACTTCGTTACTTATATCCAGGT
>NW_027526361.1:158382895-158460395 GCF_048455015.1 Haemaphysalis longicornis
AAGGGCAGGTGAATAGGCGCGGCGGGCTATCGCGACGCATACTTCATCCGCGCTTTTACTAGCGAGTCCTACGACTCTTACTAGTGCAATGCTAGCCATCATTATCATTTTGTTTCGCGCATGTGGACCTCAATTTACGGCAAGCGTTCGGTTCCAGCGAGCGGTGACGAGCCGTATGCAGCCCGCATCACCCCGCCGTCGCCGCTCGTAGTGTCGCCTTCGTGCGAACGACGCCGGCGGCTGCGTGAGCGCGCCCACCCGGCTGGCACGCGGGTGGCTGTTACTGTGGGGATGAAACGTTTCGTGCAGTCCTGTGCGTTACAACATGTTGTCGCGGCCAAACGGCGCCTGTGTTCAACCTTCCAGCTTGCGTGTTCAGACGGTCGGCCATTCCCCGGTCCGCTCAGCCGGCCCGCCGTGTGAATGCGCTCTGCTCTGGATTCCGCACGCCACAACTTGGTTCCGCAGTCCCAGCTCTTTTCGACACATCCACTTTTTAACCCAGCACGACCTTTTCGGCGCAGGGTAGTCTTCTTCATCAACGTACAAAGCTAACGCCATAGCGGCCAAACGACGCTTGCGCTCTGTTTCCATTTCGACTGCTCCAAAATGCGCGCGGAACCGCGAAACCAAGCGCACATGCATGCAAGCGCAAAATTAGAGTGAACTAGAAGGAGTTGAGTGGGACGAGCAGCCGGCTCCGCGCCTGCTTCGCGGTGAAGCGCAGTTTGTGGAAAGTTGGCGTGGCGGCGCTGCGGTCGCAGTGGATTGGGTTGTGCCTGTCTGAACTGCGAGCGGTGGCATAGGATATCGGAGAGAGAGAAAATGACCTTTATTGAGTAGTCCGGCGTGCAGGGGCGGATCAGGCCACGCAGGGCTTCACCGCCCCTTGTCTAGTATCTAGACCTCGAGGAACACTAGGCCAGTGTCCCGGCGTTGGCTACTTGGCGGGACCGCTTCCCCCCGCTAGGAGGAGGAGGGTCTCCCGTTCGCACCTGCCGGGCCAGGGCGTCCCCGAGCCGCTGGACGGCCATTAGCTGTGCCTCCGAGTCGGAGGAGCTTATGTGAGCTACGATGTCCGGCGGTAGTGAGTCCTGCACGGTATCGTCTTGTATTACACTACACCCCCACATGATGTGGGCCAAGGTTGCAGTTCCTTTCGCGCACATACTGCACTGGTCACTCACAAAAAGGTCCGGACACACGTATCGGGCGAGGGCGGGCGTAAGCACCGTCCGGGTCTGTAGTTGACTAGGATATCGGAGTGCGCCGAGCTTGGCGTGTGTTGTAAAGGTCTACTCAGTCGCTTGTCTAAAACCTGTGCGGGTCCGCTGCTTCTGTTTGTGATGTGATGAGGTTTGGATAACGAGTTTCGACACCTTCGTAATGCCTAAAGCAAGGCATCGGCACTGTTACGCTCCGGGATGCCGCACCGGCTACGCAGGCGTCAAAACGGAGAGAAAGCTGTCGCTCTTCAGCGTCCCGAAGGATGAAAACAGGAGAAAAATATGGGAAAGAAACCTTCATCGTGGTGATAAACCGCTTGAAGAGAACTGTGCGGTATGTGAGCTTCACTTTGAGGAACGCTTCATCCAGCGTGACTATGTGCACGTTGTCGGCGGCCAAGAAGTTAGAATCGCCCGCGGTGTGCCCTCGCTGACGCCAGATGCAGTTCCCACAGTCTTGCCTAACGCTCCGAAATATCTGAGCTCGAAAGCTCCGCCCAAACGCGCTCCTCGAAAACGGGAAGCGCCTGCCGTGCCCGAAACACACAATGGGAAGAAAGCCTGCAATGACGCGCCCACTACTGTTGACGAGTGCCTCGAAAGTGAAGACTGTGTACCGGTGGGACTCGACAACTTGCGAGAACTGAAGACGCCGACTAAATATTGGTCGGTGCACCAGTTTCCTGGCTTTGACGGCGTTGTGTACGCACTCTCGAACTTGGAAACGTGCTCCGGAACAGTTACGTCAGAAAGAGCAGTTCTCTTTTATTTCAGCCCGGCCAAGCAGGCCAGTTTCAAAACATTCCTCAATGGAAAACTCGTCGCCGAAGGAATTTTGAGAACTGTGCTGTAGGCAGAGCAAGCCCTTCTTCACGCATCTGAACTGCTGAAGTGTCCAGGTGCGCTCTCCACTTCTGCTGTAACCGAAGGGGACCTAACGACGAAGCTTCTGAGTCAGACAAATGTCATTCGTGGCTCTTTCTACAACAAGAAGTGCACAGGGATGACAGCTAGCGAAGGTAAATATGGCATTAAGGTCGCATGCAGATTCTATGATTGCATAGAATGTGTACTGCATTCTTCCCAAAAAGTGACTGCTTTGTGCGGTAATTACAGAAAGGTGCAAACCGAATTTCAGCGTAAACATTTAAAAAACCATTGCGTTCACCTTTAGGTACTGCCTTTTGATGCGCTCCGCAGTATGTATGCCTTACCTAGCCCGGCAATACGTTCATTCTGTTTTTACGCACAATTACATAACATAATAGGTACCTGTACACAGTTGCGGGGTATATTTATGAGGAAACTGCACAACTTACTTGTGTAATAACACCTAGGATATGACGTGTGCTATGTTAGAGCCCGTAAGCAACTTCTGGGTCTAGTTTCTGCTGGCTCACCTGGAATGGTGAAGTCTTGATTTCCAACTGTAAAGTCCATACATAAAAATTTGGGTGTGACCGACAGCATCCAAATACATAACCAGTAACAAGGATTGTTTTTCCCCAAACAAGTAAGATTTGTATTTTTTTTTTCAGGAACACCATGTCTTTCGTGTCGTTACTTACGCAAGGCCCTGCTGACTCGGATGTCTCGTCTGAGGAATAACCATCGAAAACAAGCAATGACAGCGGCGCAAAAGCTGAGATGCGCATTACAAAGGCAAAGGCGCTTGTGCAGGAAGGTGCTGAGCTTGAACGGACAGGTAGAAAGAATGAAGGCTGCAAACGCCAAAATTAAAAGGGAAGCATTCGAAGAGAAGATCGCCCTACTACCAAGAAAGCAGCAACAGAGTGTGCGTCATTGTTTTGCAGCTTCCAAGCGAAAAAGCACGAGGGGCATGCACTTCACAAAGGAATGGATTCTTGAGTGCATCCTAATGAAAATGAAGAGTCCCAGACTGTACGAGCACATCAGGAAGCAAAACATCCTCGTACTACCCAGCAACACCACCCTGAAGAAGTACACTGCTGCTTATAAAACAGGCTTTGGTTTTTGTAAAAAAATGCTGGAAGCTTTAGAAGCAAAAACAAGCTCGATGGACACCTTCAAGCGTCACGGCGGACTTCTCGTTGACGAGATGAAGTTGTCTGAACACTTCTCAATGGAGAAAAGTGGAAAGCTGCGTGGCTTCGTGGATTTGGGACCCTTCACGCCTGCCAAGGATGCTAACCTTCCGTGCGACCATGGCATGGTGGTGATGTTTGTTCCGTTTGCAGGAAAGTTTTCCCAGATCCTGGGAGCTTTCGCTGCAAATGGAAATGTGAAAGGCGAGCTTCTGTGCAAAATTCTTGTTGAGGCGACAATTTTGGCCGAGAAAGCAGGTATCTTCATCCACTTTGTGACTTGCGATGGGGCCACCTGGAATAGGAAGATGTGGACATTGATGGGCATTCGAGGATCCACCAGGAAGATTATCTGCAGAGTCCAGCACCCTGTTGATACGAAGAGAAACCTCCATTTTCTGTCGGATTTCCCCCACCTGGTGAAATGCCTTCGAAACTCCCTGCTGAAGGGTGGCTTCACCACACCAGATGGACGGGTAAGGGTTCTTTTCTTCTTATGGGTTTACTTAAAATGTGTGGGAAGCAACTTAGCATGGTTTTATTAACAATGCAGGTATCTACGTACTTCGTCAAGGAAGCCTTCAATCTTGACAAGAACAATGTGACGTTGAAGGCGATGCCAGGATTGACAACTCGCCATTTCGAGCCAAGTAGCTTTGAAAAGATGCGAGTCTCCTTGGCTTTCCAGCTCTTCGGTGACCATGTGTTGCGTGGCCTGCATCACTACAAGGGCACCTTGGAATCAGACTATGGAAGAGGAGCCATAGATGCAACAGAAGTATTCTTCAGGTAATTAGATTTCTGGGGAGATTATCAAGTCGTGGTTGATGTGGTCTTAAAAATTATACCCGGTACAACTGCTGTCCTGCTAATGTTACCTTGTATTCCTAACCCACATACTCATGACTTTTTTGCTTTTTTTTTGTTTGTTTCAGAATGATGAATACTCTGATAAAGGTCATGACATCCCGCTTCAAGTCTGAAGCACTGTGGCCCAATTCAGCGGGAGCAGCTGCGCTGTCAAGCTTCCTTGAGTACATCACAAAGTGGGAGTGCGCCGCCGGTGGTGTTGGGTTCATCAGCGAAACAACAGCTGTCGGCTTCCGTGTGACGCTGTCAAGCGTGCTGTCCTTGCTTGAGTATGTCACAAAGGAGCTCCGCTACAAGTACCTGATGACCGCGAATCTTAGCCAGGACCCCGTCGAGAACCTGTTCGGGATTGTGCGGCAATCATCGGGCTGCAATGATCATCCCACACCAGAGCAGTTCCTCATTACTGTTAACTGCCTCAGCTTTTATAGTTTGGCAAGGCCAGTGACTGGCTCTAGTGTGGAGCCAGTGGTACTGACAGCACTTCTGGACACAGGAGATGCGTGCCCGGAAGCAACTAGCCTGCAAGAAACAATTGACAAGCTCATTGCACAAGGCGACCTTGACAGTCAGGGAGATACTGTGAGCCAGGAGCAGGCTATCCCTGTCGATCATAATAGCCTTGTGCAAAAGAAAAGTGACTCGCGCCTGGTTTACCACATGGCAGGGTATGTTGCCAAAAAGTGTGTGGAGAAGTCTGGGTGTGACACATGTCGTGCCTTCCTGCTTGTTCCTGCCTCAGAGGGGAGGACACACGTCGAGTCTGCTTTTACAAGTTTTTGTGATAAGGGTGGATTGTTGTATCCATCGGCCGAGCTGTTTGACTTTGTCAACTACCTAGAGAGTATCTTCACGGACTGCTTCAGCCTGAACCGCCTGCATGCCAACAGCATTTTGGATGTGCTTTCACTTGTGAAGGGCAAAGACAAAATTGTTGGCTGTGCTGCGCATGAAGCTGACTTGAAGGCTAAAATAGTGCGCTTCTACATTGTCACCCGTCTACACTTCCTAATAAAAGGTGTGAACAGGGCAAAAGAAAGGCGCAAAATGGCCCAGCTTCTAAAAGTGCGCAGGTGCACGTGCTGTCCCAATGCAAGTCGTCACATCAATTTCTAAGTTGCTTACCGTTTTGTTCCTATGAATAAACATGCTGATCTGCTGTTGCTTGATCAGTTGATGTAGCAGTTCTTGTGTATGACTATGCTATTTTGTCGACATAAACGATTGAAATTAGGTGACCTCGGTCCATTGGCAATGAATGGACAAGGGGGCTTGTTTTTCAAATCTAGATGTACATTGCACCTTATTGATTTAATTACATTTTTAGCAATCTTCACATCTCTCGAGGCAGCCTTTTCAATTATTCCGTCTCTCCGCACTCCCTACTCTAGTTCTTTGCCTTTTCAGCATCAATACGCGTGAAGCACCGTATTTCTTCAAACCTTAAAATTCTGTAATAAAATGTTAGTAATGGTAATGCATACATATCACTATATCTTAGTAGTATTGCGTAGCATGCGTAAAAGCGTTGAATTCTTCAATAAAATATGTGAGTGTTGTAATGTATATCTCGCTATACCTTAGCAAACGGTAGCATACCCCTAGTAGTGGGCTGGTACGCCCAGAACGTCGTGGTCACAAGAAAAAAGTAAAGAGGTTAAGAATATCAAACGGCAGTTTCAAAAGGCGCACAAAGAACTGAGCAAAGCACTGCGGTGCTGGCAGCGATCGCTCAAGGGCGCTCCGGACAGCCTGAAGGCCACAACTGCAAATTCGTGTAGTAGAAAGTGTGACACGGAAGTTAGCTTCACAACATCATTAAATGTTTTATTTCGTAGAGAACGGTGCTTAGAAATTTGCGTAACATTGAAATACAAGCTGATTCCCTGATTGGCTTCAGCAAGGAATCACACCGGCGCAATGAAAGTTCGCGCAACGCTTCGACGATGGAGCACGGAACAACAACAAAAAACAGGGCGCAATATCGTTGGGAAGCCTGTGTAAATATCTGTGAGTTTATCCTGACGAGTTCTTTTTAACCCCGCAATCGGTTTGGCATTTGCGTGAGCAGTAAATTCAGGCGAAACGCCAAAAGCGCGGCTGGCGTGCATCGGCGCGCTCAGTCGACTAGAATCCACTTCGCCCGCAGCGCCCTCTATACTGTCGACATTTGCCGCCTCGGGTGGAGCGCTCCGTTCGTCCCACTCAACTCCTTCTAGTAGCAAAATACGTACACATAAAACATGTGCGGCGCGGGCGCGAGCCGTTCGTATGGGTTCGCGAGTTCATCTGGTTGGAACTTGGAAGCATGTGGTGGAGAGTGTTGCTGGTTGGACCGCTCTGTCGTCTGCTACGGCGGTCCGCCGTGTGGATGCTCTCGGCGCTGCATCGGACCGCGGCGGGCCGTGACGCGGCATCACGTGACCGGTCGGACCGCGGACTCGGTCCGTCGTGTGGATCGGCCTTTACAAGCCATGGCAAATCCCCTCTCTCTGTGGGTACGAGCAACTTCATTAAGGTGAAGAAGATGATGCTTCATGTGTAGCGTTTCGTTGTTGTTGTAATCATTTAATAATCGAGGGAAGCGTTTGGAAACTTATGGCAAGGCGATGAAAAGCTTGGCGAGTATCTTCAGGCCTGCCCAAAATAGTACTCTGTGGAACAATTCGAAAAGAGCTGCTAATGCTGCCAAGAGGACTCACCGGCTCTTCATGTATAGTTTTACTGTTCTTGAAGCCCTATTGCATATGTTCATTTCCTTTTTTTACTTAAAACTCTACCGTACCATTCTTGAAAGTCCATTGCAATAAAGTTTGCATAAGAATGCCGCACCAACTTGACTGCTTCAATTCCGTACGAGCCAAATTCGAACTTATTCTAATATAGCTCAAATTTTCCGCATTATTCCTAATTACTTGTCGCCATAAATTTCCCCTAGCTGGCGTGTAAAACGTGTCATATAATAGTTTTGACAGCATCTCATTTAAGTCCGGTACCAAACTTTAGCTTTTTTCCCCTGAAATTCGCGCTAGGTGGATTTGGATCATTTCGAAAAAAAAAAAAAAAACGCCTGAAATAGTTATCAAGCCCAGGAATTATATGGTGGCACTTTAGAATGTGTGCGAGTGGAGAAGAGAGGTGGCCGAAGGGAAGGGGGGGGGGTATGGCCCAAAAAAATTTCGGGGGGGGGGGGGGGGGCGGGTTCCCCGGGCCCCCCCTCTGGGTACGTCCCTCTGCCAGCCAATCTTCGTAGCCCTCATCGGACCTTTGGGTCCGATGGCGCAACCTAAGCAAAAGTTAGAGAGGACTACATGATCAATCACCAAGCGGTGTACACTTCAATGATGCATCCCACTCCAATGTGTGACGACCGTCCCTTTGTCATCCACGTGCCATCAAACTTGACATCAATGTTGTTTGGCGGCTGACCAAGGTCCGAGTACAAGTCCTTGACGGCACGCACACTATCAGCTTCAGAGGCTGCTGCAGTGTCCTCGCAAACCTGAACCACTTTCCTCAAGTGCGCTTGGAATGTCTTGTGGTGCAGGCCTCTGTGGGACAAGTTCATATACCTCCCCACCCGACCGTCCTTACCGAGACTACCGAACACCGGAGCTGCTTCGCGCCGTCGGTTGGCAGCCCCTTGCGCAGAGGTACGACGCTGCATCACTCCGGCTGCTTCTGGCAGTCGTCAGCCCTCTCGGTGCCCCCCACCCACTGGCAGGGTATATTCGTCGCACCAGGACCAACGACTTGGCCCCCATCCTTGGCCGGACAGTGCGCCACCAGAACTCCTTTGTTCCGCGCGTGGTCAGCTTGTGGCGCTCCCTCCCCAGTGCGCTCAGGAGCCACGCTGATGCAGTGAAAAGCCTTTGCCGCCAAGCAGTGCGCCACCCGAGAACGGTCCACTGATCGTCTGATTCAACCCGCCTCTCCCCTTTCATCCTTTTCACCCCCCCTCCCCCTCCCTCCTTTTCTTGCGCTGTAAAAGTCGGTGTGCTGGGCCTTTCGGTATGGGCCTTTGGCCTTTCCAGCACACCCCAGCCCTCCTGGGTTGAAATAAAGTATTGTTATTGTTATTGTAAATCTGACAGAGCAGTCACCCAAGCAGCATTGGCCGATAGCCAATCATTGGACGCCCCTTGGCTTCCCTTTGGCTTCCGATAGCTTGGCCAGACGCCGGCCTGTACGCAAAAGCCATTCGTGGACAACGAGCGCTATACGACCGGCCTTGAGGACACGCATTGGCCGGTGCGCAAAAAATCACACTGGACAGCCAATAGCTTGGCCAGACGCCGGCCTGTACGCAAAAGCCATTCGTGGACAACAAGCGCTATACGACCGGCCTTGAGGACACGCATTGGCCGGTGCGCAAAAAATCACACTGGACAGCGCGCTCATTCAGACGTAATTTTTGATCATAAAATTTTATGAAGAGTAGTAGCCTATATGTGACGCAGGTATTTATGGGTGCCTTTGCGCACGTCTTGGCATGTTCTTGTTAGTTGAATGACCACTCAAGTTCACACAAAATATTACTGAAGTTTGCGTGTTTTTGAATTTGTTTTCACGCGCAGCGCACAACAAAAAAAGTAGTTCCAAATCATTTTCAAGCTTGTGTCAAGTAGCACATTTAAATAAAAAGTATTGGCAGGTGTAAATGCCGACAGCCTTGCCTGTTGTTGCATATTGTTGCATGAAGTCTCACTGTAGAGCACTCGTGTGCGTTATTTTGCGTGTGTACATGCGCACCCGGCGCGCAAGCAGCACCACTCGAGGGCAGCACTGCGGTCGTTGCCCGCGGCGGTTCCCCAACGCCCCAACATGACGGATTACGACGGTTAGAGCGCGGTGAACAGGCCAAAACCGCCAAAACGCAGCAAAAAGTAGTTACCTAAAGAGCCACAGCACCGTGCCACGATACAAAGCGTACTTAAACTAAAGTGCAGCTTATTCAAAACAGCGTGAGAGAGAGTGTTAAACGTTCTGTAGGAATTGGTCATTTGTGTGTCCTAACGCAACGGTGAACGTCGAACTACTTCAGCGTTGTGCCTTTGCGCGTTCTTTGAACCCGCGGCGGGGCCCGTGGACGGGCGCGTTGCACCGACGGCTCCGTCTCTTTTGTGGCATTGAAACTGCGGTAGTACTCCTGTACGTGTCTGTGAGGTGCGTTTGGTGTCGGTGGCTGTGTGAAGTATACCTGACTGGTGTAATAACATCGTTTGCCTGCTGCGGCCGCCGCTGAAAACGTAAGTCGCCATTTCATTTTTTCGCGGTGCGGGAGTGCTCGCACTCGTTCCCGCCAAAACTTCAGCTGTCGTTTATAACTGGCGCTCGCGAGTGTTGCTTAGTGTTGTTGGTTCTTGCGAAGAAAAAAGTGGTCACATACATGTGCTTAATTGTGTGACGCCAGTTCTAGTTATCCTTTTTCCGGCTTTGTGTTTTCCGAACAAGCAGCCGTGCGACGTTCAGCAAGCGTTGAAGCAAGACTCGTGTGCAGTATAAGAGTTGCGGATGTATTAAGCTGGCTTAATTAAACTCTAGCTATTAATGAAGATTTCGTTTCATTATTTTCTTGAGCAACGTAAAGGTATTGTCGAGCGACAAAGTAATTACACTACCGCTGGGCTTCTCCGTCGGTTCCGTTCGCGTCTTGCGCGTCTGACGGGGCAGAAGTGAGCGAAGGCACAACAAAATTTCACGGAACCGCTGGCGTGTTGCTTTGTCTACTGGACTTTTTATATTACCTTGCGCGACAGCAATACGAGTGAAGCCCATTTTCGGTGAAATTCTGGACTGTTGTCTCAAGAACGAGCCAAGTAACTGCTCCCGTAAAACGCAGTATTGAAAAATGAATAGTGCAGTACGTTTTATGTTTCATAGCGAGTGTTAACAAGCTAGAACTTTAGGCTGAATATTTTCACACGGACATGTGGTAAGGCTTGTATAGGTGCTGTATTTAGTAATCAGCGTGAATTGACCATTATAGTGAACTATTTTTTTTTACTTATTACAGGCGCTACGACGCACAGGTGTTTCCCGTGGACAAGTGGCGGATGCAGCAGTGACAAGCTTTCCAAACTGGGCTATTCTACAATAGTGCTGTTCAACAACATATTGTGATCTTGGCAGGTCGGCGAATTACCGGGAATGAGCGTCCTGTTTTCATTTACCTAATGCTTCTGTTTTGTAGGCATCTCAAGCAGTTAAACGAATGATAATCGGTTCGCGCTTCATGAGCAGCGCTTTTTAAAATTTTTTCTCGACTGTTGTGTTTGTGTTCGTATTCTTGCCACTGTTAAGCCAGGTTTCTCGTATATTTGATGTGCATAATAAAAAAGCTACACAGAGAGACCCGGTGTGTTGTGTTGCTGAATTGTTTTTGGCAAGTCACGTATGTATAATTGCTTCGCAAAGTTGATGCAGTTCGCTTATTGTGCCTCGCGGTCCCATTTCTGTTTTATACATGCCATTGTACAGGAAATTATTTAACGAGTGCGCATTATTTATTTAATGCGCACTCGTTAAATAATTTCCTGTATAATGGCATGTAAAAGCAGAAATCGGGCCGGGAGGCAACTCATAAAATAAGCATTGGCCATAAGGACTGGCCACAAAGCCAAAAATGTGCATGAAAATAGCGTGGGGTCCACCCATTGGCATTATCATGGCAAGATACTTTGCCAAGCGTTGTCCAATATTGGCCTTCCAGGGCTTGGCCAATTGTTGGCTTGTCACCTTTCCCAAACACCAGCCAATATTGGCGGCCGAGGTATTGCCAAGCTCGGACACATTGGCCACTGATGATTTGCCATGCTTGGGCTTGGCAATTTCTGCTGCTTGGGCACCCCTTCCCGATGCTTTGAATACTTTTCAAAGCCCTCATATTCACTTCAAAAGGAGTGATATTGCCAGATCCTTCGGTCCTTGTCGAAGAAAAACGTTCCACACGGTGTTCACAAACCGAGCACGTCACCTCGAGCTTCACGGCGAGGCCGTACTGCCGGTCAGGCTTCCTCAAATCCGGCGCCGCCAGCCCGCACTTGCCGCACCTGACGTGCGCAAAAATGTCCTTCAGCATTGCAAAATCCACTAAGACAAAATCTGTGCCGGATTCTTCCTCTGAGTGCGCCAAATCCACTTCAAGGAGGTCGAATTTCCGCTGCGTTGCTGACTTGGTCTCCATTCCGCGCTTGACCTCGTCCGCGTGTTCCGTACGCGCGGCGATCTCCTCCGCCGTATAATACCTCGTGTCAAGCCGGCAGGACGTGCTTGGACCAGGTATGGATTCCGGAGGTGGTTGGTCAGGCGATGGGGCAGGCGAGGCAATACGAGGCGGCGAACGATTCTCATCCGGCGGAGTCGAGCGGCCCGAAGTCGCACCACGCGACCTTGGGATAGGCGGATGACGCTTTCGCTTTCCGTGCGCATGACGGGTCGTCTTCTTCAAACGTACGTCTCCTGGCATCATTCACGAAAGTACGCGATGGAAGAATTAGAAGAAACTGTAAAAAAAAAAAAAAAAAAAAAAGAACTGCTCTAAGCGAGCGCTGCGCTATAGTGAACTAGAATAGCTGCGCCAGAAGAGCGGACTCCGTCAGACGCGCGTAGCAGACGCCATGATGGCGACCGCCATGACAGCAGTCGCCCCGACCAATGGGAGGGGTCGTATGGCGAACTCAAACCGCGCGCGCCCGCTCTAGCCAATCGGCGGCCGAGAAGGTGCCTTCGGAAAACTGGCAAGGGCGGTCGTTCTACTCAAGCGACGCCTTTTTGAGATATCGCAAAATGCACACAAAGAAACAAGCTTCAAAACAAGACCAAGATGGCGGCGATCGGTCGGCTGCACGGTTTCGCCCGCGGGGCGCGCGGGAATTTGAAGCAACTTTTGCCCGATTCGGGCATTTCGTGGCCCTCGAGGCGTTTCAAAACATAATTTTAGAGTATTTCCCAATGGAATTTCGCGTTGATATTTTGAAGGCAGGTGCTTGAAGGTACAATAATTCCAAAAATTGGATTTTCTCAAAATCGATATTTTGGCCATTTTTGACCATTCTAAGACCCGCGTCCAGGTACCATCGGCGCACACCAAGCGGTCACAGACAACACCTGTAACAGGTCAATATTACTCGAGAGCGGCTATTTCTGCAGTCTGTAGAGGCTGGCTGAGTCCCCACGCAATACTTAATCACTAGCAACTGTGTCAAGTTTTCAGAGAGTGCTTCTAACAGTACGAACTCCGGTTTATCTACGTTGTCGGCCCGAGAAATTCGGAGCTTCGTCCCGCTTTTGGATACGCTACTCCATGTACCCGATACGGCTGCTCCCGCAAGAACAAAAATTATTTGTTTGGAAAAGTTCTAGGAGCTGAATGGCGCGTTAACGTGTATAAAAAAATACAAATAAAAAAAATGTGTATTTCGTACTACACTACACAAGATAATGAAAATTATTATTGTTATGACGTCGTTACGACGTCACGCGTGGTACGAGACGCTGCCTATTCGCCAAAAAAGGCCCGTGGCCGAGTGGTCTGGGGCGCAAGGTACGTTGTTTTGCAAGTTCGAATCCCCGAGGGTACATTGTTTTTTTTTTTTTTTTGGCCGATGTTTGCTATACCGAGTTCACCATTTTTGGGCCGTAACGTTCACTGCTCCACGAACTAGTTCACAGAACGGGCGCAGGCTGACACTGACGCGCTAGCGAGTTCTCGTTGGCATGCTGTTGCCACAAGCACCGACTGCTTGCGGGCAGTGGGCACATGGCCAGAATCAACAGATTCTTGGCCTGGTGCGAACACGCTTTTCACGATACAGGCATGAGTGAGGCCAGCTCCAATATGGGGGAAAAGCACATGGCATTTGAGTGTCTGTGGGGGACGTGGAGGGCGTTCATCCACTGCGTAGGCCTCGGCAAGTGATTGGTACGATTTCAAGCCGTCCTTTCTCTTAGGCATTTTACAGCCTACAACATGGCAGAAGCGCGGTACGACGATTACTGAGATACCGAGAATGCCCATCCAACGATGCCGTCGGATGTCAAGCATGTTGTTTTACAGAACCAAAACCGAAACTTGTTTGAATACTAATCTTGGACATTGTCCAATCACGGTGCACAGCCTCCTGTCGTCACAGCCTTTAGTTGGTGCGGCTGCCAGACCACGCATGGTAGTTTTTCTTCTTTCGCACTTTATAAAATAATTACCGGCTTATCAACCGGATAATTAAAAGTGTGTTAATTTGAGCCAGTCTACGCAGTGCTATATCAAAACCGGGAGCTTGACAAATTCACTTCAGTGTCTAAATTTCTTTTACAGAAGGTGTTGACAGCTATTGCTTCTGCTTTCTACCAGCTTGCTTGTTGCCGTCTGCATGTGCTCTTCTCGTGTTCATCAGAATGGTTGCATACGTACTGAAAAGTTGCGTTGACCAAACTGCAGGAAGCAACTCAAGCTTATACGCATGCAGACTCTTTTAACAGTTGAGGTGAACGACAGACACACAGCTATAGAGTCAGGTTTGGGAGCCCATTTCAGCGCCGAACTGCTCCGAATAGACTATGGCGTTACAAATTATTTGATAGTTCAACAAGAAAGTCCACATTTGAGTTGGAGCGCAGCTGTAACGCTTGGCTCGTCCCATTGCGCAGGTTGGTTTGAAAGCCAAGTGTCTTGTTGTTTCAAAAAAGCGTCGTTGCTGTTGCCAAGACTGTTGTATAGATTGTTGTATTGTTTGTTCAAACTGTGAGATGATGAAAACTCCTACTGTAGTACCAGCGATAATCGCGACGTACGGGCCGAAATGCGCAAAATGGTCCAAAGCATGACTCACATAAAGAAAGTTTTTGAGGACTTTAGAAAAGAGTTGGCTACTGTTGTCAAAGAAAACAAGGAGATAAAAAAGAAAAACGAGCGACTGCGGCAGCAATGCCACGAAAATGAAAAACACCTCAAGGAGCTAGAAAAAAAGATGTTGCATAACGAGCAGTATTCTCGCCGTTGCAATCTGGAACTGAAAGGGGTCATCGAGACTGATTCTGAGAATGTCACGGAGTTATGGTTGCGAAGGCTGGCACCGCCATCGAGGAGACAGTGTTGCCTGAGGACATTGAAGCATGCCACCGCGTGCCGACGCGTGATGCGGAACATCGTCACATCATCGTCCAGTTTAAGAGCCCCCAGAAACGAGACCGGGTTCTGGAAAAGGTTAAAAAGAAATGCATCACTAACGGCTCCTTGGGGCTATAAGGGCAACCAGGCATGAATGCGGATGGCTCTTCCCCCTTAGATAACAGTGCTCCTGTCTTCGTTAATGAACACCTATGCCAAAGCCAGAAACGCCTACTATCCTTGGCCATTGCAAAGAAGCGAGAAACCAACTGGCGATACGTATGGACCCGAAATGGCAAAATATTGGCACGGAAATCTGATGGCCAAGATTGCATACACATCGACTCAGTAGATGACCTATCTAAAATGTCGTAGGCCATAGTACGTATCACTCACATGCATAGCTTGTACTGAATTAATGTGTCGATGTGAGCTAGTTGGTACTTCATCATGGGAACAGGTTAAGCGCCAGGCACAACTGGACAGACAGGAAAGGGGCGCACTAACAACTGAGCTTTATTCGTTCCGAAAGCGATTATAAAGGCACGAAAAACACCATGTGACACTAGTTGCACCACGTGTGGAAACGATTAGAGCTGCCGCACTCGCCTAACTAATCATCCAGATAATCCACCTCACTCGAAAGAAGGTCAACTGAAGGTTTGCTGACACATCGGTCCCCCATCTTTTTTATGACATAGGCCTCGAACACTTCCCGTTCTTCTTTTTTGCGATATGAATGCAGCACTCGGGTCCTCTCAAACGCTGGTTCACAGCCCTTTGGCTTGCAGTCAGTCTTACAGTGAAGAGCCAGATTGCTTCCTGTTCCCGTCTTCAGCGTCGCCGCACGTTCACGCAACCGGTCGTTGAGGCAGCGCCCCGTCTGTCCTACGTATACACGGCCACACTTCAAGGGGATCTGATACACTACGTTTTTTGAACACTCCACAAATGCAGTGGCATGCTTCTTGCTGCAGACAGGAGGCCTGGGTCCGCATCGGTTAACTATGCGGCCCATAGTTCCGAGTTTGCTGGGAGCGCTGAAGACCACGCGCACACCGGCACGCTCCGCATTTTTCTTTACGCGATGCGATATCCCATGTATGTATGGGATGACGGCAATCTTCTGCCTTTCCTTCTGTCCGATGTTCGACTGGCTGGCTCCTTCGTGCTGCTCATTTAAAAGCTTTCCCGCCAAACCGCAAAGCATCGATGCAGGGAAGCCCGCCTGGAACAGTCTCCCGACCTGCGAGACAAAACTCTCCTGTGCTGGTGCTGGCAGGACCTTACAAGGGCGTTCCTCGAGGCAGCGACCGCTATGCCCCGGTTGACCAACTTGGAGTGACCAGAGGTGAACGGAAGCAAGGCTTTTTTGGAGTGGGGGGACCCAGTAAACGTGGTCCTTCAAGAACGTCAGCTCCAGGTCGAGGAACCTCAGGCGACGCTCAAGTGGCAGCTCCATGGTCAGTGTGAGGCAGTCAAGCGCCCCTTCGAAAACTGCCTCAACGACCGGTTGCGTGAACGTGCGGCGACGCTGAAGACGGGAACAGGAAGCAATCTGGCTCTTCACTGTAAGACTGACTGCAAGCCAAAGGGCTGCGAACCAGCGTTTGAGAGGACCCGAGTGCTGCATTCATATCGCAAAAAAGAAGAACGGGAAGTGTTCGAGGCCTATGTCATAAAAAAGATGGGGGACCGATGTGTCAGCAAACCTTCAGTTGACCTTCTTTCGAGTGAGGTGGATTATCTGGATGATTAGTTAGGCGAGTGCGGCAGCTCTAATCGTTTCCACACGTGGTGCAACTAGTGTCACATGGTGTTTTTCGTGCCTTTATAATCGCTTTCGGAACGAATAAAGCTCAGTTGTTAGTGCGCCCCTTTCCTGTCTGTTTTACTTCCCCCAGTTGTGCCTGGCGCTTAACCTGTTCCCATGCATAGCTTGTCTCGTCGGCGTGATGTCGGCGTCTCATGACATCCTCCATCAGGAATTCGTGCAACCACGATGTATTAAGTCGTGTGCTCGTGCGAAAAAGACCACCTCTCTTATTCATCTCAACACCCGTTCATTACTAAAAAAATACGACCAATCTGTTTTCTTCCTTGAGCAGTTTTCGTTTAGATTTAACGTCACTATGCTCACGGAGACTTGGTTTAATTCCTTTAACAGGGCACCTACATTACCAGGTTACAACTGTTTCTCTGCCAACCGCACCAATTCGCGCGGTGGTGGCATCGCCATCTATATTTCTTGCGACACAGGCTTTTTTGAGGAGGTGCCCCATTTCTCTTCGGTAACCGAAGATTATGAAGCTCTTTGTGTGCAGCAACGTGACGTGCTTTTTTGTGTATTGTATCGGCCTCCTTCAGGTAACACTGAACAGTTTAAAAGCTTTGTAGATGGCCTACTTGAGTAT
The DNA here is from genome assembly GCF_048455015.1 of Haemaphysalis longicornis. NCBI lineage: Eukaryota > Metazoa > Arthropoda > Arachnida > Ixodida > Ixodidae > Haemaphysalis > Haemaphysalis longicornis. Next base: position 158,399,580 of record NW_027526361.1, read on the forward strand.
GCGTCCTACAAAAAGCTCCAGTTGTTCCTTGGCGGAGATTTTAACATCAATCTTCTTGGCGACAGCTCATGTTCAAACGACATGATTCACCGCATTGTTGCTTGTGGGTTTAAAAATGTCATCCAAACACCGACTCGTGTAACTGTCACAAGTTCCTCTATTCTCGAGTTTTTATTACTAGTTATGACACGCCTGTTACGGCAGCGGGCACGAATAACTCTGATTTAAGCGACCATTGCCCGGTGTTCCTGGCCTACTCGGAATGCGCATCACGACGTAAACTGATAGCTCCTAAGATTAGCTATCAAAGCGTCACTGATTGCGGCCTGGAAAAGTTCCGAAATGGTATACTCTTCAGCAACTGGACACCAGTTATGAACAGCACCAATGCAGACGATGCGTACAATTCTTTCATGACCATATTCACTAAGCATTACAATACTTGCTTTCCAATGAAAACTTTCAAGCCCCCAAGGCGTGTAAGAAAACCCTGGATCAGTGTTGAACTGATAAAAATGATTGAAGAAAAAAACAAACTGTATGGCTCATTCTTAGAAACACGGAACATTTCTACCCCCGTTTCCTTTAAGAAAATTCGCAACCGGGTGACCGCTGAGCTGCGCAAGGTGAAAACCATTTATTACCAGAAGCTATTTTATGAGGCTCAAACTTCGCGTCCAGACCATGTCTGGAAAATTATCAATGATGCCCTGAATGCCCACACAGTGCCAAATGATAAATTTGAAATGATTGTCAACGGCCAAGCGCTGAATAATACTGCTCCCTCCGAACACTTCAATGCTCATTACATCAGCGCCATTTTTAGTACAGTACCTCCCAGTGCTTCATTGTACTGTGTTCAGTGCAACATTCCTGATACCGCGTTCTTGCAGCCAACAGACTTTTCGGAAGTGCAACGCACTTTTGAGTCCCTCAAAAATAGCAAAAGTGTCGATGTTGACAACATACAAATACGCCTCGTCAAACATGTCCTTGACATCATCTGCTATTACCTAGTGCATATTTATAACCTTGCCCTGCAAACCGGATGCTTCCCAGCTAAAATGAAACGAGCGAAAGTGTCGGTTATATTCAAAGGAGGGGACAAGAATGATGCCGCCAACTAAAGGCCTATATCGGTCCTTCCAATTTTTTCAAAGGCTCTAAAAAAATTATTCTGTCCCGCCTGAATGCTTTCTTTCTAAAACACCAAATTTTGTCTGAATGCCAGCATGGCTTCCGGAAAGGCTGTTTGACCGAGTCCGCCCTCTTAGTACAAAAGAAATTAGTAATAAAAAACATTGAAGCTAGTAGACTAACTCTGGGAATATTTGTTGACGACAGCAAAGCTTTTGATGCACTGAATCATAATATATTACTCCAGAAATTAAATCAGTATGGAATTCGTGGGGTGCCGAATTCACTTATGCAATCTTATATCAACGGACGTGAACAATGCACGGCGATAAATGGGGTATCAGTCGTCATTTCAACAAATACGGTGCGGTGTACCACAAGGAAGTGTTTTAGGCCCCTTTTTATTTAACGTATATGTACGTGAATGATCTCATTTGTATCGATAACCGCTCACAGTTTGTTTCTGTTTCTGTCCTCAGATAACATTACCGACTAGTTCTCTGCTGCAAATGCTGTTCTAGATAAACTGCGCGAGTGGTCCAAGCAAACTGCTTAAAAATCAACACAAAAATGTCAGAAGCTATTTTGTTCACACCAAAAAATAAACGTGTATCCATTACGGAAGACCTTTATCTAGGTAATTCTAAGATCGATCTAGTAGAGCAACACAAAGTTTTGGGGGTGGTGCTTTCACGTTACATGAGCTGGGATGCACACATTCAAATGTTGACCAAACAATTATCTTCTGCTGTGGGTGTACTGTATCGGTGCCGGGACTTCTTCCCACTCAGTATCAAACTTCAAATTCACCACTGTAGTTTTAGATCACGTTTAAACTATTGCACGTTGGTTTGGGGCACTACAACAAAAAATATTACCACCCTAATGTTGTTAGAGAAGAAGGCGGTTCGCTGCATTAACACCCCACTCGAGCACTGTTTGTTCACCCCACTCGAGCAACATAAATTAATAAAGATCGATAATCTATACGATTACTGCCTGCTTTTCCAATTCCACTTTTCTGATGCTCTCAATCAGCAGTTCCTGAAACGATTATCTTGCCTAACAATCCGGACCCAGAATTACTCAACTCGCAAACCTGATATGTGGCTAGTACCATTTCCCCGAACTAATTACTTTTTCCAAGCATTGGCACATAACATTTTATCCATATTAAACACAAACAGCGTCGAATTTTCAGGGCGGAAGTTTACGCGACATGCCCTTCGTGATGCTTATGTCAATAGGTAAATGTTGTGTACAGAGTTTTATTCGCATATTTTGTCGGTCTGTTTGTTGAATGCCTTTAGTGAGTGTAAAGTACGGGAAACATTCTGTCTGCGATTGCCTGCTCCCCTTCTGTTGCAAATTCAATGCCGCTTTTACACAGATGTTTAAAAAATAGACTCGGTATGTCACACGATTGTACAAATTTTGTTGTTTTTAATTATCACTGTACGAATGCATGTCATTGAAGTTTATATTGGGCCCCCTGGCCCCGTCAAGCTGCGTCTAGCAGCTTTTATGCCAGGGTGACCTTCAACATTGTATTGTTGAAAATAAAATTTGATTTGATTGGAACACGCAAGCTTTGAATGAAGGAATTCAAATCCTTGCCCGGAACATGATGGAAGAAGTGCAGCGTGACATGAGAGTCTGCGGACCTGTTTTATTCAATTCCTGACAACACGTGGGTCAACACACGTTTTCGGCCTGCTCGTGCTAATGGGGTGATTGTTCGCTGCCCCAGCCGCTGGACTCCCAGGGGCGGCAGAGCGCCAAGGCCATTCGGGTGCTCTCCACGCACACGCTACGGCCCTAGTGGAAAGCACAGACCGCGTGCGTGGGCACTCCCCTAGAAACCCTGCTACTATGTCTCTGGTGCCACTTTGATACCGCACCACTGCTACTGGGCGCTGTTTCGTGAAAAACGCACGCGAGAGCTAACACAAACTGCACGCTACTTCCCGGTCCCCTTGGGGCTACGTGTACACCTAGGGTAGTCCCAGCACGCCGCTGCCTCGCTTGGGGGAGGCACCGCTAATGGTGCACCTCAAGCAGCGGCTTCTGCACTGCTTGCCCTGCACGGGTGGCTACGTGGTGGCTACACTGTTCTTCGCTGCTGCACAAACCTAGCTTCCTAACGAGTCGCTAATGAGTGCCGGTGACAGGAGGCGCTTTTGTAGCCGCCAGGGTGACAGCGTCACGCCACAGGAGGCGCACTTCGGAGCAGCATTGATTGATGACAACCGCAGCGCTAAAGTGCCACTGGACAGGCCTTTCGAGACGCACTCTTTGGACACCGTGCATCCAGGAGGCGAGTCTCCCAAGTCAGCTTTGTCCACCCTGCCCGGGCTGCTCCGACCAGCTGCACTGGGACGCTGCACAGACCCCAGAGGCGCAGTGTGCCTGGCAGGACCCAGAATGGAACATTTGGGGTGACAGAGAAGGCAAACGCTTCCAGATTTTGCACGGTAAAAGTAAACAAACAAGCATCCAGAACGAAGCAGCATCAGCAAACTTCATAAATACACCGGAATGTCGCCACCGTGTTCACATTTATGCGCTTGACCCTCGTTGCGGCCCGACTGTGCCCACACCGAGCCGAGCCCTCTCGAAGCGCTCCCTGCAGACTCAAGGTCACCTGCAGGAGCACGGTCACGATTCACCATTGCGGAGTTCATATTCGTAGACGACACACAACAAATCTTTAAATTAAAACGAAAAATACTCGATTCAGAGTCACTGGATAAAGTAAAAGGCAACACAACCTAATTCTACTGACGAAACAAGCACACATCACAGCATCATGTGGATCTAGATGTTCAATACAATTCTGAAGAGTGGAATCATCTAACACGCAAGAACCAGAAAACCTTATCAATATCTTAACAGAGAGTAATTGGTGACATGCACGACACCAACTTGGCCTGTGCAGCATGCCATATGAACATAGCGCACATTGCATCTTTCTTTTTACCTGCCAGATCCACAAAAATGTGATTTAAAGCCAACACTTGGCAAACTGGTCACTGAATGGAGTAACATGTCCCCGTGTTCTAAGACCTCGTTGCCATGGAATGCGTTTAGTTGGCCACTACTGTAACCCCGCTGGCACACGCCTTTTTACCACCCACTAGTGCTCCCACTTTTTTGGCAAAACAAAGACACCTTGAGAAAAACTTTGAAAAACGTGACCCCATGTGACCAGTGCAGTTGTGTTTGCAAATCTGCACGCAGAAGAAAAGAGAACAAACGCACACGCGTGTGCTGACTAGACCCCCTCGCGGGGGGGCTGCAACCGAACACGGGCTCAGCTGCACTTGTACGGAACTGGCCCCGGGGGAGGAGCCCTGCTACGAGTGCACGAAGGAAGGCCCCTGGACCAGCAGTGGCCCACCACGCTGGGCATCCCAAGGTGTCCTGCCGCCAGCAGTCATCACAAAGTGGCACTGCCACCACCTGCCACAGACCAGCAGCACACAGTGCACGAGCAACTGCCGATTCGTCCTTGCTCGGTCCGAAGGACACCTCCGGCTACCTGGCTGCCTCCACCAGGTTGCCCCCCGTTCTCCGGGGGGCTGCAGCAAGCCCAATACTGGCTGCAGCTGCTCAGTCGTAGGCCTCGCGGCAATTGCAGGCACGATTTATCAAACCAACGGAAAAATGAAGGAAACAGCCTTGAGCGGACTAGTGAAAGTAGGATAGTCACAACATAATCCGTTGCATTTGTGTGCATAACTGCATAAAGCAGATCTCCCAGAGTGCGCTACCCTTCGTAAAAACAATGTGCTTTGCAAGGGCTGGAGCTTGCGGGCTTAGGAGGAGGAAAGAAACTTGCAGCAGTGAATGATGTCGGCACTAAATGAGCAACGGAACAACGCATCACTGCTGACCTCGGCGTCAAGCGGCTTGACCTGGCAGGACACGCAGAAGGAGCGCTTCTGGCCTGCTCTGCGACACCGGTGCAGGCAAAGAGAGCAGCCGCTGCCCTGAGGAAAAACTGCTCACTCGGCCAGCCATGAAACAAGCCGGCCGGCACGAGTCGACCTCCCAGACAGTTGCATAGTGGACGCAGGGTGCGTGCTGGCGAGCGACACAGAAGCGTGCTGTGGGGACTTCTGGCAGTGGCCGTAACCGGGGACAGTCCGTCCGGCAGTCCACCGGAGCTGCATCTGGTCTCCTGCAACACGGCTGCTGCAACTTAGGGGCACCAGGGACCCATTGTGCCGAGAAACCAGCGGCTCCTTCCAGAGAAGGAGGCCAGGTGCATAGCAAAACAGTGGAAACAAGGAGCCAAGCGCATCTGCGGGGATCTGCACGAAACAAAGGTGTCCAATGAACTGAGATGAAACGGTGAACTGAAGCTGAAGGTTTCCCGCACAACAGCCACGCGCGTGCACCAAGTTCAGAGCGTGTCCATCTGCTCCAGGCTAGGATCCCAGGAGGCGTGGTGGCCCGCCATGGCGAGGTGGTCGCCGGCGGCACCGTACAGGTGACTAGACGGGTTGGCGGCGCGGCCGCTGGCCTCCCAGGCACGGCCTGTCCACGGGCAGGGCACGTCGCCCAGGGAGCCGCCGCCGCAGGCCGCCAGCGGGGGCGGCCGCCAGGGGGGCCGGGCCCAGCGCGGCCGCCGCTGGAGGGGCTTGCTCTGGCTCCACAGGGTCAGGGGAAGCACCTCGGGAGGGGCCGGGGGCAGCCGCCGGTCACTGCCAAACAGCTCGTCGTGCCGGGGGCCGCTCCCGAGCAGCGCCGCCGTGGCCGTCGCTGCGGCGGAGGCCCCGGCGGGCCCCGGGGGCGAGGCCACCAGGCCGTCGGACGCGCGCCGGCCCTCGCGGAAGTCGCCCGCCGACCGGTGCGGCCCGTCGGCTCCCAGCACGCGGCACGGCTCGAGGCCCGCGGCGGCCGGCGGAGGGGGCGGCGGGGCATCGGACAGGCTCAGCATTTGGGTGAGGCTGCAGAGCGGCGGGCTGTCGCTGTGCTCGGGCCGCACGGGCAGGGCCTGCTCCAGGTCCTCCTCGACGCCCTCGTCGATGGAGCCCGTGGCCGGCGGCGCGGCGCGGTGGGGCCAGCCCTTGAGCAGGGGCCCGGCCGGCACGCGGCACGTGGCCAGGTTGCCGTCCGTCGTCTGGCAGAAGGCGTGGCCCCGCACGCTGTCGATGGTCGGGTGGGCGGCCAGCGCGGCCTGCAGGTGCAGCAGGGCGCCGGGCGGCTCGTGCCGCAGCGCCTGCTCCGCCACCGTGCTGGGCCGCCGGCTCGGCTCGGCCACGGCCAGCCGCCGCGCACGCTCCAGCAGCAGGAAGTAGATGGCCGCGTGGTGGTCGAAGCGCTCCTGCACCAGCGACTGCATTGCCCACCCAGTCAGCTGTGTTGACACCACACTTCCCCACCTCGACAAAGTCTTCCTGGAAGCGACTAAAAAATGTGCTATTCAGCACAAAACGTATACCAAGTTAAGTATCTTGGGGTCACATCCACTCCAACATTAGATTGGGCCAGTTACGTAGGCACAATTACAGCCAAGGTGGTGCAAAAAAAATTTCAACGACAGCCACAAACACTCAAGGAGACTTTGCATCTTGCAAATGTATGCCCAATTCTAGAGTACAGTTCTGTTGCTTGGGGCACTTTCACTAATGTACTGAAGGAAAAGATAGAGAGGGTGCAAAAAAATTCTGCAGAAATTCAGAGAATTATCTACTGATGTGTAGCATTCTTATGCCACTTGTCCTAAGTGTGAGGTTATTCCAGCCAAATATTTTTGTTTTTCGAAATCCTGCCTGACCAATTATCTCCATTTACGCTATTATAACAATTACGTTTGGAACTTTCGCAAAAACTGCATTAATGTGGTAACGCCAGGCTTTTACGTTGTGCCATTTTCCGTAATTTTCAAATATTTTTATTATTTCTTCGTTTTTCAAAACTTCGCCCCACAAATTACCCCCATCTACGGTATCATAACGATTACATTTGGAACTTTCACAAAAACTGCAGTATTGTGGGAATGCTGGGCTTTACACGTTTCGCCATTGTCCGTGAATTTCGTTTGACCAACTGTCTTAATTTACATTATTGTAACGATTACAGGCGGAACTTCGTAAAATCTGCATTATTGTGGAAATGCCGTGCGTTATAAGTTTTGCCATCTACCGTAATATCTTAATATTTTTTATTTCTTGGTTTTCCGAAATTTTGTCTGACTAATTATCTCCATGTACGGTATTATAACGATTACATACGGAACTGCCTCGAAATCTGCATTATTGTGGAAATGCAGGACGTTACACGGTTCGCCACTTTTTATTGTTATTTTACATATTTTTACTTTTTAGTTTTTCGAAATTTCGTTCGACGAATTATCTCCATTCGTGCTATTATAACAATTACAGGTGGAACTTTCGCAAAATCTGCATTATTGTGGAAATCCCATGCGTTATACGTTTTACCACCTTCAGTAATTTCTTAATATTTTTATTTTTTGGTTTTTCGAAATTTCGTCCAACCAGTTATCTCAGTGTACAGTATTATAACAATTACATTTGGAACTTTTGCAAAATCTGCATTGAAGGGCATTGCACGGTTCGCCATTTTACGTAATTATTCTACATGTTTTAACATTTTCTTTGCTTTTTCAAAATTTCCTCCGGCCAATTGTCTCCCTTTACGCCATTATAACGATTACAGGTAGAACTTTAACAAAATCTGCAATATTGTGGAAATTCCATGCGTTGTGCGCTTCGCCCTCTTCCGAAACTTTTCAATATTTTTGTTTTTCAATATTTTGTGCGGCCAGTCATCTCCATTTACGGCATTACAGAGATCACAAGTTGGACTTCCGCGAGATCTGCATTTTTGTGGAAATGCAGGGTGCTACACTGTCCTGGCTGTGGGGGCACTCGGCAAAGAATGCTACGCCTTAAAATGACTGCGGGGTTTGTAGCAGGTAATGAGCACTTCGAAATAAGGCATTCGGAAATTACACAAGCAATGGGTGGGATGTGCAAGCTGTAAACTTCTTCACCACATTTGTCACCATCAAACTGGAATAGATAAAGAGCACCACCAGATCACAGCTATAAAATTAGTATAAATGCTTTCTTTTTTTTTTCGCAGCTAGTCATCCAAATGTATTTAAATACTTTTTTTTCCCGCAGCTCCATACGTAGGGGACAACGCTTAACGATTGGAGTGAATGGCACCTCCACGCTGTATAAAGGTGATGGGTGTGCATTAAAGAGGGATTTTGGCGAACTGTGCATCGTAATGCCATTCGCCCAGCGGTTGGCGACGGCTGGCAGTGTCACACCACCGAGGCGTTATCAATGAGTGGAATGACCGAGACGTTCCAATGTTGTCCAATTCCAATTTTCCTACTGCCATTGAGCACATTTATCGTGTTGTATTCAGGGTGCATTTTGAAATTTCTTTTGGTTGTTTTTTGGGTTATGCACGATTGCTGCTATTGTTGTGCGTTTTTACACTCTTGTCTAGTAAATGCTTCGATTTCTCTTGTTAGCACTTATGTACGACTTTTGTTCCTGCGCTATTTCTTTTTCCCTACAACAGTGGGCAATGTAATCAATAAACAGCCAGAAAAAAAAAAACTGGCTCTCACTGGCACTGCCCCCGAGGACACAGCTTTGCCGAGGTTGACCCCTCACACTCCAAGTGCAAGTGGCAAGCATTTCTGAAAGACTGGTGTTCTCGGTTTACATTATGCAACCGCCACAAAAAACTCGAAATAGAATTTACACCAGAGATGGTCATCAGGGATGCTTAGCGAGCATCAACATTTGTCTTCACAGTATTGTCTTCACAATATTCCTTGCGCAAGACATAATAACGGCTGCTTGCACAAGCTGAACCGAGGCGGCGCACTCGGGCCTGGTCCGCTCTGGCCCAGGGCCTCAACACTGGTGCTAGAGCCAGCAGCCTGATGCAGAGCGGGGGATGCTTCAGAGGAATGGTGCCGGATGGATGGCTCCACGGGCGTCTGGCCAACTTGCACTGGGGCCGGCCATTCAAAGACAGCCTTCACCACGCACAGGGCGGGAGAAACTGCAAACCTTGGTTCCTGCAGCCCCTAGCACAAAGCTGTCCTCAACCACAGCGTCAAAGTGTCACCAAAGAAGCTGGCCCCTAAAGGTGTGAAGCACAAACTGCAAAAAGTTGAGGCCTGAAAGAGAAAAACTTGATTCGAAGGCTCCCGTTGAGTGTTTTCGTGCCTGCGGCATGCGCCACTGTGCCCGAGGTTGCCCACAGGACGGAACAGGTGGCGCCTTCCTTCCTCTGCTTCTTCAATGCGCATCTCAAACTGGCACAACGTGCCCGCCATGCAGAAGAGCCGGGTTCGGCGCCTGCCTACACGCGCCGCCTGCCCGACGCCCATCGGCGTACGCACCTGCTGGGTGCGGCCGGGGTCGATGCCGAGGCTCTGCATGAGGCGCAGCACCCCGTCGTCGAGCAGGCCGCGCCGAGCGGCCTCGCGGTCCGAGCTGAGGGCGGGCGTGGCCAGCGGGTGCATGCCGGCCGGCTGCAGCCACCGGTGCCGCTTGACCTGCTCCACCGTCAGCCGCCGGCTCGGCTCCAGCACCAGCATCTTGCGGATCAGGTGCTCGCACTCTGCGCCAAATTGCATCCTCACGTTTCGCGATGCGTGCCAGGGACAGGCCCCACACCGAAGTTAGCAGGGGCCGCCGCTGCAGTCGAGTCCTTTGTTGTAACGATACTGCACGTGCCAGGGAACAACTATGGCACCGTCCACTTTTGTACACTTCCGAGGTGAAATAAACTGCTCACTGCAATGCTCCAGTGCCACGATATTGGATGCAACGATTGAGTCGGTTGCAGAGCGCACCGAAAATTCAAGCTGCCACCCGCTCTCCTCCACGCATCCCTTCCACCCCACAGAATTTTGAAGGTACGTTGCGCTTGCCGTGAACGCAAAGACTTGCACAGGAAAAAAACATAGACTTTCACGAGACTTTCACTTTTCCGCCGTCTTCTTGTGAAAGTCTACGTTTTTTCCCCATGCAAGTGTTTGTGTTCACAGCAAGCGCAACGTACCTTCAAAATCGAGTTACACCAACTAGCCCGACATCAAGCTTTACTGAACCCCAGAGAAAACGAGTTGACTGCGCCAGAAAGTGCAAGGGGGAGGAGAGCAGCTTTCCTTCTGAACCCCCCTCCCGGCACCGCCACTCTGGCATCGTCCCCGTGCCCGTTCACTCGTTTACTCGTTGTGTCACGTGCGCCCCGCTTTCAAAGTTGAATTTGACTGGGTGCCTCTTCAACTGCCTCCGTTTTTCCTCGGAAGAGCCGGGAACATATCGTAGAGGAGCTTGAGGCAAAGCCTAAGAAAACCTTTACAGCAGCCGCTCCAACGTAATCTACACAGACGCAGCCCAGATAACCAAACTGTGACAACCCTGGACGCTGAAGCGCTTGCCCTCGCCCACAGCACGTCCAAGGCTCCGGTCGGGACAGGTGGCCCCCGCCACTTCTGAAACAACACCCACTGTGCGCACTGACGGGCAGCACGTTTGCTCATCGGCAGGCTCAAGACCTCTCTCACCGAGCCGCTCAGACCGGGGGTGCCTCCTCTCGCCCGCGAGGAAATCGCGCAATACTATTGAACCACGAGACAGCCCTGCCCCAGTCGTCGCGCATCTTTGACCAGAAGCCAAGAAATCACACTCAGACAAACTCAAGGACGCACTTGTCCCCACCTTCCTACACAACACGCGGTTGTGTGCAAATCCTGCCAGGAAACTGGAACTCTGGCACCCAAAAGGCTTGGCTGTTCAGCTGTCGACCTGAGGACCAGCCCATGGGCTCCAGGACTGAGGAACGACTCTCATATTATGGTGTAATAAAGCTCTCTCTCTCTGCTCGGAAGGGGCGTCAGGGGCAATGTTTGGGAAACGTCCGAGCGCCTTGTAGAGACGCGCCCGGGTAGCGCGGTGCCGCTAGCCGGGCCGAATGTGGGCTTGAAGCCTGCGAAGAATGACCCAACAACGCACAGTTCACGAACAGCAAAAGAACCCCCGTTTAATGCCCACCAATGCCTTTATACAGAGTGGGGGCAGGCCATGATTAATTGCCATAAGTTCAGTGCAGAAGAGTAGCAGGTATGCCTCATTGCCCGTTTTCCTCGTCATATAGCTTATCTGAGTGAAGTTTACGATAAAAGTGGTGCTGGTGTTATTCTAACGAGCCAATCTTTAGAACTGCCTTACATGCACTTTCCAAGCGTGCAGATTTCAAAACGGCACAATGGGCGTATGGAAAAACCTTGGTGCCATCTGCTGTGTTGGAGGTGAGCACACTATCTAGTTTAGAAGGACTTGTTGTTGGGCGAGTTGGTGCATTTTCTCGCTAAGGAAGACGCTACACAGAGAGAGGTACACGCCTGTCTTTGTGTACCTCTCTCTGCGTAGCGTCTTCCTTAGCGCTGTTTACCCCTTCTGAGAGTACACTGTCGTTTTTTGTACATTCCATATTGCACTATGCAGGTGGCAATTTTTAAAACCAGCTGTGAAAAACGAAACAGCACGGTAGTCGCGGATCAAGATCCCCAGGAGCGCCATGATCAACTCCATGGCTGCACCTCTGGTGGATTAACCGTTTGGTGTCTTTGACCGTTGCTGAATAACGGTCAAGGACAGCCGTGCAGGACAGAGGGAGGTCTGGTCGCCCCCCTCGGTGCTGCTTTGGGGGACACTGCCCGCATGATGGGGCATTGGCGGAACTTGGTTCTGAGAGGGCTAATCAAAGGCACCAGCGTTGAACAGCAGTTGCTTCTTGGCTTGGCATTCTGTGTGGCCACTTTGGGTGCTTTGCAGATCGCACAAATGTTTCACAAGTGTTGTTATCTCATCTGTAGCGTGTAAACGCCATACAGGGGTGAGGCAGCCGACTCAGATTTGGGAGCAGTTTCTGGAGCAGCGAAATCTCAATTTTGGAGTAGAAGAACGCCATTTATAATGTCACCTTAGAAGCATAAAAAATCAAATTTTTGGCACCTCAGGGGGAAAAGTGCACTTTTTGATCGGTTTTCAACGTACGTAACACTGAAACAGCCTTTCAATAAAGTTTTTTCTACCAGAGTATCACAAGGTACGAACTGCACTTCCTTTTTACAAACCATTTTTAAATTGTTTGGCTATATGCACAGATGGAGCGCCGTTCAAGATATCGAATTGAAAAACTAAGCAATCGTAAGGCATTTTTATTATCACATGAATGCGGAAATTGTTATTTTTGTGATCCCAGACTCAGCGCGGATCCAGGTTTTTTCTGAGGGGAGGGTCAGCTCCTATTAGTGATGATGGTGATGGTGATGGGGAAGAGGTGAATAATAGCCTTTTTTATTCGCCAAAATTTTGGATGACCAAAAACACAAGAAAAAGAAACAAAACATCAACTAGACTTCTGCTTCAGACTTCGGGGGGTATAAATTCCGAAATAAAAGGGCCCTGGAATGGAACCACTGCGAAGGCTATAGTTATCGCCAGCACGGAGCGGCACTGCGTGATTTTCTCGTCGCACCAGATACGCCTTCCGTTTCTCCTTTGTTTTTGTGGCTTTTTTCTTTAGTTTCCATCGAAAAGCGTTCATTGCTGCAACTGAAGGAAAACCGGCCAACAGCCGCTACGTGGCCCTAGTGACGTACCGTCGCAGAACATCCAGACCGGGAAAGAGAGAAAAATCTTTTGAGCGAGTTTACACGTTATCTTACAAGGCACAGAGCAGTAATTTTTGGCTGAGGTACTTTGCGACCCCCTAATCTAAGCACTGGGTGTCTTGGGTGACTACGTTCTGCAAGCATTTAAGATTTCAAAAAGGTTAAAAAAAAGCGCTGCCGGGTCCCTTTAAGGGCGCCTCAGGACATCCGAACCCCTCGTGTGGATCCGCCAATGCCCAGACTCGGCTTTGTGCACAAGCGTCGAGCCACGGCAAAAGTTGCGCTAAGCGAGGTGGCAGTTGTCGCACCCCACTGGCCCCTCATTTCAATCCCCAAGGTGCACGTTCACAACGATCAAAATTCGAGTAACGTTGGTATGTTTAGCCGCCCCGGCATTAAATTTCACTTCAGATAGATGAACCATTATTTCTAGAGTGAAATAATGGTTGTGAACAAGGCTCCCGTGCGGGAGCCTTGTTGTGAAATGATTGTGAACAAGGCTCCCCCCGTGCGGGAGCCAAAACGTCTTTTAAGTTTTTCTTTATCGTTACTTGGTCGGTGCCCTCTTTCTCTCTCAAGTGAAATAACAGCCCGTCCCGCTACTTCTGCAGCGTCGATCGTCCCATTGCCGCCGCTCGCAAGCTCTCTGACAAAGGCAGCAATAATGCAGCATTTTATGAGCCCGAAATTTCACTTCAGCACGCGCCGCGCCTCACACTCAAGGCCGAAACATGGCGAATTTGCGGGCACCACGTTGTTTTTGATGAACTCCCGTCTTTCTGAGTCGCGAAACTTCCCGCAACAGATCCAACGACTCAATGTAAACCCAGCCACCCCCATAACCAAAACTGCAGTAGAAATTGGCAAAGAGCACTCTGCCTGAACCACGAGCATCTGCTTCGCCCTGCGGCCACGTTTTCACATCTTCACCACACCAAATCTGCCCAGTAATGTCGTTCCGGAGATACAGCGCTTCAAAAATTGCCGGTTTTTCATCAACCTGCACAAGTAGTTTGACGCCTTAGTACACATAAGTATTTTTTCTACAGGGCTTTGCAATGGTTTTAGACGGAAAAACTTTAAAAACACACAGAATATAACATGTGCAACCCGACGTAGTGACTTTCGAAAAAAAACTATCCTCTGGACAATTTTATGCAGGTTTCTTATTGAATGATCAATCAATTAAACCTTTACAAACAGCATCACCTTAGAAGTGTGGGAAAATTACGCTGCCAGTAAGCATTTCTCCCCACTGAAACTGACGGACCGCTAAAATCCTCGGCTCTCAGACTGTTTTGGAGCAGTTTTGTTGCAGCTTTGGAGCTTTTGGAGCAGCCTGGTGGAGGAAAACAAATTTGTGTCAAATGTGCACAATATGCGCAGCTGCCTCACACAGGGCTTGTTCTGACATTTCCCCAGAGGAGAGACCCAGGTGCACTGCTTAACAGTGTGCACAACTGGAAGGCTGCAAGTTGTTTTTTTTTTTTATAGCTGGAAAACCACTAGAGCTAGGACTCATAATTTTGCTCATACATATAAAATTTTGTATGATGATGATGATGATGATTCCTATTGGTTTCCCCTTTGAAGCGGGGTGATGACATGTCATCTTACCTAAAAGGACTAATACAACCATGTTTTACACTCTTGGTTTAATACTAGCGCTGCTTAGGGCATGCACTAAAGCTTATTAGGCCCGAAATACTTTCTTTTCCCTGTTACAGGTGGTAGCTGTTCTAGGCAATATTCCCCTCTCTGCTTTTCGTCCACCAGCATTCTAATCTTCTTTTCGTCCCCTCGACAGCCTTGAAGTTAACTTCCTCTCTGATACCCTTAAATCCTAGGGCTTCTGGAAGCCCAATATTCCCTTCATGTAGATTTGGATGGATACCCTCGCATTCTAACACTGTGTGCCGCATAGTTTGTTTCTTTTCCGCAGACCCCATCATTTTGTGAATACTTCCAAAGAAAGGTATATTCCAAAATATGTTACTTTTCTTTTCCTATATTATGACCATATCTTTGACATTTTTCTTGAAACTTGCTAAACATTTTCTTTGGCACATTAGATTGTGCATTTTGCCCTTACTTTGGCACAAAATTTATCTAATTCAAAAGCCAATCTATTAAGCTTTATGTTCATCCTCATCGGCAGGACGAACCCCCTGACCTCCAAGGGCGCCTTTCCTGCGCTGCTCGACGCCCGAAGTTCTCCACTCCATCCCTCCATCGGGACAAGGGCTTCCAGACCCCTCCCTCGGTATCCACTCTTGCTGCGTTCCAATTCGCGGACAGCTTCGTAGACAGCCTACGAAGCAGTCTAACTAGACGTCTAAAGGAATAAAATTGGAACGGCGCCGCGGTCGCAAACGCAACACCAGCGCAGACGACAGCGTCGTAGCATACATGTTGAGTTGCGCAATCCGCAAGTTTCGTAACTAAGATTAGCGTTGTTATTACAAACGTTACGTAATTTAAAAATTATACAAAGTCATCTTCATCACTAGTAAATTATACTAAATATTTCAATAAAAGAACAAGTGCTTTTCTTTCAACATTAATACTCAAAAAGGTGGCGCTGGCGTCACTTATTAGTTTAGACAGGAAGGTAGCCTGCATCGTTGCTGACTTCGATGCTGTCTCCTCGAAGCAGTCTTCCTTGACTACTTCGTTCGAATTGGAACGGGGCTTAACATGGCGTGCTGTCCGCGAAGACGGCAACGAAGCTGTCTAAACGGTAAATTGGAACGCACCCTCTGTCACACTAGCTGTCCATCTGTTCGTTTCACTACAGGGCCGGCCCAAGTCCATTTATTTTTCTTTGTTTGAACTATGTTATTGTCCACTCCAGGTAGCTCGTTTCTTGACTCCGAGTGCTATTCCCAACGTTATTCGTTCCATGAAACCAAAGTGTGGTTTTTAGTTGTTTAGTAAGGTGCCAAGTTTCAGCTCCGTGTCATCACCAGCACTATGCACTGGCTGTAGTGTATATTTTTAAGCCCCGAAAATTTGCATAGAAATTTTTTTTATTAGAATGCACACAAAAAAGTTTCAGTGTTTCGAAAAGATGCAAGTACACCCGCCCAATTTTTCACCAATATCAAGGGAGCGTCGACCATTCGGTCGATCAGCGCCACGTGATGGAGTGATGTGGCAAACTCGCGAGAGCAGCCGCATGCGCTCTAAGCAAAGGCCGCTGCTGCCATCGGCTGCTAGGCTGTTCCAAGAACAGACGGCCACCCCCGATTTTTGTTATTCGCTTATCACACTGCCTGCCATACTTGAAAATTTTCTTCAAGACCAGGCATGTGGCGCCAACTGAAAACTGAGTAATCAGGATTGCCGAACGAACCTTCCGCTGAACGAACTTTGCGTTTGGCAACGCTGATTACTCTGTTTTCAGTTCGCGCCACGTGCCTGGTCTTGAAGAAAAAATTTCGAGTATGGAAGGCAGTGTGATAAGCGATTAACAAAAATCGGGGGGGGGGGGCCGTCTGCTCTTAGAACAGCCTAGCAGGCGACGGCAGCAGCGACCTTTGCTTAGTGCGCATGCGGCTATTCTCGCCGAGTTTGCCGCATCACTCCATCACGCGGCGCCGATCGACTGAAGGATAGACGCTCCCGTGATATTGGTGAAAAATTGGGCGGGTGTACAGTCGGCTCTCATTGGAAGTGGCAGAGTGCTACTTCCCATTAAGCGGACATTGCAGTTAAGTGACTGCGTTACCGAGAGTCACACCGGAGTAAAGGATATCGTAGCTCAAACAGAGAAAAAGAAACGGCCTCGGGCTGGCTATGCGGCGAGATGCACCGACGACTGGGGTGGCAGAGTGGACACCAAGGGGTGGGTCTCGAAGAAGGGGAAGGCCATTAGCCCGATGGAGGGATGATGAAATGAGGCATTTCGCAGGCAAACTGTGCACTGTGGAGGAGCACAGGAAAGGCGCGGTTGGAGGCCTCCGTCCTGCAGTGGACCTGGGCAGGCTGATGATGATGATGATGGTGGTGGAGGAAGTGACGCTCTTTACATGCAATTCAATGGAAGAAATGGCTCACCCATTACATTACACCCATTATATTGATTAGCTGCAAGTTATTTTGAATAAAACTGTCACTTCTCGATAAAATGCCACATTTTAAGCACCAAACCAGCGCTGTGCTCTGCGCCACCGCAACTGAGGCAATGCACAATCAACAAGGTGGCCGTTCAGCTGGCGTGGTGGACGCCCCGGGCTATCTTGGTGGAATACAGAAGCGCTCAAAAAACAAGGACGAAGGAAGACGTAGACAGCACAGCGCTTCCTTCGTGCTTGTTTTTTGAGCGCTTCTGTTTTCCACCAAAATGAACACATACCAACTAGCCCAACTTTCCGTTCTTCTGCTAACAGGGCACACAGCAGCTTGTACGCTCCCCATTGGTGACCATGCTCAGAAAAATCATGAAGGGAGACGTGTTGCGCACTGATAACTGATAACAATGCTGCTCTTTGTGTAACTGGGAATTCCGTTTCTTAGGAATCAGATGTCTCTTGCGGTCCTGTGGACCAGAGTAGACTGTAGTTTCTAGACGATAAACCGCTCAAGCTAGAGCTAATTTTTACTGAGGGTATTGCAAGTACCGTATAAACCGGTATATAGGTCGAGTTTTTTCCCAAACAAATTGCCCCTCGTCTCATATAGCAGTCTGGCAACAATGTGCAAGCGTTGTCCGTCGCCATCGCCCCTGCCCCCAGTTTGCAGCACAGCGAGGAGTGCTGCAGACTTTGCTACAGCGTCTCGGGCTGCCCAACCAGCGCCTGCAAGGCCTCCTCTTCCCGACGGGCCCCGACGTGTTCCGCCACCTCCTGGGCTACCTTGAGGCCGCCGGACTGGCCAAGCGGCTGTAGATGGCCGACTGCTGTCCGCACCGTTGCTGCTGCTGCTGCTGCTGCTGCTTAGCTTAGCTTTTCTTTTTCTACCTTCCCTCTCTCTTTCACCACCCCCTTTCTCCTCTCTAATCCTTCATCCCCCTCCCGCCGCACTGGGTTGTATGCAGGCGAGCCCCCAGATGGGCTCAGTAATATCCCCAGTGCATTTCCTTTCCTTTTCCATACCGAATCACTCAGTAGTAGCAGTCACCCTTTGTGTCGGACTGCCCTCTCTCACTATCAAGCCTTTTCTCTTTTCTCTAGTTTCTCGTCTTTTTCTCGTGCATTTCTGTACGAGTCTGCTCCGAGATGAGCGGCGGAAGTCAACGCCAGTTCACCGCTGCGCTGAAGCTGAAGGCGATCGAGTCGCCGAGCAGAATGGGAATATGGCAGTGCCACTGGCGTTCCGGACAGAAGTGTGTGGCACTGGTGGAGCCAGAAAGCAAAGCTGTGCCCGTGCAACCCCCGGAACAAATCGTTCCGTGGACATCAAGTGGTGCACCCCGTGTTGGAGAACAAAGTGGCAGACTTCGGCAGGGAACTTCGCTCACGATCGCTGCCGGTTACAGCAGAGGCCACCCGCGGACCGGCCCCGCGAACTGTGCACCGAGTGGATAGCTGGCGACAACGAAACGAAAAGACATCTACGGGCCGGCTGCGAAGACCATCCCTCGCGACTGTGTCAAGCTGGGTGTCCTTCTCTTGGCAGTCGCTGCCCGACGGCACTGAAGATGACAGTGAGAAGCAGTCATCCTCGGACGACTCTGACAGCTCGGACAAGTGACTTCGGCAGGCATAGTGGGTGGCATTAACGGATGGGTGTCGAAAAATGGACATTGCGTGTGTGCTTCTGTGCCGTATTTACTCGCGTAATCCTCGCACTCGCGTAATCCTCGCACCCCTAATGTGAGCCACCAAAACTTGGATTTTTTGGTTCCTCGCATAATCCTCGCACCCCCAACTTTGCAGCGGCGAAAGTTGCCTGCTCGCGAAACCCGCATGGTGCACGCGCTCTCGAATGCGCGCCCTCCCCCGCCGCCTCTCCGTTCGGCAGAGAGCGCTGTATATCCAAGGCCATCCAGGCGCCCTAACAACCCTAGCAGCGTGTTAGGGCGCCGGTTAAACAGGCGCCCTAACACGGTGCTCACACTGTTTTTGAGCCGTTTCGCGTGCGCGCAACTAGACGGCGTTCGCACAGCCCGCTGTCGTGTCGTCGTCGTGGTCCCGCATGGTCCCGTCACTCGCGTCAACGGTGGATAGCTCGCTGCCATTTTGAGAACTTTTTGATCTCTTTGTTTTGTGCTTGGTGCCGCTTTCAAATTGAAAGCGATAGAGTACGCGATCGAACACGGCAACCGCGCCGCAGGCAGGCACTTCGGCGTCACCGACTTCAATGTGCGTTACTGCAGGGGTAGGGCACGCACATGACGACTACGAGATAGGGCGCGCGCCAGAAAGCAAAGGCGGCAATTTCATGATCGCTGATCGACGAGAGACTGTTTACGTTGTAAATAATAAAATAAAAAGAAATAGCTGCTGTTGGCAACACTGAGCTTACATATACAAAAAACGGCCGCTACATTTAGCGGGATTGGCAGGAGGCAGATTGGCAACACTGTGCACCGGGGTTTTTTTTTTTCCCGCATAATTCTCGCACCCCTAACTTAGCATTGACTTTTCCGAAAAAAAAGTGCGAGGATTATGCGAGTAAATACGGTACGGGCCGGCTGCGAAGACCATCCCTCGCGACTGTGTCAAGCTGGGTGTCCTTCTCTTGGCAGTCGCTGCCCGACGGCACTGAAGATGACAGTGAGAAGCAGTCATCCTCGGATGACTCTGACAGCTCGGACAAGTGACTTCGGCAGGCATAGTGGGTGGCATTAACGGATGGGTGTCGAAAAATGGACATTGCGTGTGTGCTTCTGTGCTGAATTATTTTTTTTTGCCAACTTTTCCTACCTCAAGGTAGGGGGTCAACCTATATTCCGGTTTATATGGTACATGTAAGGAACTCTGTACAGTTTAAAAAGTTTATAATTCTTTTATAATATTCAGATGTGCATATCAGGCATTTTTTTCTGAAGTTTCCCAAAAATTTTGTTTGGCAAGCACCCATAGCTTGTTCTGTAAGCTTACAATCCCGTTTAACCTGTCTAATTTGGTTTGGATTTCATCAGCCTCAGCCAATCGTAGCAAACTGCCCATCATAAATCACAGGTACAGTGTGGAAAAGTAGCTGGGACGCATGGCCATTCTATGTTTTCCTCATTATACAGCTTAATTGAGCGAAGTCTGCGTTAAAAGTGGCCTCAGTGCTATCCTAACAACACCATCTTTCGAATGAACCAAACCTGCATTTTGTCTCCGTGGCCCCTCTAAAACGGCCAGCGTTTGAAATGGGAACTTGAGTGTATCGACACCTGGCTGTTGGTGCTCTACAAGCCTGCTGCAGGAAGAGGTAACACAGGCGCATTCTCCCTCGGCTTTCTGGCCCCGGTGTTTGGGGAGGGCAGCCAAAGCAGCCCCAATGCGGGGAGCGAATGCCCCACTCACCGGTGGACATGAAGAAGGGGATGCGGAAGCGGCCCGAGAGGACGCGGCTGCGCAGCACCTGCAGGCTGCTGCCGTCGAAAGGCAGGGCCCCGCACACCAGCACGTACAGCACCACCCCCAGGCTCTGCACACGACACCGTGCGGCCCCGTCAGGCTGGCTGGGCCTCCACCACAAGCACTGGCCAACTGCGAGCACTCTGCTGCCCCGGTCACCTCGCCTTCCGTGCCATCCACTTCTTGAACATCATTGGTGGGATCCCAAGCCAAGCTCTGGCCACCCAGCCAGACCCAGAACCAGAACACAGAGTTGTTCACGTGCCCATACTGCCAATGCATCGCAAGCAAAGCAAAAAATGACTACTGTCCTTAAAGGAATCAATGAAGTTATGTTTTCAGCTTTTGTTCAACGAGCAGTGATGCATTACTTGCTGAGAAATAAGCAAACAAGGCTGGCAGTTGTTTCACCCGCTTCCCTTTCATTTTTTCGTGACGTGGCCATTGCGATACAAACCAGGAGCAAAGCACTGGCAGCTCAGGTGCAGTCTAGAGCGTAAACGCTGGCCTTTATGTCTCCGCTCGTTTCTCTGGCAGAGCATCGACGTCCCTGACTCTTCACTGACGGAATCGGAAACCCTTTTAGAGGCTCAAGCGGCCGGCGTGCCCGCCTACTCCGGATTCCCGGACCCCACCCAGCCGGCGGCAGCAAGGCCTCTTTTGAAGCAACAAGCACCGTTTCGAATATCTAGTGCAGTGCCACAAGGGCTGGTGCCACAAGTGCGGGGAGTAGCGGTGATGATGCCTGCCTGCTGACTCAACGTGTGCCGTACGAGAGCAGAGAAAGGGACGTGTGGCACGTAGATGTGTACGCATTTGTTATGAGTGTTTCTGTGTATGAAAACTCCTTGAGTGCGGAGATGTTGAGGAAAATCCTGGACCAGCAGTGGAAGAGATGTTTCAAACTATTATTAAAGGACAGCAAGCTATCGGTTCTGACATCGCTGATATTAAATCTCGACTGGGTAAGACAGATTCAGCCAATAAAGCTTTTTGTGAGCGATTAGTAGGCGTAGAAGACGCGGTCAAAGAATTATAAGTTAAGAGTTGTGTCGTGGATGAATTAAATGCATCTGTGACTAGTATACAGGGTGCACTCATGTCCCAGCAAGCAAAAATAGTTGGCCTCGAGGATCGAAGCCGTAGGAGTAATCTTGTGGTATTCGGCATTCCAGAAGAACCCAACAAATCTGAAGCCGTCTTGCAAAATAAAGTCATTACAGATGTCTTCGAGCGAAAATTGGAAGTCCAGTGCGTTTCAATTGGTAGAATTCATAGACTAGAAAAAACCTTCCGAAAAGCGGCCTACAATTCTTTACTTTCAAGATTTTACTGAAAAGGAGGCAGTCTTGAGCAATGCTAAAAAATGCATAAGCGTTCAAAATGACTACTGCGCAGAAATGCTGCGAAAAAAAGAAAACTGCTCTGGGACAGTGCTAAGCAAGATAAGGACACGGGCAAAAAAGTATGGCTAGTACATGATAAGATTGGCATTGATAAACAACTTTATTATTGGGACGACACTTCTAACTCCCGCAAGGCTATGCCGAGGACCAACACCCTTACGTCAACAAGATAGCGACTAATGGAGCATGAACTTCGTCTGCTTGTAATTAACGCTAGGAGCATCGTTAATAAAATAGATAAATTGGAAACGCTTCTTTTGTCACATGACCCTCAAACTGAAACTTGGCTTCATGATCAAATTAGTGACGACGAAGTCGTGCCGCCGGGCTACAGGCTTTACAGATGCGATAGGGGTTCCCGCGGTGGTGGCGTTGCGGTGATAACTAAAGATAATATTGAAGTTACGGTTGCTGACCAAGTCTTTGATCATGAAAGTCTGCTTTTAAGGGTGTCGGTGCAGCAGGGAGACACGTTTCTCGGCTGTGCTGTTTACCGACCTCCGAATGCTGATGACTGTTTTTGAGTAGGCTATACGACCACCTGCTAAAATTCCGGGACAAACACCTAATTTAAAGTTAAAATCTAAAATCTCCTTAAGTTAAAATCTCCTGTTATAACAGGAGATTTTAACTTACCATCGATTGATTGGAATAATATGCAATGTGGGCATTCTGTAGCAGCTGACGCTCGAGTTGATATGATGCTCACATTTATTCTTGATCAGATTGTGAGATTACACCTGCGGGAATGAAATTTTGGATCTCCTATTGCTTTCGGAAAAATTCAGCTCGGGACCAGTGCAGGTTGAAACCTGGGATTTCTGACCATAGCCTAATTTACTTCTGCTGGTCTAGATATACCGAGATGCACAAACAAAAAATTTCTGCAGCTACAGTAAAATACTATAATAGAGCCGATGACACAGCTGTAATTGATTATTTAGAATGCATCTTGTTGTTACCACCAATAACGTTGAAAGTTTGTGGCAGAAGTTTCATTCTGCAGTTAATTTCTGCATTAAACATTTCATTCCCTCCAAAAGACTGCAAAAGCACCGTGAAAAACCCTGGAATTATCGGGATATAATACAGACCAAAAGAAAGATTAAGCGCTTCAGAAAGAAGAACAAAATCTTCACTCCACAATTTATGGCGCTAAAGCTTGATCTGCAAAGTAAAGTTAAGCAAGCGAGAAACAATTTTTTCAGCAACACTATCGCAGAATTCATAAAAAATGACCCTAGAAAGTTCTGGCACTACCTCAGCCAGAGTAAGGAGATTAAAAAAGTCAGGGTTGATGATAAAATTCTGGATGACCCAACTTCTATTGCAGACACGTTTAATCAGTACTTTCAATCTGTTTTTTCAATACATGACGAATATAACCTGCCGAATGTTTCTCCTGTATCCGAAAACGAGTTTGATATAACTAGTGAGGGGGTTCTGGCCATGTTGTTGAAGCTAGATAATAAGAAGTCCACTGGCCCTGACAGACTGTCAAATTCCTTTTTAAGACGTTACGCACAACAAATCTCAATTTTTTTGACCGCATTGTTTAACTTCTCAATAACTTCTGGTGACGTTCCAGCT
Organism: Haemaphysalis longicornis; assembly: GCF_048455015.1. Classification (NCBI taxonomy): domain Eukaryota; kingdom Metazoa; phylum Arthropoda; class Arachnida; order Ixodida; family Ixodidae; genus Haemaphysalis; species Haemaphysalis longicornis. Next base: position 158,422,919 of record NW_027526361.1, read on the forward strand.
GACTGGCGAATAGCCCGCATGGCGCCCGTCCATAAATCCGGTGACCGGCTACTTCCTAAAAATTACCGCCCTGTCTCTGCAACTACCGTAAAATACCGATCAAGCGCCCCACCCATGCAAGCGCCCCCCAAGCATTTTCCCGAAATTTAGAATTTCTGTACACGACCAAGCAAGCGCCCCCTCCCACTTCCCGCCATTCCGAAAGCGTTTTTTTTCCCAGGCTTTTGGATGCCACAGTATTCAAAGCCGATGCCGAATCCTATACAATCCAAGTCGTCTGCTAAGAGAACGCGTTACCAGTCATCGCCGCCATTTTTTCGGGAGCGGATGTCTTTGTTCACTATGCATTCGTACACGGTTTTTATAAAAAGGAAGCTCGAAGTAGTGGACTGGCATCGGAAAAATGGCAGAAACGTGCACCTCACTTCTCGCGTGTTCAAATAGGACGGTAAAAGGATACGTGAGTGGGATAAGAACTACGAAGTTTTGCTGCAACAAAACTTCGTTGTCCCCGAGGACCCTGACCAGCTGCAGACCGAGGGCCTGAACCTTATTTTGGGATCAAATTCTGAAGAATCGTTTTGCGGATGTAACATTGATTGAAGTAAATGTGAAAATTTACGTTTTTAGCATTGCCTAGAAGTGTCATGACTCATAAATAAACATTTTTCATAATGAAGGCTACCGTGCCTTTCTCGCGATCGCCGCCGTTTTGTGCCGCCATCTTGAATTTGGGGCCCGGTCCGAATAAGGGCCCCCTCCCTATCTCTAAACCAATTATCCACAAGTTTTGGGGGGGCGCTTGCTCGGTATTTTGCGGTAGTTCCTGTTGCAAGCTTTTGGAACACGTAGTCGTGACGTTTATTCAGGATTTCGTTACTAAAAACCATATTTTGTCCCCCCATCAGCACGGCTTTCGAAGGGGCCTATCTACAACCACGCAGCTTATTTCGACGGTACACAAGATATCGAGTGTACTTGATCAGTTCGGTCAAATTGACGTTCTGTTTTTAGACTTATCGAAAGCCTTCAATAGAGTAGAGTGCCTCATGGAAAACTATTGTATAAATTAGAGTGTATAGGGTTACATTTGTACATAATTCGGTGGATTGCCTCGTATTTAGACGATAGAAAACAGTTTGTAGAAATTGATCATTGTTCCTCTAGTGCACTTTCTGTTACGTAGGGCGTTCCACAGGGGAGTGTTTTAGGTCCACTGCTGTTTCTTCTTTATGTAAATGATTTGGTGGATGTAGTGCCTCATGATGTATCCATAAGTAAGTTTGCGGATGATTGTGCTGTTTTTAAAGAAATATCATCCACAAATGATCATTTCCAGTTGCAAAAAACTCTCTTGGCAATTGATGATTGATGTATGCGATGGCGTAGAGGTAGAACACCCGCCTCACGTGCAGAAGGACCGTGGTTCGAATCCCGGTGCCCGACAATTCCCACCGGATTAAAAAAAAAAAAAAAAAAATCCGCGTATTGATGGAATTGCACAAAGGGGCTTGGGGTGCGGCCTGACCACGGCGACCATTGCCGGTAATGCACTCCCTCACCAGAGCAGGATTGGCCGCCCTGGTGTAGTAATGGCCACAACCTCCCATGAATACGCCAACTAACCCTCGGCCCTCAGTCCCCAGCGGCGGCGAAGCAACTGACCACGGCGGCGGTCAGACCTGTGACGCAGCAGAGGGTGCTAAGAATCCCTGGATCCGGACAGGCCGCCAATGGAATCTGAACCTGGCAACGTTTAACGCGCGAACCTTATCTAGCGAAGCAAGTCTCGAGGTGTTGTTCGAGGAAATAGAGGGCATTAAATGGGATATAATAGGGCTTAGCGAGGTTAGGAGGGCTGGCGAAGGCTTTACGGTGCTGAAAAATGGACACGTCCTATGTTACCGTGGTCTAGAGGACAGAAGAGAACTGGGAGTGGGATTTCTAGTCAATAAAAGCATAGCTGGCAACATAGACGAATACTATAGCATTAACGAACGGGCAGCAGGTCTTGTAATTAGGCTCAATAAGAGGTACAAGCTCAAGGTGGTGCAGGGCTACGCGCCCACATCCAGCCACGACGACCAAGTAGTGGAACGCTTCTATGAAGATGTGGAATCGGCAATGGCCAAAGTAAAAACACAGTATACCGTAGTTATGGGGGATTTCAATGCTAAAGTAGGCAAGAATCAGGCTGGAGACAAGGCAGTTGGGGACTACGGTCTGGGCTGTAGAAATAGCAGGGGGGACCTACTAGTTGAGTTTGCAGAACGGAATAACCTCCGCATAATGAATACCTTCTTCGGTAAACGGGAGAGTCGGAAGTGGACCTGGAGGAGCCCGAACGGGGAGCACAAAAATGAAATAGACTTCATATTATGCGATAACCCTGGCGTCGTGCAGGATGTGGAAGTGCTCGGAAGGGTAAGGTGTAGTGACCACCGTATGGTAAGATCTCGAATTAGGCTAGATTTGAGGAGGGACCGCAACAAGCTAGTACGAAAGAAGCCGATAAACGAACTAACAGTAAGACGTAAAGTAGAAGAATTCGGGATCGCGCTGCAGAACCGATATTTCGCCCTTAACGAGGAAGCCGAGCTTACGACACAGGAAGCCAGCGACAACCTTGCACGCATCATCACGGAGTGTGCAATAGACGTCAGGGGCACTATGGCTCGACAGGATACTGGTAAACTTTCACAGGAGACGAAAGATCTAATCAGGAAACGGCAAACCATGAGAATCTCTACCGCAGCTGAAAGAATAGAACTAGCCGAGCTCTCGAAGTTAATCAACAAGCGTAAGACAGCTGACATACGGAAGTATAATATGGAGAGGATCGAATATGCGGTAAAGAAAGGAGGTAGCCTTAAAGCAGTGAAGAGACGTCTTGGCGTGGGGAAAAATCAGATGTATGCACTTAAGGATAAGCAAGGCAATGTCATCACAAATAGGGATAAAATAGTCACAGTGGCCGAGGAGTTCTATAGGGATCTGTACAGTAGCCGGGACATACAGGATAATGCCGAACGAGACAGTAGTTCAGAGAAGATAGACATCCCACCAGTAACGACCGAAGAAGTAAGGAAGGCTTTGAAAGAAATGAAAGGGGGCAAAGCACCTGGTGAGGATCAGATAACAGCAGACCTCTTGAAGGATGGCGGAGAAATTGTACTTGAAAAACTGGCAAACCTGTATACGCAATGCCTAATGACCGCAATGGTACCGGAATCTTGGAAGAATGCGAACATCATCCTAATCCATAAGAAAGGCGACATGAAGGACTTGAAAAATTACAGGCCGATCAGCTTACTGTCAGTCGTCTACAAGGTATTTACCAAGGTAATCGCTAACCGAATCTCTGCAACCTTAGATTTCAGTCAACCTAAAGAACAAGCAGGGTTCCGTAAAGGTTATTCAACAATGGACCATATTCACACGATCAATCAGGTGATAGAGAAGTGCGCTGAGTATACTGAACCCCTATATATAGCCTTCATAGATTATGAGAAAGCATTTGACTCGGTCGAAACCCTAGCAGTCATTCAGGCATTACAGAACCAGGGCGTAGATGAGCATTATGTAAGAATACTAGAGGATATCTACAGTGAATCTACAGCTACCATCATCCTCCATAGGGAGAGCACTAAAATACCTATAAGGAAGGGTGTCAGACAAGGAGACACAATCTCTCTAATGTTATTCACAGCATGCTTACAAGAAGTATTCAAAACGTTGGATTGGGAACAGGTGGGAGTAAGGGTTAATGGAGAATACCTCAGTAACCTCAGATTTGCTGATGACGTTGCCTTGCTAAGTAACTCGGGGGAAGAATTGAAAAGCATGCTTTCCGCACTGGGCAAACAGAGTAGAACCGTGGGCCTGAAAATTAATATGCAGAAAACTAAAGTAATGATCAATAACCTCGGGACAGCACAGCAGTTTGAGATAGGTGGCGAGGCAGTGGAAGTGGTAAGCGAATATATCTACTTAGGCCAAGTTGTGACCCCAGATCCCAACCATGAGGCAGAGATAATTAGAAGGATCAGAATGGGGTGGGGTGCATATGGCAAACATTCTCAGATAACGAATAGCAGCCTACCCTTGTCGCTGAAGAAGAAAGTGTATGACAGCTGCATCTTACCGGTACTCACCTACGGGGCAGAAACTTGGAGGCTCACTAAGAGGGTTCAACTTAAATTGAGAACGACTCAGCGGGCAATGGAGCGGAAAATGATAGGTGTAACATTAAGGGACAAGAAGAGAGCGGAGTGGGTCAGGGAACAAACACGTGTTAAGGACATATTAGTAGAGATTAAGAAAAAGAAATGGACGTGGGCAGGGCATGTAATGCGAAGGCAAGATAACCGCTGGTCATTAAGGGTAACAGAGTGGATCCCTAGAGAAGGCAAGCGTTGCAGGGGGCGGCAGAAAGTTAGATGGGCAGATGAGATCAAGAAGTTTGCGGGGATAAATTGGTCACAGTTGGCACAGGACCGAGGTAATTGGAGAATAATGGGAGAGGCCTTTGCCCTGCAGTGGGCGTAGATAGGCTGGTGATGATGATGATGATGATGATGTATGCGTTGGGGTATGGCACTGAATTCAGAGAAAACTGTACTTTTACGGGTCACAAGAAAAAAATGCCCTAGTTCTTTTTCTTATATGCTACATCAACAGCCTGTATTGGAAGTTTCCCAATATAAGTACTTAGGTGTGACTCTTACGAGGAAGCTTACTTGGTCAGAGCATATATTGGATATTTCTTCATCAGCCCTCTGCAAGCTATGGTTCCTTAAAAAGAAAACTTAAAAATGCTCCAGTTAGTACTAAGATGTTAGCCTACAATACACGCGTTAGGTCAAAACTGGAGTATGCTGCTGAAGTATGGGATCCCCATTTTAAGAAGGACGTTATGCAGCTTGAAAGAGTTCAACGAAAGGCAATGAGATTTATTTTTGGTAAATATAAAAGGCATGACTTGCCATCCTTGTTGATACAACATATCGACTCTCGAGGCTCGCCGGAAAGTTAGTCGCCTTGGGTTTCTTCATAACTGTCTTGTAAGGAAAACTAAATTATTACTTCCTACTTGTATAAAACCTTTAACTTCACGGACAACTAGACATAACCATGAATACTCATTATCGCCAATTTTCGCCAGAACTGACACTCACAAGTACACATTTTTCCTCCGAACTGTGTCTGAATGGAATTCTTTGCCACGAGAGGTTTTTGAATCTGCTGATTTTATGAAAGAGCTTGAGTCCCCCATTGTAAATTTTGATGGTTGAATGTTGCTATAGTCTTCGTGTTGTCTTGATTGTTGTTACTAATCTTCATTATATTGTATGTATACTGTGTAGCCCCTCCTGCCAGGGCCCGAATACTGGCCTGCAGTATCGTTAAATAAATAAATAAATAAATAAAATAAATAAAAGAAACCGGAGGAAGTAATTCGTGCCCGAGGACACCGAAATGAAAGTGATGCAAAAACTGTGTAACAAGTTTCTAGCAAGTATTGCTAGGCTTGGCCTCCAAAGCACCTAAGCAGACTGTAGGGGAAGTGCCGGTGCCAAAAGTTTACACTTTTCTTTGTTGTGGTCAAGGAAAACCATTGGAATCGAAGGCAGATTAGAACCAAGTCACTACAGTGTTTCTTTGCCCCATGCATTGCGGCAACACAGCTGTTGGGCAAGTTGGCGCATTATGATTGAGCGCGATTTGGACAAGGACACCAAAGAAAGACGACGGGATTGTCCTTCTAACCGTTCTAACGCCTTCTTTTGTGTCACTGCCCAAGTTTCCAACTAATGGTCCAATCCAACTCACGTTACCTACATCTTGGTCCGTGAAGCACATGTCCTTTGCTCATTTCTCAAGGCATAAACAAGGCCCAAACAGAAGAGGCAACGGCACGCAGGGTCGACCACCCTTTAACCCCCCGAAAGGAGGAACAACTCGCAGGAGGCACAGCTGAGCAGGTTGTTGCAGCCAAATGGCACACGTAAGGTTTGGCTGCAGAAGTCACTGCCGACAATTAGGCCGCCTGGACGCGCGCGAAACGCATGCCTGGTGCAAAAGGCGCCTTCCGTGCCGCCTTCGCCCCGTGCCCACTTCCGAGAAGGCCAGGCGCCGGTGGGACCCTGGCAAGCATTTTGAAGTCTGCGCTCGAAGTGTCCCTCATCCCACGGGGCAAGAACTGAAATGTACTGCCCATAATGAAATAACGACCAAAAGTGGCACCAACCAATGTATTAGCACCGAGCTCTAACACAGTACAACGCGCCTGTTGCAGCTACAACAAACAGTTTTCATTTCAAAGCAATAATTGCGGGCCAGTTTCGCAACAACATGCAACTGTATTACACAGTTGCAACATGGCGAGTACCAAACCGTTCAAAGCTCCCGCCACATTACGTGCCTGCCTCTATGATGTGCACTCACGAAGCCAGTGAAGTCTCGCTAAGGCGTCGCACAAGGGCCCTGCGCACAGCAGTGTGCATCTGAAACTGATGCAATTCTGCTGCCGCTCCTCATAGGCTCAGTGGCAGCTTCTTAGTTCTCGTGGTTTTGGTTTCACCTGTCTGCTGTGCTTCGCACGTGATCAGTGGAGGCGCGAGTGGGCCTGACCCTCGATGCCAAGAGCTTGTGCACCTGGCGCGAGGACGACCAAGGTGACAAAACATTGGGCACGCTCCCAGGCAGCACGAAAGAGAGCAAAGGCAGTGCGGACACAATGGGGCAGCTGAGAGAGCCAAGGAGGCGCAACAACTTCTCTGCAGCAGAGTCTGCCCAACATACAAAGTTCATTTGGGAAAGCGTGGCATTTCAGCCTTACCCAGACGTCGACCTCTGGGCCGATGTAGCGCTTGCCTTCAAAGACCTCGGGGGCCGCGTACGGTGGGCTGCCACACCACGTCGTCAGGTGGCCCGTGGGTGAGAAGAAGTTGCTGAAGCCAAAGTCTGCGCACAGCACGGGATGCGACATCAGGCTCTCTTTCCCACGACCATTTTGCCCTCTCCAAAGTAGCTGTGCCTGAGAAAATCCCCCTCTGGCAGAGCTGAAAACACTTTCCCACAGCAATGGAGAAACAAAAGCCAAGGCCAGCTTTGGCAGGTGCGTACGCAACGGAGAAAGATGCACCACACGCATTCTCTCTCCTTTGTGCGCGCACCTGGCAAAAGACAGAAAAGACGGCACAGCCAGGTTGAGGCGTAACCGCACTCTGCTCGGCGCATGCTGCGAGCTGTGAGGCAGCCCGGTGACAGAGCACGCAGGGCAGCCCCACGCGGGTCCACAATTCCCAGGAGCAGAGTCTTTGCACAGCCCTCGCCCAATCCCTGTTCCTCGTTCCACGGCAGGAGCAAGCCGAGTAGTGCCCCTGTCACACGGCAGGTCCAATGCCACTGGTTCGGCGCTACACGAGAATACTGAATGGCATTTAGCGGGGCAATGAGCTTTGAGTAGCCTCGGCAGTAGTAGTTCAGTGATCAACCAAAGAAACTGTTTTGAAAAACTGCCAGTAAACTTGTATTTTCCCTTTCACACTGTTTTCAAGTAAACAAAGACAAATACACACACAAAAAAATCTCGTCCCCAACCCTGATCCAGATTTCTTGTGGATTTGTTGACGTGTGACGTCTACTTATGTCTTTCTTTCTTTCTTTATTTGTCTTCACAAAAGTGGGAGGTGGCCAGGGTAAAAGCCGTTCTGAGAACGGCTTGAGGGTTTCGTGGCCACCCGTCTTCTAGAGCAGTGATTTCTTTCTTTCTTAATTTAAAAAAGGACTTGCACGTTTCGTTTTGAGAAAACTGCTACATATGGAAACGCACTTGAAACGCATCTTGCAATTTTGCGAGCTTGCTAATCGTCCCCGCTTTCACTATCAAATGACATTTCTTGTGCCATTAACAGCCCATGTCATTCGCTTTGTATGACACTAGACTGACACTAGTGGTGCACTTGTTTGTCCCCTTTGCTGGCACGCAACGGTGGCACAGCACGGGCCAATTTCTCAACCGACTGCTGAAGAGGCCATGGTGACAAAATGCAGTTCGTGTCCCCAAGCGATGTGCCCATTTCATCCCACACTTCTGCGCAGGAAAACAGAGGCAGGGGCCACTCCCCAGCCACTTGGCCGCCAATGAAGCGCACCAAGAGAAAAAGCACAGCTCGTTTGGTCTGATCACTGGAAGAATGCTAATGTGCAGCTAACACATGCCACGTGTTTAGTGCCGACTTCTGGATTACGTAACTGCAGTGCAAAATTTTAAAGTCTGCTGTGAAGTCTCTGTGTCTCTTGAGGGGGCTGGAACGCAAGTGAGTGCCCACGGGCTTTCAAAGCTGCCTTTTGTCTGCATGGCTCCCTCAACGGCCTCACAGGTGCAACGTCATGTCACTGGGCGCTCTTGCGGCGGAAACTCTCGGAACAGTTGCGCATACCCCAGACCACTGCACGAGAACCGGCATGGTGGCTTACCGGCCAACTTGACGTTCATGTGCGAGTCCAGCAGCAGGTTTTCCGCCTAGAACGAGAAGGATGATGGGGTTTAACGCACCACGGCTGTAAAGGACGGGATTGGACGCCTCGGCTCGGCCACAGCCAGTGCAAGTGCGAGAGGAGCAGCAGCTCTGTCACTGTGTGCAGCTCTGCTGAAACACACTGAAGTACACAGTCCGCGTGAACAACCTCTGCCCTCGTCCCTCGCTCCCTGGGTCAACTCAGTGGCCCCACCACAGTCCACACAGAACGGCCTACGGCTCAAGGAAGGCACAGGCATGGTACTTGAGCTGACAACAGAATTGGGTGAATACCAATCGGCGGGATTTGGACCCGGGGCCTTTGCAACACGAGACTGGCCACCACAGTTGTCTGCCGATACTGAACCACTTGCAATCCCATAATTCCAAATTTTGAGGGTTTTAAAAATGCTCCAAAACTTCACCAATGTGGATTAATTCTGACCACCGGGGTGTCATAAATGTGCAGAGATACTTCGACACGTGAACGCTTTTGCTTTTTCCTCCATCGGAAATGAACCTGTGTCCTTGGGCCCAGCAACACTGGCGGCCTCAGCCCCCACTTTCACCTCCTCCCGCATCCAACATCTAAGCTAATACAACTCGCACGCATTCCCCTGCTTTGGTGCACCAGGAAATGTGCGAGGGCATCTCTTTCTGCCTTGCTTTCATTCAGCGTGAAAATGCTCAGTGCAGGTGGTCATCCCAAGGTTTCAGTTCACAGTTGGCAAAACCCTGGCTGCTATAGCAACCAAGTTGGCACAGCTACGACGGTTCTGCAATAAGCGCCTGGCGGCCATCACCACTGGCTAAAGCAGTGCCAGAAACATGAGGCACTGTCACATTTGTGCCATCCAAATAACAAGCTCCCCCCCCCCCCCCCAAAAGAAAAATACAAATGCACACACTCAATCTGATAACAAAACATTCAAGTCACTGGTGGTGGGAGTCTCTGAGTTTCTGTACGGGGAAACTGAGCTCTTGTTCACGCAAAACTCACTCTGCTGTTGTTTCATCAGCCTGCCGTGCACTTTGCTCCGTGCATATTCGATCGCATCAGTGAAGAGTGCTTCAGTGAAGAGTATTTCTTCCACTGGGGACACAACCGACTGCCATCCCACTCTTCTCGGTCGCTGCAATCAGCAAATTCTGTGGCACTGTACAGCTCCATCTTGGATGGCAAGTGGCAATACTGTCGGGCTGTGGCATGCCTATTGTAGCCTGACATCCGGCTCAGGGTGTCGGAACGGAATGAAAACCAGAGCCAGATGAGAATCGAGGACTTCTGTGGGAGCCAGATTACTGATTGGTATGAAGAGATTTTTTGCTCTGCTGTTACAACGAATATCAGACAAAACAAACTAAATCACCGTCCCAATACTACTTTGGTATAATGAGCTTTGACTGTACTGTCCCTACATGAAAAAAAAAAAAAAAGCGACTGCTTTGCATGGATTTCCTTTTGTTTGGTTCTCCCCCCACAAGTTAGGTGCACTGGCGCTCTCCTTCTAGCAGGCACCAAGGCTCGGGTACGAGCAGTGAGTGACACAGGTGCTGCCTGCACGTAATTCATCAATGCATGGAACCAAGGGCGTCCGCAGAACTTTTTGCAAGGGGGGGCATCCATTAGCGGGGGGGGGGGGGGGGATGTACGGTTGGATAGCACCAAAAAGGCGCTATTTGTGGTTACAAAAATTACAAACAGCAAATTAGAATCATACTTGGAGAATATGAATTGGAATTTATTACCGAGCAAAGAAATAAAGTTAATAAAGAAAATGCGAAAAGTTACTGTCACTTTGTAAAGAAGAGTGGCCAGCCTCACTGCGTGAGGGTTCTTGACTTACGCCAACTGATACGCCAAAATACGTTCACATACATTCAACTGCACTCCGTCAATGTTCCTTGAATAGCAGCTGCAGACGCCTCGAGTTTTTCTGGGCAAATTGTGGGATGGCATGTGTGATGAAGTCTGTTGAAATGGCTCACACAATAAAGATACTACTGGCCTCCCTCACTTTCAATGCTATAAAGGCGTACAAGCGTTTTGAGGGGCTGATTTATAGGTTTTGTTTCGGGGCTTGGGTTGTGCCGACATTTCGCAATTTCAAAGGAAAGGGTGTACAAGGTGATGGGACGGGACTGGACATGGAGGCAAGAAAAGGTTCTCCTCCGTGGCCCGGGAGGACGTTACACTCTCCCTGTAGCGGTGAAGATTTTAAGCTAGATATAGCTGCAAATTTGTCTGAAAACTGATGTTCTTGTGGTAAGACTGCATAAATCTAGAGCTAAGAGAAAAAAAAAAAAAACAAAAAACGTCAAGCCTTTCAGAATTGTTCGCTATCTTCAATTTTAAGCCATCACAGGCAGTGCCGCCACATGACCGGCAATGTCAGTCAGTGGGGCTCGATTTACAGTCTCGGACTCACCGTGGAGAGTCCGCGGGTAGTCCGAGGATTCCCCGAAGCCATAGGTATGCATGGGAAAATCTAATGCCGGACTGCTTCTCGGGGAGTCGGTGGCGAATCCAAGACTGTAAATCGAAGAGTCCCACCGCCCAAAGTGCAATGTTGCCCGCATTCCTGAAGGGCGTTCCATGCGGATACGCAGGACCTGAGTGTACTAATCATTTGAGTAGCATGGATTGCGGGGCAAGTTGGTACACGTGCATAATTAAAAAAAACCTTGCGCTAAAGGGCGGGACAAAGGAGAGAACGTCGGCGTCATTCTCTCTTCTCTTCCGCCCTTCAGGGAAAAGTTATGTTAATTATGGGCCAACCAAGCTGTGCAGCTTTTTTGTAGTGCATAAAAATATCCGAATCTCCAAGGGGGGGCAGCTGCCCCCCCTTGCCCCCCCTTCCGGACGCCCATGCATGGAACCATCGGAGCCCATCCAAACTGGGAAGGAAAAACGACACAGGCGCATTCTGTTTAAAATAAAACACCGCTACGGCCCACCATAGCACAGAATATGGAAATATCGAGGCAGAATTTGAAGTTTGGATTTTTATTCAGAAGGAGTTTCTTTGACCTTGAAGCAAAAATTCCAGAATTGGATACTCGAATAAACATTCCCACCTTTCAAAGCTACGCAATTCAACTTAGACGTAAGCTGGAATCGGCCCGTCTGTCATATTTACGGCGACAGGCAGGTCACACACTGCCGGTTCACAACGGCACGGCTTGTAGCCCTTGGACGAGACATGTGCTAGTTTGGAAGACCCCTTTTTTCATTTCACAAAGGTTACCAGTTTCAGTAGAGTGGCAGACGTCCACTGAATGTCCCTTGCGGGCCTTTGCGTAGGCGATTGCAGGCAAAAGCAGGCAATTGCGTAAAGGGGCGGAAAGCTACGCAGGTTGGTACGGTGACATTTTGGCAGTGGCGCAGAGGAAAAGACATGCACAAAACAAACACCAACTCACAACTGCTTCGCTTCTCACTTGCACAAAGTACACAAACAGCGGCCTCAGCGAACAAACAAAAAAAGAGGAAAGCACACACCCTCTCCCAATGTGGTTGAGGAAAATGAATGGGCCGGCACTCGTGCTACAGAACACGTGCCAGCTAGGAAGGCCCCTTGTGCAGGCGACCAATGAAGGAGTGGTGAGCGCCCTCCTTCGTGCTGGGCCCAAGAGTGGAGGAGCAGAGCCCCCCATCACGATCAGGGTCTTCTGCACTTCTTGTTGGCAAAGGCTTCACAAGTGGCAACAGCCCCGTTTTTTTTGCTACTGCGGCATGCTGGTGTTTTCAAGCACAGCAACTGGGGAGGACAGCACCCTCTCACTAGCGTCACTGCCACTCCTGCCCTCTGGCTTCGTGCAAAGTTCAAGCCCCAAATAATTAGGACAGCTGGGACCAGAGTGTCTCCAACTCAAGGCCAACTACTACTTCGGATAACCTGGCACAGCAGACGACGGACGGTCCGAAAGCGGGTGAAAAAGAAAAAAAAAAAAGAAATCCAATGTTTTTCGGTATTAGCGACGATGAGGTGTGGGAATATTTTATTAGGATTCCTATGAACTCTTATGACGTCACCGTAAGCCAGTGATGAAAAAGATTTCCTGATCGTCTGCGGCCTCATTTGGCTCCTTCCTACCGTGAATCACCATCGCGTGTTTCCTTTTGCACTTCCCAGGTGGTGCCGTCATTCCAAGATCAGCTTGCACGTCCACAGTGCACGTCCATTTTCCCACAGGCAAAAATCATTTTTATTTGTTTTCTGAATAAGCAGGTAAGTACCGCCGTCAAACAAAATAAACCACAAAATGCAACTTTCGGGTGAAGTTTGAGCACAAACGGAGCAGTGGTTCACTCAGAAGAAAGAATTGAAGACATTGACATCGAAAGGGGCCACAACCAAAAGCGGCGAACTGTGGCTGGACACACTCGCAGAGAGTGGAGCAACCCAGCCGGCTGGCCTTCATGGCAAAGCAGAGAGGTGAATCCAAGGGATGCAGAGGCCACCCACCTTGAGGTCCCGGTGGACAATGTGCTGGCTGTGGCAGTACTCGACAGCCAGCAGCACCTGCCAGAACTTGCGGCGCGCCATGGGCTCCGGCATGCGGCCATGGCGCGAGATGAACTCTGCACGCAGGGGCAGCACAACCCACCCCAGACTGAACAGCTTCGCAGAGCAAGGTGGCGCCTCCACTGGACACCATTCCTACAACATCCTGGCACACGGGGTGACGACGGTGCCCGTGCTAAGGCATTAAAACACCGCTCTGATGGCATGCGCTTTGCCCTCAATGTGCCACTGGAAATTTGAATCAAACACACATGCTCAAACTATCCAAGGTCGTACCAGTGTTTCCACGTGATCCTGCACTGAACATAACTGATTCCTTTCTTGAATTGCAGCTCAGCTAAACCTACCCCTGGTGCCCATGACACTTTTTCGTGTTCGCCCTGTTCCGCTCTCAAATCGTTAGCTCTGCTTTTCACAATGACAGAGCAGCAATAGGAAATTTCGCTGATGAAGCTGGAAACTTGGGGTGTTGTTGTTGACGAAGGTAAACACTGCTAGTGACTCGCAGTAGTTCTGTCAAGGACACTGGTCATGCCATGCTACAATGTTACCACTTGAGGAGTGCCTCAGAGGTCTCTGCTGTGACCAGCGTTGTTTTCTAACTGAACTGACTGTACTGCTTGCAAGTGAACTAGACAGTTCTAATGAAAAAGGTAAATACTGTAGTTAAGGGGGGCAGGATTTCCACAAGAGCTGCGAAAAACTTGTAAAAATCCTAAAAGCAAAATCCAGCTGTCACCGGGGAAACACAAAAGGCCAGGAAAGTGCCCGTTGTCCCATATCATCATACTATCACGCGCCGCCTGAAAAAAGTGGGCCAGCGCTCTGCGGTGCAAGTCGCAATCACTGCTAGCAACAAGTTGCGCTCTCTGCATGGCAGGCTGTTCGGAGCGATGAAGCGTGCAAGGCCTGGTTCAGTACGAGAACCGCTAGTGTTGTGTACAGCATTCCTTTGCCTTGTGGCTGAACCACGATGGGAGAATATTTAGGCGGCCAGATCTTGTGCGCCGCTCAATGCGCTTCTCCGGAACGCTGCCAGAGCGCGCCCCGCCACGAGGGCCTGTCTTCTCACCGAGCTGTGGGATCTGCGGCGTGTACGTGAAGTTTTTTTAATTGCAGATAGGCACAGACAGATTGAGAATGCTGCGGACACCAAATAATTTTGGGCTACTTTCATTTTTACTCGCTCAAACTGCAGCAGTGCGCGGAACAGCAGCAAGAACGCGGCCGTGCGGCCCTTCCGAGCTCGTTGTCGAAACACTTTTATTGCAAATAATTTTTTTTTCCGCTCATCCGCACGATTTCTGAGAGCGTAGTTACTTCACCACCTTTTAAAATAAAAGGCTATCCTAAACACACACACTCGCCCATTGGGCCAAAGAGCCTATGCGTAGCATAAAATGTTGCTTGAACAGTGTAAATCGCCGAAATTGTGAGATGGTAATGCCCACCGAGTGAATATGGTGAAATTCGTCCAACTGTGGTTATTTAATGTGTCCAAAGATGTCAGTGACGTTTCCGTATATAGCCTGTATCAGAAATGCTACCTCACTAGCTAGGCACACAACCCGTGCTGTTTTGCTGTGTAGCGGGACGCCCGGTCCGAAACGAAAACAAAACTACAAATGCGACATTTTAGTGGCTTAGGCAGTGCAGTGCAACCTATTCGACGCGAAAATGGTTAGTGAAAATTTCCCAGGCGTTTATCTATCAAGCTCGCCTTTCACGCCGATACCAACGGCGCCGAGCGGTTGTCTATCTCATGGAAAAACAGGCAAGCACGCCCGCAGATATAAAATACTCACGCGACCCTGAACTGGGATTGGTGGATGTCAGTTGAGAATAATTTCAGTCAGCGTGGTGAAGGGACTTTGGAGCACAGAATCCTCCACCGAACTTAAAAGGGTCATGGCCAATCATACAGCTTTGCCAACACATTATGTTAAACCAAAATGTACAGTGGGCCCGAGATGGCTGTATAAACTTAACCGTTCCGCTACCATGGCATACGACGTGTGGTGTGACTGTGTAAATGCTTGTTGGAAAACACATTGAAGATAGCACCATTGGTAGCGTCAATTATTTTTAAGAAATTAGGAACTTGGGCTAATTGGTTCTTTTGCACATTTTGAGAAAAAAACTGCACGAAGACAAGGACGAAGAAAGGAAAACACAAGAGCTAGAGTTTGTGTTTCCTTTCTTTGTCTTTATCTATGCACGGTTTTTTTGTCAAAATTTGCAGAAGCCTCAATTACTCCGTCCGGGGACCTTGTGACCTCCAGACTTTTGATATTGTGAGGTTTTTGTGATAATTGTGATTGTGATATTGTGAGTCAGCGAAAGAACGCAAATGGTGCCCGTGTTCTGTGCGGTGTGAATAATCCCATTTGGTCCTAATTTTGGAGCCTTCCATTGTGATGTCTATAATTTCACACAGTGGCATATCCAGAAATTGTTTTCGGGGGCTTTTATACAACACAGGTAAGAAAAAATTGATGCTGCAGTGAAACAATATTCGTTTTTGTGCTTTAGTAATGCCAATAAAAGTTGTTTGTTTCCTCGACTGTAATATCTCCAAAAAAATACGGGTAGGTACAGGACTCCGAAGAACCACATTTCTGAACAAACCAACATTCTTGTTATCTTTGGTTTTACATTTTAATATAACGATTCGGTGTGTTAATAGCATTGCTCTGTCTATGCCCCTGATTGTCCATGTATACATTTTTGTTCCACAGAAGCCAAAATAGCCATTATGTTTAACACACATTCTTAACTACAAGTTGCCTTACTGGCTGGGGGAAACAAGTGCCTTTCGCAAAGATTTGCCATCGAAAAAGCACATGGTCCGCGACATCCATGCACTTTGTTGCCTCGCTGTAGCGTGTGAGTTCATGAACGCTCACTGCGGCGGCAGCCGCAGTGGTCGGTGACGAACACCAAGTGTAAGCTAAAACTCAATGTTCCCTCCTCGGAATTCACGCTGGCAGCAGCGTGAACGGCACGGAAAGTAAAGCATACCGCGCATCCACCGCAGCTGCGCCCGCTACTCCGCCAGCGATAGCCGGCCCCTCATTTGCAGCGCCCCCACGCCACTGCGGTCTGCGCATGTACCTGCATATTCTTACACCGTGTGCTGAACTCACGTTACCAACATTAGAGGCCACCCACAATCCCATCTTTCTTCCCACTGTACTGCCAAGCAACCTTTCCCGACACAGGCACCACCTGTAACAAACGGCCGGCCAAATATTGTTTCTTTGTTGCGTGCACACGTTCCCCCTTCTCGACTACAGTTGCCCCTGTGCTCGACTTGCTCCGTTTCAGTTGCGTCTCTCCAAGTGGCCCGGTCTGTGGTGGCCCTGCTTCACAGGCCATGAGGCGCGTTACGGTGGAGGGCTGCGGATTAGCTCTGACCGCAACACAGACTGTAGGCGGGGGGCCAGTTGGTACATACTTCCGAGATTAAGTGCGCACACCGGCCTGCATGCCTGCCTGCCTTGCAGCAGGGCCACGTGCTGGCGCGTCATCCTGGCAGAATGCGGCGAGAGGCGTGGGAAATTCAGAAGCGGGAGCAACAGTGTGTCAGCACACGCCCTTACGGAGAAAGAACACACTTATTTAGATAGATAGCAGAATCCACGTGCGGAGGAGCCTCCGATATGTGCTGGTCTGCTGTCGATCACTGTGTCTAGACTGCGCGGCATTTCGTTTTTGTTTGTAAAACATTTTTTGTTAAGTCTAGCGTCATGTGTCACCCTTCCTATTTACCGCTGTCCAGCGATAATACAACTTCAGTTGTTACTCTACTCCTCTGTTGTCCCGTTCCTGCGCGCTGACCACGTACGCCGAAATCCCTGCCCCGTCTCCAATGCGAACTCTCTTCAATGGGTAATGGGCAGCGCTGTAGCTGCCGAAATGAGACAGGCGACGCGGGACCAGTGGACTTACCGAAAACCTCGCCCTGGCTGGCATACTCGGAGACCAGGTACAGCATGTTCTTGGTCTCCATCACCTGCGGCCGTGGGTGCGCACAGCGTCACAATGCATGCACACGCACAAGGCACGCCCCTCTTGCTACCAGCAGCCGAGGCAGAGAACGCCACAAACGTGAAAACAACGCCGTGTACGCATTTGGGTACTACAGTTTGGGACATCATGAAAGTGGTGAACGGCAAGGGCTCATTAGAGAAGCATCTTTTCCAGAGAAAAGAAATAAAGCAAAAGTTGCGAAGTGGTTGAGCGCGTGAAATAAACGTAAACCAAAGACGTCCTCGTATCTAAAAAGCTTTGATACACTGCCTGGCAGGCTGCTTCCCTCAGTCAGCCATCATGTTTTCAGTTTTAATTTCGAAGAGCATTGGTGTGCAATTAGCGGCGTCAATAGCCTACAACAATGAGTGCCCAAGCTTCAGCAAGTGATATACCTGGCAGGAAGCAGCTTGCGTTAGAAGCGGCAAAAAGAACAAGATGCACTGCGGCGGGTGGTTAAACAAGCCGTCCCAGCTTCCCATTGCTCTTTTTCTCCGCGCCTAGAGGAGGAGCAGGAGGAAGAAGAGTAACACCGTAAAGCGTGCCCAATTCATTGAACTTACTGCTAGTGGTTAACTGACCAATCTGTCTGTTCGCCTCGAGTTGCCGTTGATGAATAATCTGTAAAGCGTGCGTCACTTCCCCCTTATTACACTTCAGCCAGGGGGAGCGCGGGCTACGACGACTGCTGACCCCGCTGCCGCCGCACAGAGTGTCTATTTCACGCCGCGTCAGAGAAGACCACTATATCACTTCCGAGCGAATAATACTGAGGGCACCAGCCACGAACGACATGGCATGATGGAAGCCGGTTTCATTCCACTCAGCAAAATCCCGATGATGATGATCCCTTGATCATTGGTGATGATGATGACGACGTATCAAAGACAGCTGTGATCGCCAGACGAAAGGGAATGCAGGCGCCTTCCTGACGCTCGAGACGGCGCCTGTGGCTGAAGAAGAGGCTTCCCTGGGACCGGCCGCTCGAGCATTCAGGCGCATTCCTCACTCCGTCGGTCTGAGAGACGAGCCGTAGTCCGCCATGGCTCAGAGTTGCCAGTGTTTACGTTCTACGCTGCAGCCGGTGCTTCACTCTTAGTTTGTGACGAAATGGCCACGTCACGAAAAAAATGAACAGGGAGCGGGTGAGGGAAACGCCAGCCTGGTTGGCTTATTTCTCGGGGACGCCACTGCTCGTTGAACAGAAGGCGAGAAAGAGAGAGCTGGGAAACGCTTCATCTCTACGTTAAAACAACATTTCATTCAGCCTTTAAATAAACCTGGATGTAACGCAGTTGACAAAAGTTGGAAACTTTTTGTTATTTGCAGGTTTTCGTTACGTGCAGGTTGCGAGTTAAGGCTCGCAGGAATGAAGCAGACACGAAGCCATCAGTAAAGGTGACCTCACCGAATCATTCCACAGTCAAAACCCGCTGCTTCCCCACGCATAGAGTTTCATGCTAATATATACTAGAGGGAAACCTGGTGCCACTGTCTAGGGGAGCCGCGCTTCAGCAAGCGTGTCGTCATGCACCGGGCAGGCACGTTCCACTTGTCCTTGGCATGGCTCACGAACAGGCTGAAAAGTTGGCTTTGGCTGCAAAAATGCAACAATATTACTGCAAAAAATAAATCGAATTTGTTCTGTTATTACAAAGTTAAAGCTCCAGAAAGATTTACTTGACAGGGATTTTTTAGAAGCTTCATGGAAGATGAACAAAAAGACAATGTTACCCCTTTCGGCTTCAAGACGAAAAAGAAGCCATGTGGCTAACCAAGCCAAGGAGGCGAGGAACATCGCTAGCTGCAATGGAATGCGGTGCCCGATTTCCCTCTAGTATGTATTAGTATGAAACTCTATGTCCCCTCCAAAGAAGCTGCGCTGCTTACCCCCGTATCAACAAAAGTAACTTGGTTTCGGATCTTTAATGCGTCTCAAGGACCAAACTTGATGCTCTTTACCACACTTAAAATCGTTAAGGCTGGGATGCTCTGCCGGGTGCCAAGATTCTCCTTTCTCACCGGCAGAAAATTGCGATCTTGTCATGAAAAGACACAGCTCGTCACTTTCTGGCAGCAGTACTCATTCTCACCGACAAACCGATACCACACATGGCAGCGGAGAAGCACGACTGCACGTCGACAGGATGGCCCAGCACCTCAAAACAAGTCTGGAACTGAAACCACACACACACATGGAAACGCACGGTAGTTTGCGGTGCAGGCGAAAAAAACATGAAGTGTAGTTACACCTGCTACCTGGCGTGGTGTCACGCTACACAAGCAAAACCAAAAGCGGAGGCTATGTTAGCCACGGGTAAGCCCCTGTAGCTCCGTTCATCATCATCATCATCATGACGGATTTCGCTTTTAGGCAATTCTAGGCGTTTCTGTTGCTGCTGGATCCTTAGAGTAGTGCTAGAATTCGCTAAGTTAGTTAACTTCTGCGGCCAATTTTCGAGTAAAAGTGCAAAAAACAGCTAATCAGCTGGCAGCCAAGCATGGGCCCGGAAACATGCTTGGCGTCACTGCTGCTCATGGTGGGAAAAGCGCTACGACGACGAGGACACGGGACAAAGCGCTAGGCCCTAGGTCGTGGCGCTACTTCAACAAGCCCAGTCATTGCTGCTGCTGCACAGTGAACATCTCCTTGAGCAACTGCACAGGCACCCTCTGAAGCCAAGCTCAGCCGCCGGGCAAATGCCCAAGTGGCTGGGATCCACGAGCTTCCACTGTACTTGGATCTGTGAAACCGTGCTCAGTTGGGGAGCACAGCCTGGCTGCGATTGTGGTGGTCACGTGCGAGAAACTGTGGCTCTCCACAGTCCTGCAGCACTGCTAAACAACAAGATTAGAAAGTGCCGTACCCCTCAAACAATTTGGGGAATTTCTTTCGCTCTGCTACAAAATTCTGGTTGTAGCACAACCACCTTTATTAATGGTGGCTGTAATGTGCAACTACCCCTTCCTCTTTGTCAGCATCTGCACTCTGATTGCAAGCTTGTTCCCCCACCACGTCTCTGAAGGCCTCTCCATTTGGAACAGGATGCATCTTTTCTTCAATTCTTGCTGGGGTTGAACACGGCAAGAATACCTACACACACAATTCGGGCATGCACACATATGCACGCCCAATATCTCTGTGCATGCAACCATGGAAAAAATTGTGGTACAAATAATTGAATCAACTGAAGTGAAGGCAAGGTCAAAAAGTTGATACTTCAAACATATAGCCCCAATTTTTCATTTTCATGACACAAATGTACTTTTCACAGCTGTTTTAATCCTGTCGCACAGCGGCAAAACGGGGGCCTGCTCAGTGGGTCTGTTTAAAAAGCACATAACTGTGCCTAAGCTGAACCTATGTGTGCTTCGCAATGCGGCTCAGTGCGCTTGCGGCGAATACGTGAGAAAAAGGCGAAGCTTCATTCAAAAACAAGTACAGCCGGTCTGTGCTGATGGCCACTGTGCAACTAGCCACTAGAAGCGCGAGCAGTTGAGCCCGCAGGGTGGCTATATGGTCCACGGCGTTTGACACTACATCTGCTGAACGTGTCATCATGCTTAGGATGCATTTGCCAAGGCCAGCATATTGTGCCTTCACTGCCCAAACACGGATACACTACGCAATTACTCCTTTATTTATGCGTGAGGTGCGACATACTTGGATGTGCAAAACTTCATATTGATGCGCAAAAGTTCTGCTGTGAACAGCGGGCGCCAATCCCCAGCAGCTCTCGCGCACTGGTTGCTGCTTACCTGGTACAACTTGACGATGTGCGGGTGACTCAGCATCTTCATGATGCGCACCTCGCGGAAAACCTTCTCTAGGCTGGCCGCATCGAGCTGCGTCTTGTCAATTATCTTGATCGCCACCTGCAGGAGCAGCTCGTCACGTCGCCATCCCATTTTACGAGTTTCGAGTACAGCAACTCTCTACCTCGGCGTAACCCAAAACGTTCCACTGAACACGATACTGCGCCTCAACTAATGGTAGCGTCGCGGGCGAGGAAAGAAAACTCCGAAGCGAGTCTTTCGGCGGCCACACTACTCCACACACTACTCGAGCAGTTTCTCGCGTGCCTCTAGAGAGCTGGCGATACTGCTCGCGTTTCCCCGCGCAGGGGTCCCTCTGGCGCAAGAGCAGCGCTGAGCCCACCAGCCGAAGGTTAGTGACCCAGTACACTTGGACCCGAGCGCACGTAGCGGCGACGCCCGGCTCCGACCCCGAGCACGCGATTTGCCGGCATCCTTCGCGCACCGCCACGCGCTGTCGGCCTCGCCTCCGTCGCACAGCTGATGGTGGAGGGAAAAGCGAGGAATCCGTCGACCGGGGCTCCGCTTTAGTTATTTTCGTGATCCCGGTGATGAGGCAAGAGCTAGTGCCGCCGTCAGAGAACCACGCTCGCCCGCGACTGGCCCGCGCATCAGGTTTTTTTTTTTTCTTTTCTGCGAGGGGCGAGATTTTCCCAGCAGCGTTCAGGCAGGTGCTGCGCGAAATGCTGGTCCAGCGTAGCTCGGGCCGAGCCGGCGGAGAATTTCGTGGAGCGGTGGCCCACCTCGGTCTTGGTGATGCGGTGCCTGGCGAGCTTGACGACGGCGAAGTTTCCCTTGCCGATGGTGCGCTCGATGTCGTAGAATCCCACCCGGATGGGGCCCTTGAGCTTGACTGCCATGCCCATGACTAGTGGGGGCCGGGAGCGCCCCGCAAGGGCCCCAGTAGCGCACGTCTGCTGTCTGCCAGCATGCAGCTCCGTCCGTACAAATCGGGGGCCGACAGCCCAGCGTCCCGGAATTACGTCAAACTCTGCTTCCGTGACGCATTTCCCTTACGCACGAACGCTGAGGGTACCGCCCGTTGCGGCAGAGGATGGTCAGCGCAAGAGCGACGGCCATGTTTGAGTCGGTCGTCAAGGTTTTTGCGCGGTGGCTTTTCATTTTCGAGATGTGACAGCCGTTGTAAAGCAAAATTCCACTTGTGATCTACTTGTTTCATGTTTTTCTATAGCAAGCAGTGTCAGGATTACGCGTGGGTTATTTACTTACCTTTCGGCAAGCTTTTAGACACTAAAGGTGTTGGGCCACCAAATTTGTTGCTTGTACATTCTTTGTTCCAAACGTTTTATATTTCTTTTCAAAGCATGATACATGCCCTCACATGCACATATTCTGAGTAAAAAATTTATTATCGCACGATTCATGTGAACCGGATTCGGTTTCGGTTTGAGGGCACTGATTCAAGCAGTGACGTCACAGTGTTGCGAGGACGCTCTGCCACGTGTGTCTACCATGCGGCGCTACGGTATAGTGAACTAGGCAAATAAACAAGGGGGGGGGGCAGTTAAAAAGCAAGTGAAGGAAACAGAGACGCTCATGTGGAAAGAGAGGATGGAAAAGAAGGGATCGCTGGGAATCTACAAAGCAAGCAAAAAAGAGCTCCGGAAAGAGAACTTTTATGACAACAATAAAGGTAGTGCCAGAGTCCGTCAATGCTTTTCGAAAAGCATTGACGGACTCTGGTAGTGCGTTGCTCATTGAGGCGCGGGCTGGCTGCTTGAGAACTCGAACTTACAGGAGCAAATATTCATCACAGGATGAGACATGTGTTGTATGTGGCAGGGATAAAGAAACAATCGACCACATAGTAATAGGATGCCAAAAGATTCAGCCGGATGGAATTGGGGGGAAAGTCCTACTTCCTGAGGCACTGGGCTTCGCAATTGAAGGAAGCATTAACTGGTCAGCAGTAGGTATTACTAAGCAGCGGCTAGAGTATTGGTGGAAAACAAGCAGGGAAGTCGATAAAATAACATCCCAGCCAGGGGTAACGGCAGGGAAGAATTAAAAAGAAATCCGAGTTGAGGGACTAAATTTAAATTCAAACTACTAAGATAGGCTAGATGGCGCATGCCGTCACCCCGATTCAAAGGGGAGGCCTTTAATCATCATCATCATCATTAGAATACTTGGGCAGTGGAAAAAGCGCCGCCTTCTCCCCATCGCGCCCTTGAAGCCGAACATGTTAACCGCCGCGCGTGGAGCTGGTGTGCCCCGCCTGAGGAGATCCCGAGGCGGCGCGCCTTGCCGCTATGCTGCTGTTGAGTGGTTCACGCTCGGTTTTGATGTTTCTTAAGCCGCTGCACATGATATTTTAAATGCAGAGCATTTCAGTAACTCACGATGTCACCCGCATTGACGTCCGTCGTAGTCCGCACCGTCGTTGTCCGCACCCCTCCCCCTACACTATATCAAAAAATTAAAGCCGTTCCACTCAACGTGAAAGCTGTCGTAAATGCAGAGCAGTGATTCGCCATAACGGCCTGTGGCACCGTTATCCGCTTACTGCTACTACCCATCACGCTCTTCGCCTCCCTGTCTCACTTCTCTCTTGATGAATTGAACGGAGGTTTGTCCAAAGCAGTTCAAATTTCTTGCCTTCGCAGTGCTCGCGCGCCCCCTGCCTGGAACGAACAGCGCGAGCGGTTCTCGCACGTGCCGGCACCTTACTGCGCAGTCCACAACGCGTTGTTTTTGGCGGTTCCATCTCCCCGCGAGGGGGACTCGAGTAAATGCGTCGCATAGGGGGTGGGTGTATTGCGTTAACGTTTAGTGTTTGGGGAGTTGGTGGTAGTGAATGCGTTGTATCAGCAGCTTCTTGACGTAGTTTGAATGAGTCAAGGATATAAGGCGCGTTCGTAGCCTCCCATTCTGTGTCGGCTTTGTGGCGCAGTGGGTAGAGCACCATGTACATTGCTTTCTGCCCGCAGGGTCGAGGGATCGAAACCAGGCGCCGGATAGTATTTTTTTTTATATAGTGTAGGGGGAGGGGTGCGGACAACGACGGACGTCAACGTGGGTGACATTGTGAGTTACTGAAATGCTCTGCATTTAAAAAAATACTATCCGGCGCCTGGTTTCGATCCCTCGACCCTGCGTGCGGAACGCAATGTACATGGTCCTCTACCCACTGCGCCACAAAGCCGACACAGAATGGGAGGCTACGAACGCGTCTTATATCCTTGACTCATTCAAACTACGTCAAGAAGCTGCTGATACAACGCATTCACATACCACCAACTCCCCAAACACTAAACGTTAACGCAATACACCCACCCCCTATGCGACGCATTTACTCGAGTCCCCCTCGCGGGGAGATGGGCCCAATTTTTTGTAAGAGCAGCCTAGCTTGTACTACGCTGATCTTTAAAGGTTCTTGGTTCTTTTTTGTTTGCAATTTAGAGAGGACATACGCTTGCGGCGGTCTCTTATTTCCAAAGGGCCATGGTCCATGCGGTTTGAAAGTATAGTGCAATAGCGTGTTGTGGGATTATGCCCCTAATAAATTTATGTGATTGCTACAAAGATTTTAAAGATTTTATATTTGCGATTAGTTTTACCCTGCTTTTATTTGTCGAATTACTAACTGCTTCATAATATCTTGCGTCTGCAAGACGTGGGCAACACTTTTAATGAACTTGTGCATTCGTAAAGTGGTAATTGTTTTATGTTAATGAATGGCCAGCGTACCACTGAACTATACAGTTTTAAAATGATCCCGTTATAAAGTGCGCCATATGGCGCTTTTCTGAGAATTACAGTTTTGCAAGTTGATCGTATTCGCTGCCTTGAGTGAAGTTATTAAAAGCATATCGTGTGTATTGTGTGGATTAGTGCACTGAAATGGCCCGGGCAAGGTGGGACGCATTTTCTCAGCACCGAGCGGGGCTCGGCCTTCAACAATTTTTTTTTTTCGTGCCGTGCTGGCCCGGGTGCATACATGCAGTGTCCGTAGCCCGGCAGTCATGCGCCGCAAATTCGTGATTGTTGATACCAAAAAGTTAGCTCATTGAATTAGGTTAAATAAAAAAATCGAAGCGCGAAGTCACTGAAGCTCTGTTAAAAATATATTTCGTCGATATTGTCACGAAGCCAAGGACGACGCAGTTGTCTTGAAGGAGAAACAAGTTTATTGGAGCGAACTTGTGCTCCCCTAACAACTCAAAAGAATACAGAGGCGGCGAAGCAGCGGTCAACAAAGTGACTTGCGTCGGCGAGCGTCGCAGAATCGAATGCCACGGCGTCTGCTGTGCAGGCTTTTATCTTTCGGCGCGAGAGTTTCTGGAACCGTCGATTCACATCCAGAACATTGTAGATCACAGAAGATTATTCTGGGCTAGCGGCGTTAGGGCGAAACACTCTGCTTATCTGAATGAGATAGCCCGTGCGGCATAAAAATAAAGAATGGAACACGCGCTTTGCATGGGACACAGATAACAGATCTGGGCGCGGCCGGGCATTAAAAACAAACAATAAATAAACAAACCCGTATATGGTTCGTGGCACTATTCTCCAAAATTCATTTTTCTGTGTCCGGACATATATTTAGAAAGCTCGGTCCAAGTTTCAAAATTGTAAGTCCAATATACTCGCTCTAGTTACGTTTTCAGGTTGAAAAGGCCAAATTTTTTCGGACTCATGTATACAGTTGAACACGCATATATCGAACACGGATATATCGAATTATTGTCTATATCGAACAGTGCAAACATCCCCTTGAAAATCCCATGCAAAAGTATAGGACTGTTGTACGCGTATATCGAACTCCTGATCATGGGCAAATTCGATATATCGAATTCCGCGCCGAAGGTGCCCCTGAAAGTTTGCTTCCTCTGATGGGGTGGAGTTGATGATAATGTTGACTCATCGCAGGAGCTGCCTGGCTTGGTGAGACAGAGGCGGCGTCCGCGGCATTATGTCGCTTCGATGGCCTTCAACAGCTGTATTCACGCTAGCACGAGGGGCAGCTCCATGATAGCTAGAACGCCGATAGTGGTTGGGGCGAAAGGACATAAAGGAGCAAAAGAAATTGACCGGAGGCACTCTTTTTCTGTGTTTGAGCTGTTTGGTGGCTCGTGTAGGGGGACCGATGCGGCTTTGTATGTTTGCTTTGTCAAGGCATCCATTTCGGAGCAACGAAGGCGGGAATTCGTCGGGTGCAGGCTGCTGAAAAGATGTTGGTTGATAAGGCGTTCGGAATTCCTCGCAGTAGTTTTGATGGCGATGCACGCATCAACATTGACGTAAAGGCGAATGCAGCACAACCCGCCCCGGCTATTCCGGAGCGTGTCGGGTGCAAAGCGACTTCGTTGCACGCCTCCAGATGGGGGAGGTGTTCGGTTCGGATACTGAAGATAACGGCACTCAGTGCCTGACAACGTCCCCAACCGCCTACTGCAGCCGAGGTTACGTCAGCGTTATTCGCCTCTGTTATGGCATAGTACACAGCATTGATTTTCGCATTTGTGCGTGTTTGTAATCTTGAAGACAATTTGGCGAACTTTACGACGCAGAAAAAAAACAAAACAAGCGAAGCTCAAAGACATTTCAATGATAAATAAAGTGCGGTGGTCATCATGCTGCGGTTCGGATTTTCCGTGCTTTGAGGGTCAAAACGGTAAACTACCGTTTTCCCCGACTTCAGAAAACTCTCAGTGATGTGCGGAGTTGTCAGATAATCTTCAGATAGGCGTATTTTATATATCGAATTATCGATATATCGAATTCTTTCGCGATCCCCTTGGAGTTCGATATATCCGTGTTCGACTGTATAGTCTTTAGAACGCGGGCTGATATTTCTAAACAGTCCGACGGGCTCGGGTTTATTTTATTAAATTTTGCCGGGTACGGCGTATATTTAAAAATTTGTCGGGTTCGGGCCAGACCTAGGAATTGTGGCTTGCGCAGTGCTCTAGCGTGATCAAATTAAAAAAAAACTGAAATGTGCGTAAGTCGGCCTGCCTTACGCATGCACCATGCTGTTTCCGCGGCTGACAAAATGCGACAGAAACATTAGCAAACAATGAAGAAACAGTATCCACACGCTAGCCTCGATCACTAAAGCACGAACTAAAACCGAACAAATAGTACATATATGCAGAGGTCGGCGTACTCACTCGTGAGTACACTCATTTGTTCTCATTTGTACTCAAACTCACGAGTGAGAACGATGATGAGTGAGTACACACCCAGAAAAAAAAGTGAGTACGATGACGAGTGAGTACAGGGGTAAGTCCACTACTCGTGAGTACAGTACTCATGAGTACACTCCTCATGAGTATGAGTACTCATGAGTACCAACGTTTTTAGATGCTTTTTCAGTTCCGTATCTCCCCGCCGCGGCCATGGAGAGAAGGCGGCCGGCCGCGTCTCTCGCCACCGCGGCGCTGCGGTTGCGAGTTGTGCTAGGAGAGCGAGCGTCGTCTGCTAGCGAGAAGCGTTCCGCTCGGCGTCTCCGGTCCTCGCCGCTTCTGGCTGCGTACTGCAAAACAAATGACTGTTCTCGGACGTTGCTCATCATTTTGCTGCGGCCGTTGCAGTTCTAGATCTATTTGAAACGGACGGTATTATGCAAGAAGTCGTGTACCTACGCCCAGGGATTTGAAGCGGTGGCTAAAATATCAAGAACGACAGCGTTTTACATGAACGTTCGCGTAGCAGTGGCTGTCAAGCGTGCGCACAAATTCTCTTGCCATGCCAATTGCGCAAATTTATTGCATCACGAATGATATTTTTTCACACGACTGTTGGAGCAGTTTCCCGTTTCATAGACAACATAGGTGATATCGTGTCGCGCAACAACGTTCTTGAGGATTGTGTAGGCCCCGCTTTCTTTCGGGCCCAGTAAAAAAGTTTGCCGACGCTACCCCGGTTCTTCTTCGAGTGCTGCCATTCTCCAGTTGGCTGGGAGCCATATTGCCGCACTATTCTCGACTATCTGTGCAAAATCGGTGCATTGCTGGGGAACAGGTGCTTTAGAGAGCTCCTCTTGTCGCTCCTTGGGAAAGTGCTCTCCTTTTGTAAACACCTAGCTCGTGCGCAGAAGCTACCTTTCTCTTTTTCAGAGACCGCCGCCGAGTCTGCTTGCTTAACAAGTTGCTGGGAAGGTTGGGAAAGTTAACGGAAACTGCACTTTCCTTCAGTGCCCAGTAAGCCCGGCCGATCTCGACGACTTTACGTTAATGATCGCAATATCCTCTTCGAGAAAATAAAGTCCACATATCTTGCGCGTTTTGCTTATCTCTTTGTCCGCGCGGGGATCGCTCTTTTCTATTGGGTGAAAAGCTATGGATCCGATGACGGCGCTAAAAAGAGACACATCTGAGTGTTGCTTCTGTATCTGCTCGTACAGCCAGGTGCGAAGCACGTTGGCATTGCGGTAAGCCAGGCTCATCAAAGAAAACACAGCGTCTTGACGGAGTCACGAAATCCTCGATGAAATCGGCCGGCACTGTTCAATAGCGTCAAACTGAACGCACTGAAGGGGCAAGGTTCGCGCACAGGGGTCAAAAACAAACGCAAACAAAAGGAAGAAACTTGTAGAGACACGCAACTACGCCGAAACTTTGAGCCTGCATATACGCACGCGCGTATATGCATGCTCTTCTGCAAAAGTGAACTCGGAAGAACCACACAAGTGGCAAACAATTTCGTTGTCTTCTGTTTATTGTAGCTGTTTGCTTTCAAGAATGTACACAATTACCGGATGTGTGCGCCCACCCACGCGCGCACACCAAACACGTGGAGCGCTTAACTAAGTGGTTTTCGCCTTCCTGCTCCAGTCGGAAGGAAAGCATAACGTAAACCGCATGTGAGCGCAGGGATGTCAGCGCGCAAGAAAAGCTCTGTGCGCTTGAACCTAGAACAGGCACAGAGAAGAATAATCGGCACCACATGAGAACGTCGACTTGCCGGAGAGCGCGTGCAACGCCGTGCAAACGCAGCGTGCGCGCGCAAGAAATAAAAAGAAAAAAGAATGGCAGAAAAATATAACATACCCCGCTGGAAAAAAAAAAAAAACTAGTGGCGTAACACGTTACGTAGTGTTGCTGGTCACGTGATTTTTATCGCTCTTGGATTCCTTCGCCCTCGTGCAAATTCCGGCCCTTCCGTAGCGTTCCGCTTCGCCATCTCGGGTTGTGATCTGGCTGCGTACTCGAAAAGAAATAACTGCTCTCGAAAGTTGCTCAACATTTTCTTGCCGCGCGCGCGCTATTCCAGTTCGCGATTTACTTGAAACGGGTCGATTATGCAAGAAGATGTACGTACGCCCAGTGATTTTTAGCGGGGGCCAAAATACCAAGAACGGCAGCATTTTAAATGAATTTTCGCGTAGCAGTAGCTGTCAAGTGCGCACGCGATTTCGCTTGAGATGCCAATAGCGAAAGTTCGTTGCAGCACGAATGATATTTCCTGATTATCATGCGCAGCAACTGCACGCTTTCTTTATGAAAGACATCCGCCCCAGATAACGCAAAACGTCCTGAGGACGTCCTCAAATGGTCCAAACATCCTGGATCCTATACTGGGCGTTCACGGGACATCCACAGGATTAGATATTATACATGATCCCTCAATGGTCCATCCTAGAGCTTATTTTGGATCACAAGGGATTGCGAATGATCCCTAAATGATCCGTTGTATTACTTCTTTGGGATCACAATCCACATGGACGTCTGACGCTGCTGTTACCCAGAGTTACTGGATATATATTGAGTAACTGTGGCTGTTACCGTGAAGGAAAAGCTATTACACTCGTATCCCTGATGGGAGCTAAGAGAGCTAAAAGTGCTGCGCCTGCGAGGCCGCAAGAAGCAGAGTTGGAAGAAAAGCAAGAAATCTAAGCCGGAAAGACTGCAACGAAGTCAAGACAAGCCATGCCATGGTCTTCGTTGGGTAGCCAACATGGCGACAAACATCAAAGTGCGGTTGGCGTGTGTGTATGTTTGGGAAGAAGACGGCTATAAACGAGCGGTTTGTAGCGTTATTTCACATCAGACGCGTGTGCATCGCGTCATCGAGAAGTGTTGGAGATGTGTCTAACGCCTGCATAACTTTGGCACGTATGAACTAGGCCGCCGCGCGACCCATCTTGGACCCGTCACCTCGCCGCTTCGGACATCTTTGCTCCTTCTGCTATGCTGTGTAACGAACGCCTGGCATCGAAGAAAGCGTGCGCATCACGTCATCAAGAAGTGTTGGCGATGTGTCTAGCGTCCGCCTAACATTTACAAATATGATCCGGGCCGCCGCCCGAGCCATCTTTGACCCATCACCTAGCCGCTTCGGACTCCTTTGTTCATCCTCAAGGGAATGCCTCGCGACGAAGAGATTGCATTGTAATCGCGTGTTGCGGAAGGGTGAATGCCATTTTGAAGTTGCATCACGATGGAAATGGTATTCAATCGGCCTATAATTAATTAAATAATTAATTATAATTTAATTTATTTGTTTATTTATTTATTTATTTATTTATTTATTTATTATACCCTCAGGGCCAAATGGCATTACAGAGGGGAGTGGTTTACAGTGGAAGACATGGTACAGTCGGCCAAATCTTTAACTGGCGTGCGCGAGCGGCGACTTTTCTGTGCGTCAGCGCCATATGACGGAGCCAAGTTGCAAGCTGTTTGAGGCTAAGCGCATGCCCAGAAAGCCGCGCTTAGTTGTGCCCATCGTCTGCTAGGCTGTCCCTTCCTTAGCGCGTCACCCCTTGAAAGACAGGCGTCAGCTGTCTTTCAGCAGTGCCACAGTAAGACAGCTACAGGATGGCACGAAGGCGTCAGCTGTCTTTCAACAATGCCACAGTAAGACAGCTACGCCGCAGTGCCAGCCGACAGGATGGCACGAAGGCGTCAGCTGTAAGACAGCTACGCCGCAGTGCCAGCCGACAGGATGGCACGAAGGCGTCAGCTGTCTTACTGTGGCATTGTTGAAAGACAGCTACGCCGCAGTGCCAGCCGACAGGATGGCACGAAGGCGTCAGCTGTCTTACTGTGGCATTGTTGATAGACAGCTACGCCGCAGTGCCAGCCGACAGGATGGCACGAAGGCGTCAGCTGTCTTACTGTGGCATTGTTGAAAGACAGCTACGCCGCAGTGCCAGCCGACAGGATGGCACGAAGGCGTCAGCTGTCTTACTGTGGCATTGTTGAAAGACAGCTACGCCGCAGTGCCAGCCGACAGGATGGCACGAAGGCGTCAGCTGAAAGACAGCTACGCCGCAGTGCCAGCCGACAGGATGGCACGAAGGCGACAGCTGTCTTTCAACAATGCCACAGTAAGACAGCTACGCCGCAGTGCCAGCCGACAGGATGGCACGAAGGCGACAGCTGTCTTTCAACAATGCCACAGTAAGACAGCTACGCCGCAGTGCCAGCCGACAGGATGGCACGAAGGCGACAGCTGTCTTTCAACAATGCCACAGTAAGACAGCTACGCCGCAGTGCCAGCCGACAGGATGGCACGAAGGCGACAGCTGTCTTTCAACAATGCCACAGTAAGACAGCTACACCGCAGTGCCAGCCGACAGGATGGCACGAAGGCGACAGCTGTCTTTCAACAATGCCACAGTAAGACAGCTACGCCGCAGTGCCAGCCGACAGGATGGCACGAAGGCGACAGCTGTCTTTCAACAATGCCACAGTAAGACAGCTACGCCGCAGTGCCAGCCGACAGGATGGCACGAAGGCGACAGCTGTCTTTCAACAATGCCACAGTAAGACAGCTACGCCGCAGTGCCAGCCGACAGGATGGCACGAAGGCGACAGCTGTCTTTCAACAATGCCACAGTAAGACAGCTACGCCGCAGTGCCAGCCGACAGGATGGCACGAAGGCGACAGCTGTCTTTCAACAATGCCACAGTAAGACAGCTACGCCGCAGTGCCAGCCGACAGGATGGCACGAAGGCGACAGCTGTCTTTCAACAATGCCACAGTAAGACAGCTACGCCGCAGTGCCAGCCGACAGGATGGCACGAAGGCGACAGCTGTCTTTCAACAATGCCACAGTAAGACAGCTACGCCGCAGTGCCAGCCGACAGGATGGCACGAAGGCGACAGCTGAAAGACAGCTACGCCGCAGTGCCAGCCGACAGGATGGCACGAAGGCGTCAGCTGTCTTACTGTGGCATTGTTGAAAGACAGCTACGCCGCAGTGCCAGCCGACAGGATGGCACGAAGGCGTCAGCTGAAAGACAGCTACGCCGCAGTGCCAGCCGACAGGATGGCACGAAGGCGTCAGCTGTCTTACTGTGGCATTGTTGAAAGACAGCTACGCCGCAGTGCCAGCCGACAGGATGGCACGAAGGCGTCAGCTGTCTTACTGTGGCATTGTTGAAAGACAGCTACGCCGCAGTGCCAGCCGACAGGATGGCACGAAGGCGTCAGCTGAAAGACAGCTACGCCGCAGTGCCAGCCGACAGGATCGCACGAAGGCGACAGCTGTCTTTCAACAATGCCACAGTAAGACAGCTACGCCGCAGTGCCAGCCGACAGGATCGCACGAAGGCGACAGCTGTCTTTCAACAATGCCACAGTAAGACAGCTACGCCGCAGTGCCAGCCGACAGGATGGCACGAAGGCGACAGCTGTCTTTCAACAATGCCACAGTAAGACAGCTACGCCGCAGTGCCAGCCGACAGGATGGCACGAAGGCGACAGCTGTCTTTCAACAATGCCACAGTAAGACAGCTACGCCGCAGTGCCAGCCGACAGGATGGCACGAAGGCGACAGCTGTCTTTCAACAATGCCACAGTAAGACAGCTACGCCGCAGTGCCAGCCGACAGGATGGCACGAAGGCGACAGCTGTCTTTCAACAATGCCACAGTAAGACAGCTACGCCGCAGTGCCAGCCGACAGGATGGCACGAAGGCGACAGCTGTCTTTCAACAATGCCACAGTAAGACAGCTACGCCGCAGTGCCAGCCGACAGGATGGCACGAAGGCGACAGCTGTCTTTCAACAATGCCACAGTAAGACAGCTACGCCGCAGTTCCAGCCGACAGGATGACGAAGGCGACAGCTGTCTTTCAACAATGCCACAGTAAGACAGCTACGCCGCAGTGCCAGCCGACAGGATGGCACGAAGGCGACAGCTGTCTTTCAACAATGCCACAGTAAGACAGCTACGCCGCAGTGCCAGCCGACAGGATGGCACGAAGGCGACAGCTGTCTTTCAACAATGCCACAGTAAGACAGCTACGCCGCAGTGCCAGCCGACAGGATGGCACGAAGGCGACAGCTGTCTTTCAACAATGCCACAGTAAGACAGCTACGCCGCAGTGCCAGCCGACAGGATGGCACGAAGGCGACAGCTGAAAGACAGCTACGCCGCAGTGCCAGCCGACAGGATGGCACGAAGGCGTCAGCTGTCTTACTGTGGCATTGTTGAAAGACAGCTACGCCGCAGTGCCAGCCGACAGGATGGCACGAAGGCGTCAGCTGAAAGACAGCTACGCCGCAGTGCCAGCCGACAGGATGGCACGAAGGCGTCAGCTGTCTTACTGTGGCATTGTTGAAAGACAGCTACGCCGCAGTGCCAGCCGACAGGATGGCACGAAGGCGTCAGCTGTCTTACTGTGGCATTGTTGAAAGACAGCTACGCCGCAGTGCCAGCCGACAGGATGGCACGAAGGCGTCAGCTGAAAGACAGCTACGCCGCAGTGCCAGCCGACAGGATCGCACGAAGGCGACAGCTGTCTTTCAACAATGCCACAGTAAGACAGCTACGCCGCAGTGCCAGCCGACAGGATCGCACGAAGGCGACAGCTGTCTTTCAACAATGCCACAGTAAGACAGCTACGCCGCAGTGCCAGCCGACAGGATGGCACGAAGGCGACAGCTGTCTTTCAACAATGCCACAGTAAGACAGCTACGCCGCAGTGCCAGCCGACAGGATGGCACGAAGGCGACAGCTGTCTTTCAACAATGCCACAGTAAGACAGCTACGCCGCAGTGCCAGCCGACAGGATGGCACGAAGGCGACAGCTGTCTTTCAACAATGCCACAGTAAGACAGCTACGCCGCAGTGCCAGCCGACAGGATGGCACGAAGGCGACAGCTGTCTTTCAACAATGCCACAGTAAGACAGCTACGCCGCAGTGCCAGCCGACAGGATGGCACGAAGGCGACAGCTGTCTTTCAACAATGCCACAGTAAGACAGCTACGCCGCAGTGCCAGCCGACAGGATGGCACGAAGGCGACAGCTGTCTTTCAACAATGCCACAGTAAGACAGCTACGCCGCAGTGCCAGCCGACAGGATGGCACGAAGGCGACAGCTGTCTTTCAACAATGCCACAGTAAGACAGCTACGCCGCAGTGCCAGCCGACAGGATGGCACGAAGGCGACAGCTGTCTTTCAACAATGCCACAGTAAGACAGCTACGCCGCAGTGCCAGCCGACAGGATGGCACGAAGGCGACAGCTGTCTTTCAACAATGCCACAGTAAGACAGCTACGCCGCAGTGCCAGCCGACAGGATGGCACGAAGGCGACAGCTGTCTTTCAACAATGCCACAGTAAGACAGCTACGCCGCAGTGCCAGCCGACAGGATGGCACGAAGGCGACAGCTGTCTTTCAACAATGCCACAGTAAGACAGCTACGCCGCAGTGCCAGCCGACAGGATGGCACGAAGGCGTCAGCTGAAAGACAGCTACGCCGCAGTGCCAGCCGACAGGATGGCACGAAGGCGTCAGCTGTCTTACTGTGGCATTGTTGAAAGACAGCTACGCCGCAGTGCCAGCCGACAGGATGGCACGAAGGCGTCAGCTGTCTTACTGTGGCATTGTTGAAAGACAGCTACGCCGCAGTGCCAGCCGACAGGATGGCATGAAGGCGTCAGCTGAAAGACAGCTACGCCGCAGTGCCAGCCGACAGGATCGCACGAAGGCGACAGCTGTCTTTCAACAATGCCACAGTAAGACAGCTACGCCGCAGTGCCAGCCGACAGGATGGCACGAAGGCGACAGCTGTCTTTCAACAATGCCACAGTAAAACAGCTACGCCGCAGTGCCAGCCGACAGGATGGCACGAAGGCGACAGCTGTCTTTCAACAATGCCACAGTAAGACAGCTATGCCGCAGTGCCAGCCGACAGGATGGCACGAAGGCGACAGCTGTCTTTCAACAATGCCACAGTAAGACAGCTACGCCGCAGTGCCAGCCGACAGGATGGCACGAAGGCGACAGCTGTCTTTCAACAATGCCACAGTAAGACAGCTACGCCGCAGTGCCAGCCGACAGGATGGCACGAAGGCGACAGCTGTCTTTCAACAATGCCACAGTAAGACAGCTACGCCGCAGTGCCAGCCGACAGGATGGCACGAAGGCGACAGCTGTCTTTCAACAATGCCACAGTAAGACAGCTACGCTGCAGTGCCAGCCGACAGGATGGCACGAAGGCGACAGCTGTCTTTCAACAATGCCACAGTAAGACAGCTACGCCGCAGTGCCAGCCGACAGGATGGCACGAAGGCGACAGCTGTCTTTCAACAATGCCACAGTAAGACAGCTACGCCGCAGTGCCAGCCGACAGGATGGCACGAAGGCGACAGCTGTCTTTCAACAATTCCACAGTAAGACAGCTACGCCCATGGAGGAAGAAAAAGTTAAGAGACGGCGCCACCGGAGAAACCTGAAGCCTATACATAAAAAGTAAAATCAAAGTCGACCCAGGCGTCACTGCACCACGTGACCCCACCGCGCCGCCGCTGTATGGGCCACCACGCACTCTTCAATTTCGTCTGCTCGAAACTGCTCTGCGGCCCGTTGTCGTGAAGCCTGCTATATGTTGGTTTTTTTTCCACGGCTTTTGTCTTTCGCACGTACGCGGCACTCCTGCCCGCACGCGGGCATGAGACCGCCGAGCAGACAAATGCAGGAAGGACGGGAAAAACTACCGCCAACCAAACACGAGAGATGCGCCAGAGTCGGAGACCGCCGCCGCCGCCGGCCCAGCCGACCATGAAGGTCACGTGCTGGGCCGACTCCGGTGGCTGAGAAAGGGAAACAACGGAGGGAGCGGCTTCAGAGGAGCTGGGCTTGCGAAGGCTAGCTGCGTGACGTCATGCCGTCTCCTAACTTTTTCTTCCTCCTTGGCTACGCCGCAGTGCCAGCCGACAGGATGGCTTCTTGTTTGTTGTTGTTGTTGTTGTTGTTGTTGTTGTTGTTGTTGTTGTTGTTGTTGTTGTTGTTGTTGTTGTTGTTGTTGTTGTTGTTGTTGTTGTTGTTGTTGTTGTTGTTGTTGTTGTTGTTGTTGTTGTTGTTGTTGTTGTTGTTGTTGTTGTTGTTGTTGTTGTTGTTGTTGTTGTTGTTGTTGTTGTTGTTGTTGTTGTTGTTGTTGTTGTTGTTGTTGTTGTTGTTGTTGTTGTTGTTGTTGTTGTTGTTGTTGTTGTTGTTGTTGTTGTTGTTGTTGTTGTTGTTGTTGTTGTTGTTGTTGTTGTTGTTGTTGTTGTTGTTGTTGTTGTTGTTGTTGTTGTTGTTGTTGTTGTTGTTGTTGTTGTTGTTGTTGTTGTTGTTGTTGTTGTTGTTGTTGTTGTTGTTGTTGTTGTTGTTGTTGTTGTTGTTGTTGTTGTTGTTGTTGTTGTTGTTGTTGTTGTTGTTGTTGTTGTTGTTGTTGTTGTTGTTGTTGTTGTTGTTGTTGTTGTTGTTGTTGTTGTTGTTGTTGTTGTTGTTGTTGTTGTTGTTGTTGTTGTTGTTGTTGTTGTTGTTGTTGTTGTTGTTGTTGTTGTTGTTGTTGTTGTTGTTGTTGTTGTTGTTGTTGTTGTTGTTGTTGTTGTTGTTGTTGTTGTTGTTGTTGTTGTTGTTGTTGTTGTTGTTGTTGTTGTTGTTGTTGTTGTTGTTGTTGTTGTTGTTGTTGTTGTTGTTGTTGTTGTTGTTGTTGTTGTTGTTGTTGTTGTTCACTGGCCACCTTCAGATCCTGCCCACCTACGACGTGGGCAGGATTTGAGCAGTTATCGTACCCAGAATGCCGGCGTCCCCCGTCGTTCAACAGCTGCGTTAGCGACGAGGTCCTACTGGAGCATCACCACGGCACGGCTCACCAGCTCGACATAAATGTGAGGAGCACCGTTCACCGTTCTTCACTCTCCCGGTTGCAATCCAGAGGTCTGGCGGAGCAGCAGCCACATGTGGTGGCGCTCGCACCTACCCCGCCCAGAAAACGAAGTGAGGACGTGTCCTACCTCTTTTCAGACATCACGATGCCCTCATCCTTGAACCAAGATAACGTGAGCCTTGGAATTATGATGGAGCCCTGCAACAACTCCAAGGTGCCGGCGAAAGACCACATTCCGCTTAGCGCGACGGGTAACGTGAACTACCCCAGGAAGAGAATCTTGTGCCGACCAGAAGGCAAAAAGACGACCGAGAACAACATCTTGGGAAACTCATCCGCAAACGTTTATGAAGAATCCATTGAGGATCAGGACATCGTTTCGTCTATAAATGATGAGGCAGAAGCCAGCGGCGAGGTAGCGTCAAACGCCCGAACGAAAGATGAAAAGCATGACGAACACAAGGATACACCTGCTACAGACAAGGATGCTCTTGC